>NC_058408.1:128244863-128575190 GCF_002201575.2 Neomonachus schauinslandi | reverse complement strand
TCCTTCCTTCCTTCCTTCCTTCCTTCCTTCCTTCCTTCCTTCCTTCCAGGATGTCATTGTTCCAGCATCTACTTTGTCAAAGATCAGTTGACTATTTCCATTTGTGTCTATTTCTGGGCTCTCTATTCTGTTCCATTGACCTATTTGTCTGCTTTCACCAGTAACCCACTGTCTTGATTATTGTAGCTTTGCAGTAAGTCTTGAATCAGGTAGTGTCGGTCCTCCAACTCTGTTCTGTATTGTGTTGGCAATTCTGGGTCTCTTGCCTTTCCATTTTTTTTTAAAGATTTTATTTATTTATTTGACAGAGAGAGAGACAGGTAGAGAGGGAACACAAGCAGGGGGAGTGGGAGAGGGAGAAGCAGGGAGCCTGATGCAGGGCTCGATCCCAGGACCCTGGGATCATGACCTGAGCCAAAGCCAGATACTTAACGACTGAGCCACCCAGGTGCCCCTTGCCTTTCCATTTTTTTTAAGATTTTATTTTTAAGTAATCTCTACACCCAACATGGGGCTCAAACTCACAACACCAAGATCAAGAGTCACACACTCTACCAACCGAGCCAGCCAGGTGCCCCTCTTTTACCTTTCTATATAAACTTGAGAATTAGTTTTTTAATACCCACAAAATAACTTGCTGTGACTTTGATTAGGATTGCACTGAATCTATAAATCAAATTGGGAAGAACTGACATCTTACAATATTGATCATTCCTATCCATGAACATGGCATATCTCTCCATTTATTTAAATATTTTAAAATTTGTTTTGTCAGAGTTGTAGTTTTTATCAATAAAATATAATATTTTATTATATGTGCATAACACATTTTATTCCTAAATACTTCATTTTTGTTAATGTAAATGGTATTGTGCTTTAAATTTCAAGTTTCCAATTTTTCATTGCTGATATATAGGGAAGCAATTGATTTTTTTATATTAAAAACTTGTATCCTGCAAACCTTGTTATAATCCCTTATTAGTTGCTGGAGGGGTTTTTTGTTGATTCTTTGGGATTTTCTACATAATCATGTCATCTGCTAACAAAGACAGTTTTATTTCTTCCTTCCCTATCTGTATACCTTTTATTTTCTTTGTTTTTTTGCATAGCTAGGACTTTCAGTACTATGTTGAATAGGAATGGTGAGAGGGGACATCCTTGCCTTTTTCCCAACCTCAGGGGCAAATCATCTAGTTTCTGTCCATCAACCATTATATTAACGGTAGGGTTTTTGTAATTGTTCTTTATGATTTGGGGGAAATTCCTCTCCATTCCTAGTTTGCTGAGAGTTCTTATTGTGAATAGATGTTGGATTTTGTCAAATGTTTTTCTGCATATATGATTTTTCTTTTTTAGCCTGTTGATGTGATAGTTTACATTAGCTGATTTTTTAATGTTGAATCAGCCTGAATACTTGAGGTAAATCCCACTTGGTCTTGATACATAATTCTTCTAATATATTGTTAGATTTAAGCTGCTAATATTTTGTTGAGGATTTTTGTGTGTATGTTCACGAAAGATACTGGCCTGTAGCCTTCCTTATTTGTAATGTCTTTTTTTAAAGATTTTATTTATTTATTTGAGAGAGAGAGAGAGCATGCATGAGCAGGGCGGGGAGGGGCAGAAGGAGAGGGAGAAGCAGACTCCCTGCTAAGCAGGGAGCCTGTTGTGGGGCTCGGTCCCAGGACCCCGAGATCATGACCCAAGCTGAAGTCAGACACTTAACCAACTGAGCCACCCAGGTGCCCCTCTTGTAATGTCTTTATCTGGTTTTGGTATTAAGGAAATTCTGGCCACATACAATGAGTGAGGAAGTGTTCCCTCTGCTTCTATATTTTGTAAGAGATTGTTGAGAATTGGTATAATTTTTTTTTCCTTACATGTTTGGTAGAATTCAACAATGAAGCCATCTGGCCTGATGCTTTCTGTTTTAAAGCATTGTTAATTATTGATTCAAGTACTTTAATAGATACAGACCTATTCAGACTATCTTGTGTGAGTTTTGGCAAATTATGTTTTCAAGGAATTGGTCCATTTCATCTAAGTTATCAAAATTTGTGGGCACAGAGTTGCTTATAGTATTCCTTTACTATTCTTTTAATGTCCATGGGATCAGGAGTGATGGAGCCTCTTTCATTTCTGATATTAGCTATTTTTTCTTCTCTCTTAGAAAAAAAAGCCAGGTTTGCCTGGCTTGAGGTTTGTCAATTTTATTGATCTATTGAAGAACCAACTTTGGGTTTTGTTAATTTTCTCTATTGTTTTCCTGTTTGAAATTTCATTGATTTCTGTTTTAATTTTTATAATTTATTTTATATTTGCTTTAGGTTTATGCTGCTTTTCCTTCTCTAGTCCTAAGGTGGAAACTTATATTATTGATTTAACATTGTAGTCTATCCTTCCAAAGATATTTTATGCATATAAAGCAAAACAGTACATATATTCTTCTTCCTTTTTTTTTTTTACACAAATGGACGCATTCAATACATACTCTTCTTATTTCTGCTTCTTTTACCTAACAATATATTTTGGAAATCTTTCCATAATAAGCACAGAAAGCCTTTCTTCTTTTTTCTGACTGCATTGTATTCTCATCTCCTATTGATGGGGTGTACTGCTGGCAATTATAAACATGAAATGATTCATTTTGTACATTGAACTGTGTGACACCTTCAGGAGAAATTCCTAGAGTTGGAATTATTGGTTCTAAAAGTATGTATATAGTTTCAGTTTATATTATGAGAAGCAGAATACCATGGCTAAGAGCAAAGAGCTTTAGACTGCTTAAATCCCAGCTTCTCCATGGGCAAGTCTTTGTGTCTGTTTCCTCATCTGTAAAATGGGAATGGTGATAATAATAGCTAGTACCTTACGGAGTTGTTATAAGAATTAAAAGAGATACTACATGTAATACATGACAAATGCTCAATAAAGTTATTATTTTGCCAAATTGTCAGAGAGGTTGATTAGAAACAGGAGTAGGGATTCTTTCCCTCTAACAATAAAGTAGAAATTAAGGGAGATTGAACTTAATGGTCTCAGATTTCTATTTTTTTAAGATTTTCTTTTTTTAAGTAATCTCTAGACCCAACATGGGCTCAAATTTACAACCCTGAGATCAAGAGTCACATGCTCTGCCAACTGAGCCAGCGGGCACCCCAATGGTCTCAGATTTCTTAAGTAAAAGGTAGTATTATCTGCTAGGCAGGAAAGAGATGGAGTTGAGGATGGGGCTTGATGTTTAGAGGAGTAACTGAGGTGGAAGTAAGGGTTTGGATTTGAGGAGATAAAGGAACTATGAAGTTGGGATGTTAGGATGATCATCCCCCATGGACTCTAAAGTCATGCAGGATGATGGTGGGATTGGAGAGGAAGGATGTGAGTCGGGTGCCCATATCTTAAATCTTAAATGAAAATGAGCAACAGGAGGTCAGTAAGTAATGGCAATAACAAAGGCTTGAAACTGCAAAAGGAGCAAGAATTTGCTCCACCCAAAAGTGGAGAATTGGTGGTCTGGAGGCCTTGGGGAGTAAAGGGAACATCAATTCCATTGCCTAACCTGGACATTAGGGGTCTTCATTCAAGAAAACAGCAGGGGAAGGGCTGTCCTCAGAGAAGGGTCCAGTTTAGGTAAGGCAGGAGGTAGAGAAAATATTCTGTAGCTAAGTAAGGAAAACAAAGAAGTGTGTTTGTTTTAGAGAGGGACAATACCAGAAGGCTCCAGGGAAAGGTTTTAGAAAGAAGGAAAGACGCAACTAGAAGAGGGTAGAGTAGAAGAATCATAAAGCAAGATGGGGATGAGCATAAGGATAGAGGGAACCTCAAACCAATGGTGAACTCACTGTCTTGAGAACTGGTGAAAGCTATGGATCCTCTCTCCAGAAAAATATGTATTTATACATACATGCAGAATATGTATGCAATTTCAGTAAGGTCCCAGACTCCATAGACACCCCATTTTTTAAAGTAAACTTTTTATTGAAGTATAGCATGCATACAAATAATTGGTGTCCAGCTCAAAGTGAATATACCTGTGTTACCAGCACCCAGATCAAGAACAGAATACTACCTGAAGCCTCTCCCCAGAAGCCCCACCCTGAGTCCTCTTTCAGTCACTTAACAATTCGCTAGGGTAATGATCACCTGACTTCTAGAACAATAGTTTAGTTTTATCTGTTTCTAAAATCTATATAAATAAAATCATACACTGCATTCTTAGGAGTCTGGTTTCTTCACTCAATCTTATGTTTGTGAGTTTCGTCCATGTTGGTGCATGTGGCTGCAGTTCATCCATTGTCATCTCTGTATACTATTCCACTGTATGATGCATGACAACTTATCCATTCAACAGTTGATAAATACTTGGGTTTCTTCCTAGTTTGGAATTATTACAAATAGTGCTGCTATGAATGTTTTCGAATGTGCCTTTGGTGAACATATGTACAAATGCTGTTGTTTAAATACCTAAGAATGGAGTTCCCTGGTCATAAATTCAGCTGTAGTAGACATTGGGGCTTATGTTTTAGACAAGGAACAAGGGAAAAAGGAAAACAGCAATTCAAAGGAAGTGGAATTCACATGAACTTTCAGTCTGAATTCTGGTATAAAGTTACATGGGATGTTTTGCATTGATCATTTATCAACATTGAAACCAAATTAAAATAACAGTCATCAAAGACTTGATGAATAAATTCAAAGGGAGACTCTTTGAAAAGATCAATAAAACCTTTGACAAATCAAGAAAAAATAGAAAATGCAAATTTTAAGAAATATTAATTGCCAAAATTGACTCAAGAAGACTCAGAAGAATTGAGGAGACCAACATCTCTGGAAGAAACTGGAAAATCATGTTAAGGAGTCATCTCTCTGAAAAAGGCACTGGGACCTGACACTTTTCACATTAACTTGCTTTAGAACTTCAAAGAATAGGGGCGCCTGGGTGGCTCAGTCAGTTAAGCGGCTGCCTTCGGCTCAGGTCATGATCTCAGGGTCCTGGGATCGAGCCCCGCATCAGGCTCCTTGCTCAGCGGAGAGCCTGCTTCTCCCTCTCCCTCTGCCTGCCTGCCGCTCCCCCTGCTTGTGCTCTCTCTCTCTCTGTGTCAAATAAATAAAATCTTTAAAAAATAATAATAATAATAAAAAGAACTTCAAAGAATAGATCACTTCCATGTTATTTAATCTGCTTAAGGACATAGAAAAAGGTTGAAAGTTTCTCCAATAACTTTATAAAATGAGTAAAATCATAATACCAAAACTTGACAGTGCATAAGTAGGAAAACCACTCTTCAAAGTACAGACCTGGCAGACCACCTCCAGAGATGGGCAGAAATTCCATCTCCCACCTCTGTGAGTCTCACTCAGTGGGTCCTGGATGCCTGTCCAAGGACCCACCTCTTCTGTGATGACTGACACCAGGAATGTCCACCTCCCTGGGGCTGTGGCTTCACCTAGTGATTTCAAATCATTGATCAACACTGATGGAGCCACTGAAGGTTTCCAGCAGAAGATAAGACCTTTGTCTGTCAGGAAGACCTACTAATAAGAGCTCAGAGAAACCAGGAAGCCCATTTTGGTATAATGATGATAAGCATAAATACTAGATGAGTACTTACTTCCTGCCAGGCACGCTTCTACCTGCATGATCTCACTGAGTTGCAGCAACCCCAGAGAAGTAGATTCCATTCTTATTTCCATTTTACAGAGGAGGAAACTGAAACTTAATACATGAACATAAACTTAAGTTAATATAAAATGATCATATGACCTAGCAATTCCACTCCCTGGTATACCCCCCAAAGAACTGAAAACAGGGACTCATAGCAGCACTTTTTCAAGAGCCAAAAGTTGTAAACAACCTAAGTGTCCATCAACTGATGAATGGATCAACAAGAGGCAGTATAT
Organism: Neomonachus schauinslandi; assembly: GCF_002201575.2. NCBI lineage: Eukaryota > Metazoa > Chordata > Mammalia > Carnivora > Phocidae > Neomonachus > Neomonachus schauinslandi. Next base: position 128,569,289 of record NC_058408.1, on the reverse strand, counting down.
CCATATAACGGAATATCATTCAGTCATAAAAAGCTATGGAGTTCTGATACAACGTGGGTGAATCTCAGAAACATTATGCTAGGTGAAATAAGCCAGACACACAAAAAACAATATTGCAAGATTCCACTTATGTGAAATAGGCATATTCATAGAGACAAAAGTAGATTAGGTGTTGCAAGGAGTGGGAGGGAGGGGGAGATGGGGCGTTATTTCTTAATGGGTAGTTTCTATTTGGGGTATGAAAATGTTTTGGAAGTAGATAGTGGTGATGGCCATACAACATTGTGAGTATATTTAATGCTGAACTGTACACTTAAGATGGTTAAAATGGGGGACTCCTGGCTGGCTCAGTCAGTGGAGCATGCAATTCTTGATCTTGGGGTTGTGAGTTCAAGCCCCATGTTGGGCATAGAGCTTACTTTAAACATTTTTTTTAATTAAAATGGTTAAAATGGTAAATTTTATGTGTCATATATATGTATATATATTATTTTCATAATATATTATAAAATATATTACATATATTATTATATAACATATAATTATATTATTTAATATTTATATAATTATATTTTATTGGTTATTTTATATTATTTATATTATATTTATGTATATTTATAATATTATTATTTATATATATATTTTAAAAGTAGATTCCATGCCCAGTGTGAAGCCCAATGTGGGGCTCAAACTTATAGCCCTGAGATCAAGACCTGAGCTAGGATCAAGAGTCGGAAGCTTAACTGACTGAGCCACACAGGCGCCCCCTTGCAGTCACTATCTTGTGTGACCGTATACAAGACTGACCTTGGAAGGGATCGCATTTTTTGGCTGTTAAATAAGACTGGGTAAAATATCTTTGACAGTCCCTGCTGGCTGTAACCCTCCTGACAACATCATCTATTCATGGATTTTGACTTTACAACGTGGAAAGTCCCAAGCCTTGATTCCTGACCCAGATACCATTTGCTTCTGGTGCACTCTGTGGACATTGATGAATGGGGAGCTCCAGGGAGGGAGGACCAGCTGTCTACCCCTTACCTAGCCCCCCCTCTTCGGGGTTTGTCCTGGAGTTGAGCCAGCCCTTGAGGAGGCCTCCACTCCTTCCTCTCCTGATTCTGGGAGAGGGCTTGGGCCTGGCTGTGCTCCAGGATAAATTTCCACAAGGCAAGAGATAACACAGAGCCAAGGTGAAGATCAGGGCAGCCCTTAAATAAGGCCTCCTTGCACCCTAGAGTTGGTTGCTGTTCTTCTACTCCATAGCTGTCTGTCCTGCTTGCCGGTGCCCAGCCACCATGTGGGAGCTCTTCGCTTTTTTGCTGTTCGCCCTTGCCTATTTCTTATGGCCCAAGCCAAAATGCCCCAGTGCCAAGTATCCCAAGAGCCTCCCATCCCTGCCGTTGGTGGGCAGCCTGCCATTCCTCCCCAGAGGTGGCCATCCGCACGTGAACTTCTTCAAGCTGCAGAAAAAATACGGCCCCATCTATTCCTTTCGCATGGGTACCAAGACTACAGTGATGGTCGGCCACCACCAGCTGGCCAAGGAGGTGCTTGTCAAGAAGGGCAAGGAATTCTCTGGGCGGCCCCAAGGGGTAAGCAGTGCCCATTATCTCTCCTCTCTCACCAGCCCCGGGGGTTTTGCAGACCATGCCCGGAATGACCCTTCCAGCTCCTATAATTCTTCCAACCTGTAATTCTTCCTAAAACAGACTAACAGGACTGTGGGTGGGGATCGACCCCTCGGACCCCACCCAGCCTCTAAACTAGGCAGGAAGAATCAAAGGAAGACTTCATTTTCTGGGCTGTCATCTCGCCTGGAACTGGATGATGTTCTCTCTGAGTCTTGACTTCCCTAATTAACTGAGGTAGTATATGCAAAGCACTGAGCCCAGTGCCCAGCACAGTAAGTACTCCATAAATAGCCTTTAGGAGTGCTACTCTTCATATGGAAAATGGGATTAAAATGACTACTGTCTTCTGTGGGAAGGTATGAGGGAGAAGTATCCTGGCTTTTGGAGGGAGGGGATTGCTGTTTCTCTGGACCTGTCCCCAGCTGCTCTGGCTCACAGTAGGGCTGACACACGGTGGCATTAAAATGGTTAAAATGGTAAATTTTATGTGTCATATATATGTATATATATTGTTTGTATAATATAAAATATATTACATATATTATTATATGATCTATCCTGCCGAGCCTTCTGTAATGCTCCTAGGGGAGGAAAGAGGCTAACCATCTGCAAATACTGCCAATGCCCCATCCCAGCACCTTGCTGCTGAGTACCCCCTTGGACACCCCAGGCAGGGCCCCCCAGCCACTTATCTCTGATCAGGCCAAGGGCTGATTCATTTTTCCTTGGACAAGTCAGCCAGGTCTGCTGGCCAGCGGCCTCACTCCCAACCCTCCTGAGCAAAGAGGAAGGAGGAGGCTGGTCAGATGGGGCTTGCAGGTCACAGGATGTAAGAGGGGAGGCTTTGAAGCCGGATGCTTTGAAGTCCCTCTGAGAGGAGGTGGAGCGGCCAAGTCCAGATTGCATTCTCCAGATGGAGCCTTATGGTGGGCACACAGCCTTGCAGTAGGAGGCAGAAAGATGAGCAGGGCTACGCCTGCAGCACGCCCCAGAGGGCCCAGGGAAAGGCAGACGTCTGCGCAGTCCTGTATCTACAAGCCCACCTGCTCCTGTCCCCAGGACAGGCACCATTCAGAGAGCTTATCCTATCCATGGCTGCCTTCCCCTGGTCAGAAACTGATAAGAGAGGCCCAGAGGTCACCCTGTCATTGAACTGCCACCCCAGAACTGCATTGTAATTTGGGGTCCCTTTTTTTTCCTCAGTCTGTCTCTCCGATGGAATTAGGAGTAGAGAGGTCTCGGGCCCTGCCCTACCAAGGCCTAACGGTCACGGCAGAGTAAAGCAGGGGTGTCCCACATGGGTGTCAGCATGGCAAGTACCTGCCTTCTCCCACAGGAAGGGTGCAGGAGGCCCAGGGCAAGGGCGGGTCATTGATGTCTGATTCTTACAGCCTTTCCTGCTCTCCAAAGGTAACTCTGGACATCCTGTCTGACAACCAAAAGGGCATCGCCTTCGCAGACCATGGTGCCAACTGGCAGCTGCATAGGAAGCTGGTACTGGCCACCTTTGCCCTGTTCAAGGATGGCGACCAGAGGCTAGAGAAGATCAGTGAGTGCTGGCCGTCCCCTTCAGCTGCTGGAGGGAGAAGGGGCTGGGGAGGGGGCAATGGAAGGCTCAATCTAGTGCCGTCTTGACTGCTGCTGCCATCTGGTGGCCATCTGCTCTATGTCCCTGGCTAAGGCGGAACTGGGAAGGAGGGAGGGTGCTGCTGAATTCCCCACCGTCTTGCCCCTCTCTCCTCCCAGTTTGTCAGGAAAACAGTTTATTGTGTGATTTCCTGGCCACCCAGAATGGACAGTCCATAGACTTGTCCTTGCCTCTCTTCCTGGCGGTGACCAACATAATCTGCTTGATTTGCTTCAACTCCTCCTACAAGAATGGAGATCCTGCTCTGAAGATCATAAAGAATTATAATGACGGCATCTTGGATTCTCTGGGAACGGATAAAATGGTAGACATATTCCCCAGGTTGAAGGTGAGGATGAGGTCAGGCCCCACCTTCAGATTCCAGGAATCCGTGTCCCCAATTCTTCTTACTGCCCAGCTCCAGACCCACTTTTTTCCTGACCACCTCAGCCACAGTGACCTCCACCTCCTCTCATTTTAAAAGCACCACTTCTCTACAAAAATAGGTTTAGCTTTTAACTATGCATTTTTAATATCATGACAATGGCTTTCATTTATTTACCAATTGCCATATGCCCACTATTAAGCACTCCACATGCATTAATCATGTTATTCCCCTTAAAGGTCAGTTTTATTATCCCCAGACAGATGAGAATACAGGCTTAGAGAAATTAAGGAACTTGCTCCAGGCTTCAGACTCAAGTCTATCTTACTCCTAAGGGCTGGGCACACAGCAGAGTTTAATTAGTAGATCTTCCATCAGTGCCTGATGTTTGATTCGATGGGGAAGGGGAAGTGAAGACGATCCTTTTTCCCTTATTTGGAGTTGTCCTAGTTGTCATTAATAATCCCATTCTGTGTCCCCATCTTGCCTTCCATTTTGGCTGAAGGTCTGGGTTAGAGTGGAAACTCTCCAGACACCGAAAGCTAGGATCTGCCTCCAGGAGGGATTCTGGTAGCTGGTAGCTGGAGAAACAAAATTGAAGATGACACTTCTTTCTACTCTCCAGATTTTCCCCAACAAAACCGTGGAAAAAATGAAGAACTGTGTTAAAATGCGAGATGAATTGCTGAATGAAATCCTTGAAAAACATAAGGTAGGTGATGGAGCAGAGGAGACCATGAGTTAGGTTGAAGTGTCATGAAAACAGGGCTGGGGTCCATTTTGGACACTGGAGTATCTCTAGCACCTAGCAGAGAGCCTGGAACACAGTAGGTGTTCAACAAAAAATGACTTAACTAATGAATAAGGGTGAGGAAGTAAGGAATTGCAGAGGATCAGAGAAGGGACCCACTTACTCCCAAAATTTAGAGAGAGCCCTCCTACCTCCACAAGCTCGTAGGTCCTGCCTAGTCTCTCCCCAGTCCCTCATGTCCAGATGGAAGAAGCCTTTGTATCTCCAGGCTGGGATGGAAGTATGGAAGGGTTTTGCAGATGAGGCTCCCACCTTATCACTGTCTCCCAACCTCACCCAACCAGGAGAACTTCAGCAGCGACTCTATCACCAACCTGCTGGACATACTGATCCAAGCCAGGATGAACTCAGACAATAACAATGCTGCCTCAGACCGGGATTCAAAACTCCTTTCAGATAAACATATTCTCACCACCATAGGGGATATCTTTGGGGCCGGTGTAGAGACCACCACGTCTGTGGTGAAGTGGACTGTGGCCTTCCTGCTACACAATCCTCAGGTGGGCTTCTCCCTACTCTGGTCTTCCCAACCACTCTTCACCCCAGCCAGATCCACCTGTGGCCCCAGGAAGAGGGAGATGTAATGTCCTTTGACCTTCCATGCAAGGTGACTGGGTTGCCCCACTCCTAACCCAAGCAGTAGTTGGCTTTGGCCCTAGGGTGGAGCTGCCCCATCTTGTGGAAACAAATCCTGGACTGCAAAGCCACCACTGGGAAGAGTCTGAACCAGCTCTTCTGGATGTAACAATGGGATTCTTCTAAGCCCGTGCTTCTCCTGGGCTTAAGCATGTTGGTCACATCTACCCCACTCTGGCCCTCAGTTGCAGAAGAAGATCCAGGAGGAGATTGACCAGAAGGTGGGTTTCAGCCGCACACCAACTATGAGTGACCGGAATCAACTCATCTTGCTAGAGGCCACCATCAGAGAGGTGCTTCGCATCCGGCCTGTGGCCCCTACACTCATCCCCCACAAGGCTATCGTTGATTCCAGGTAGGCCTTCCCTCCCACACAACACTGCTTTCCAGTCCACCTGGTCCCTCCTCTACTGCCCCACCCCTCTGCTTGCTGGTCAATTTATACTCAACCATTGACCACCAATCGTCCTATCCATGACCCTACTGATCAATATATCTGCCCCCCACTAACACCCACTGACTAATCCACAGATCTAGCTGACCTCCCTCAAAAACTGCCTGCTGCTCTGGAGACATGTGATCTGGAATGATAGACCAGGTGCTCTATGCTCCTACCCAATCCAATAGCCACCACACACACACACACATACGTGCATGCACCAGCTCAAAATGCACACCCACATGCCCTGACAGACATGAATGTCCATGTACACAAGTATTGATACATAAGAGCTAGTGAGGAAGAGGTCTACAGAAGGGCTGGGTTCATATTTGATCTGGCAGAAGCTGAGGAAAAGATGAGGGAGTGGGCATGAGGACATATAGGGCTTTTTCCCCCGGGGGGGGGGGGGACTGTGGAGGCGTGGGGCTGAGCAGTTTGGGGAGGACAATATTTTAGACTCCCCTTTCCTCTCCCTCTTTGGGGCAGCATTGGCGAGTTTGCCATTGACAAGGGCACAAATGTTATCATCAATTTGTGGGCACTGCATCACAATGAGAAGGAGTGGCACCGGCCGGACCAGTTCGTGCCAGGTGAGTCCCTGTTCTGTCCTTCTCCCCAGCCACACAGACAGCCTAGCCTCCGTGCTCCAGAATTCCAGCCCTGTATTCCTTCTGCTAAGCTTTCTACTGGAAAACTCCTGGCTCCAACTACATGAACCTGTTGATAGCCCCATTCTACCCTAGATTTACCCAAACTCGTCACAGCCAGATTTCTCACTTTCTCCTTCCACCAACTGCAAATGTCCTCTAAGAAGCCCTCTAGGTATATGGCTCCCATGAAGTCAGCCCCTCGCCCCTCGGATGGTGGCATTTTCAGTCGTCAGTACTGCCTCCTTTCCATCCTTCCTGAATATTGCATTTCCTCTGTGTGAGTAAGGGCTACCCGAGAGCTGGGCTGTATCTCTCCTCAGGCTAGGGTTCCCCCATGTAAGGTTGTCCACCTCCTCAGATTGGGGCTCCCTGGGCAAGGCCACGTCTCCCCCTTGGGCAGGGCAGAGCCATTCTTATCCTTAGTCCTGTCCTGGCCGTGGCTGACAGCTCTCCGTGTCCACAGAGCGCTTCTTGGACCCCACGAGGAGTCAGCTCATCTCTCCGTCACTAAGTTACTTGCCCTTCGGAGCAGGACCCCGCTCTTGCCTAGGTGAGATCCTGGCCCGCCAGGAGCTCTTCCTCGTCATGTCCTGGTTGCTGCAGAGGTTTGACCTGGAGATCCCAGATGATGGGCAGCTGCCTTCCCTGGAGGGGAACCCCAAGATGGTCTTTTTGATCGAGGCTTTCAAAGTGAAGATCAAGGTGCGCCAGGCCTGGAGGGAGGCCCAGGCTGAGAGTAGCACCTAGAGACTCACCTAGGATCCCCTGACGCCACCCTGTGTGGTCCCACAGCACAGAATTACAGCTGTATGCCCTCCCCCCAGCCTTCGCTCCTTCCTCCTGGCCCACACTGCCTTCTTCCCAGCCTGCCATCCCTGGTAGTGACATGCATAAACAAAACAGCTTTTCTTTTCTTCCTGGTCCCTGAGCAGTTCACTCCTTTGTTCATTTGTTCACTCATTCTTCACAACAGATATTTATTGAGCACCTGCTATGTGCCACTCCCTGTCCCTGGACACTCAAGCTTATATTCTAGTGAGGACTGACAAATAAACATTACAGAGACAGGATCCTAAGTGCTTCGAAGTCAATTTTACTGGGTGTTGGTGAGGAGAGAATGGTGGAAGTGGAGGCTGGCCACTGCGAGCGAGGGGTAGGGAAGGTGTAAAGATGTGGGGGAAAGCATCCCACCGGCAGGCGGGAAGTTCTCGCGGGGGGAGAGGTTGGTGTGGCAAGAGCAGAGTAAATGAAAGGGGAGAGGAGCTTCTGCTGGAGTCAGATTGGAGACAGGGGCCAGGTCCCACAGAGCCTCTGCAAGTAGCAGGAAGGGGTTTAGCTGTTTATTCCTGGTGTGATAGGAAGTCACTGGGCAGTGGGGCGGCGGTGGAGGGGGAGATAAACATGTAAGTGGGAAGGTCTGGTTTGCTTTCTTTTTTTTTTTTTTGAGAAGGAGGGAGGGAGGGAGGAGGAGAGAGACAGAGAGAGAGAGAGGACCCACATGGAAGAGCAGAGGGAGAGGGAGAGAGAAAATCTTGAGAAGTCTCCACACCCAGCATGGAGCCCCCAACTTGGGGCTCGATCTCACAACCCTGAGATCATGACCTGAGTCAAAATCAAGAGTCAAATATTTAACCGACTGAGCCACCCAGGCACCCCTGGTTTGTATTTTTAAGACCTCCCTAGTTGCTGAGTGGAGATTGGTCTGAGAGGGATGAGAGCTGGGGCAGGGAGGAGGTGGTTGTGCTGGTCCAGGAGAGCGAGACCATGGTGGCTCAGCCCCCGGCCATAGCAGTGGAGACGGTGAGAAAGGGTGGGATTGTTTCTATTTTGAAAGTGGAGCAGATCTTAAAAAAAAAAAAAGAAAGTGGAGCAGATCTTGTTTGATCCAATCAGGCCTCGCTGCGCATACCTGGAGGGTTTGGCTTTGGGGGAGTGTGTGCAATCCACAAACTCAACCCACCACTACCTATCCCTCTGTCTTGGTCTGCAAAGACCAGCAGGTCTCCTTTCGCTTGTCCTGTCCTGGGGTGGACACTGCCAGGAGAGGGGTTCTGCAGCGCCCGGCTTTGCCCGGCTCCCCACGCCACAACCCCAGGACGCCTGTAAATGCCTCACTAGAAAATGGCTCCTAGACTTCTGCAAACCTTGGAACCAGCATCCAAACCTTGGCTACTGGCCAGTTTGCAAGCGAAAGATGTCCCGAGACGCCCCGGGGAGAAACTGATCCTTGCCCATTAGCCTAGAGAGAGGCTCCAGTGCCAGCTCCCTGGCACCAGCTGAGCCAGGGTTGAATCATCCACCCAGTCCTTCTCTTCTGACTGAAGGAGGGCTCTGGAAGGGCCAGCGGGGCAAGGCTGAGACCCTGTCTGGCCATGTTTTCAGAAGATATCAACAGAGCCCCTGCAAGGAGGGAGGGACAAAGGTTTCCATTACAGCACACCTTCTTCCCTCAAAAAGCTTTGTTAATCCAGTGACAAGAGACTATTCCTTACTGTCCCCCCAACTCAGCCCTGGCATTTACCGGACAGTAACCCCGGGGTCTTGCTAAAGAGCCCAAGGAAGAGTTTGTGGGCAGTCTGGTGAAATGCTGACACCACTGTGGGCCAATGGGAAAGGGTTTAACTGGAGGCGGCCCCTCCCTCTCCAAGGCTCCTCTGCCCCATCAGCTGGTCGCTGGTCTAGAGCCAAGCCACCCTCAGTTTAAAGCAGAGGGGAGCAGATCGGCTGGAGGAGCGTTAAGTATTCTCCTCTCCAACTATTGGATCAGATCATAGAGTGGCAGGGAATTGAGAGAATAATCCTGCGTTTTGAAGATGACAAAACTGAGGGCCAACTGAGGCAAGGGCAGGGGAGGTAACTTACCCTAAGTCACACAGCTCCTGAGCATCAGGGCTGGGACTAGAACCCAAGATTTCAATGATGCAGGAAGAGGAGCCAGACATGTTTTCTCACCCATCTAGTGTCCGTGCAGAAGGGCTCTGGGGTGTCTGGCCTGGGAGAGTACAAAGCTGAATGTCCTTTCAGAAAATGACCTCATGAACCCCGACTCCTGCCCAAACCGCCCTTCCCCTGCCTGGAAGGCCTTTTCCCACTGACCTAACTCCTCCCATCCTGAGTCTCAGAGTGCAAGCCATATTCTAGGGCATATCTCACGACCCCTAGACCACTGTGCTTGTACTCTTTTAGCACTTAGCTTCTGTTCCTTGGTACTGAACCCCACGTGCACCTGAGCATCTGCCTGGGCTCAAAATGGGTGCAGTGTCCCCCAAAGGCACTGCCCACCCCTATGTCTCTGGAATTCAAGACTGAATCTTCTCACGTTACTTATCTTGCTCAACAGCACCTGGCAAGTAGGTTAGACACACAAAAGGACTGAATCCAATGCTCTAAACCCCTTGGCTAATTGGTCCAGTGATAAATAGACTATCTCCTAATGCAGAAGGAAGCCCAGATTTTTGACAAAGCTGGAAGGTGTTTGCCAAGACCCCACAGTCACATTTTGAGCCTCAGAATGCCCTTAGCCAGTGACATGATGGTAAGTAAACACTAAACAACCAGTTTTCTGGTACTGCTGGGGAAGAGCCATGATTCGTAGTGTTTGCCAATTGCCATGATGTAAACAGTCCCCACTATGAGCAATTTCAGGCCACCCATGTGATGTCACTGAATACAGAGTTGGGAAGAGATGCTCGGTAGCATTATATGCTATTTACCATTATGTTATATAATAAATAGCATTACTATATAATACCATTACTAATAATACCATTATTCCCACCATACAAAGATGTAAATAACCTCAAGGGCACAGATAATAGTAACATCGTAAAACAATTAGGAAATGATTAGTTTTGAGTATTTATTGCCTTTGTTTCTATTATAATGTATTCAATTGTGGGCTCATATATTTCACTTTTTTTAATGGTTATTTAATAGACAGCTCATAAAATTCCTGAACATTTAGGTAAGTACTTATTTATTTATTTTATTTTAAGTAGGCTCCACACCCAAGGTGGGGCTTGAACTCACGGCCCGGAGATCAAGAGTCACATGCTCTACCGACTGGGCCAACCAGGTGCCCCCAAATTCCTGAAAATTTAATAATCAGCTTTTGTGAACCAAAACAGCTGGCCCTCCCAGGAGAAATGGGCTGTCCTTGTCCTTCAGAAGGGCAGCTCCCCAGAGTCCCCATCCTGGGGGGAGGGACCCCTTCCCTGGCACCCTAGGTGTGGAGTGGGGGTGGATGAGAGTGAGTAACTGTTCTGGCGCCTCTGGTGGCCATAAAACCTGAAGCAAATGGGGAACTCTTTCTCCAGTCACACTCCTGGGTTTCAACACCCATCTCTGGAGGACAGGAATCCAATCACAGAGGCGAGAGAGTCCGGGAGGACTGGATGAGGAGGATCCAGGTTCTAGGCCCCTGGCCCCCCACCCCCTTGGGTTCCAGGCCCTGGATCTTAGGCCCATTGCTAGCTTCTTGAACCTGTTTTCTCATTTGTACAGGGGGGTAACTTTAACTTACCACCTGTGCTGCCCATTATCTGAGGCTTGGGGGAGGCGGAAAAGCAGAAAGGGCCAGGTGAGCAGGGGAGCTACAGAAGATAAGAGGTCAGGCTGTGCCGGCAAATTGTCCCCGTGTTGTCATTTACAGACCCAGTGACCACGGGTAACTTACTCGGCCTTCTTAAACTTCAGTTTGCTCAACTGTAATATGGGCGGCTGAGGCGTGCCTAGAAACAGTACCGCCAACCTCACAATGTTGCTGAAGGTCAGATAGGGACCTACATAATGCATTGAGTGCCTTGATAAATACTGGCTTTGCTGCCATTGCCTACAGCCAGATCCACATAAGTCCTTCTCTAAGAACGAAGAAGCAAGTGTTGTTCAGACAGGTCTATCTGAAGGACGGGACCTCTGGGAACCGGCCCGAGTAGCCCCTGATGATCCCGCCGGCTGCCCCTCCCTCCTTTCCCAGCTGGGGCATGCTGGCAGCTGGGACGTGGGTGGAGAGCCCAGAGACAAACTTCTCACAGTTCCAACACGGAGGGAGTTTTGTAACATTTTCCAGCGGGATTGGGTTTCCTGAGACTTCTTGGTAAGAAGACATGCAATGGAAGGTTACACTGGTGGGGAACGGGCTTAGAGTGAGGAGAAACTTCAGATCAAACCAAATCCTCTTCTCCCCTCCAAGCCACCTGGAAGCTCTAACTTCTGAGAATTGTACAATGTTTCCTGGGGGACTCACCCTCCCTGAGGAAGTTAGCATTGATCTGCACCACCTATCCCAGGGGTGAGGCTATTTCAGAGCTGAGGGGCTCAGGCAGGGGTGCCTGGCTCAGTGTGGGGGGCCTCTGAAGGCTTCTGACGAGGCAAGGGGGAACACGCAAGGGGGACAAAGAAGCTCCTGAGGAAACTGTCTGGCTCACCTTTCACTACGCTACTTGCCTGCTTATTACCTTCCTCTGGTTCTCTCTCACCTTTGAAAAGAAATCAAAAGTTCTTCACATGGCTTGTGAGCACCGAGTCTTCAGTGTTCGGGGTTCAAATCCTGGCTCTACCACTTATGAGCTGTGTGATCTTGGACAAGTTAGTCAACTTCTCTGAATGCTTCAACCCCTTTAACAAAGCAGTCCATACCTCAGATGGCTGTTTTGAGGCTAAAATGAAAAAAAATGTTGGTAAGATGCTTACACACGACCCAATAACGTGCAGTCAATAAATAGAACGATAAAGACAAATTAAAATATTTTTATTACCAGCTTACCACTCCAGATTCATCTCCTGTCACTTCCCAGAATGCAATTATCTACAGAGATTAAATTGCTAGCAGCTTTAGACATTTCGGCCTCCCGTGCTTTTGTGGGCTTTTCAGCACCTGGCACATAGTAAGCACTCAATAATCTGCAAAACAGATTTACCCAGAACTTACCTAGAATTCCCTTTATACCTTTCTTCACCTGACAAGCTCAGCTTAGAGGTCCCTGCTCCAGACAGGCTACCCTATGCCCCCAGGTCGTTCTCTTCCACCGCATTCTGTGCACACATGCTTCATGGTACTATGCTACTAAAATGGTTTTCATGCCTTTCTTCCCCTCCGGACCATTAGCTCTTCTAAAGAGGAGCCTGGTCTAAGGCATATTTGCATTCCCAATGCCTAGTACATGGTAGGTGCTCGATAAATGCTCAGCTTGAGTAAGGCCAGTCACATGCCCCCAGGCCAGGAACCCAGATCCCGAACGCCTCCCAGGACCCACTGCCCTTCCCAGTAGGTTCAGGCAGATGCAAGTTTCCAGCAGGTTTGGCCAACAGTCGGCCAAACCCACTCCCCCCTCCTTCTGAGTCAAACCCTGCTTCCCCCCACCACCCGGCTGAAAACGGAGGAAACTGGAGAATAGGGAGTTTCTTGAAATTTTTGTTCATCAAAACTATCCTGTTTTGTGCTTCAGAGCATTGGTATTGTCTCCACCTGAACTTGGTCACCCAGGGCAATAGAAAAGGAGGAACTCAGTGACCCAGGAACCTGGGGTGCAGTGCAGCATGCAGTGAGGTCTGCTCCACAGACCTGGGCACCAAGGGGACACTGCACAGCCATCAGCACGCAGCTGGCAAGAAATGTACTGGTTTGTTTGTGCCATTCAGACATTAGATGACTGAAGGCACGAATGACGGACTCCCCAGTCCTTCCCCGTGGTTTTATTTTAAAGATTTTATTTGACAGAGAGAGAGAATGAGCAGGGGGAGCAGCAGAGGGAGAGGGAGAAGCAGGACCCTGGGATCCTGACCTGAGCCAAAGGCAGATGCTTAACCGCCGAGCCACTGAGGCGCCCCTCCCCGTGGTTTTAGAACAGATCTGTCTCTAGATGCTAACATGGTTCTCCTGGGCTTACTTGGAGGAGCTCAACAGTTTAGAAGGAACTAGGCAGCAACCATCCCACTAGAGTCACTGAGGGGCCAGAATTGCTCTGGCCCAAGGTCAAAGATGGGGGTAGGAGCCTGTCTGGCTTACATCGGGCTCTTAGGTAATAATAGTTTGGACTGCTGGGTAAAGTCAGGGACTAGGGAAGGCAATGCTGTCAGCATCCCCTGGGGGCCCATTAGTGAGCGGTCCACTGGGGGAGGCAGGAATGCCTGCTGGGAGGGTTCCAAGAGGCACATCATATTGCTTTGCCCACCTGCAGGCCACCCAAGGAGAAGCTGGGCTGGGTGGTGGTGTTCCCCTTCCTTGGCAGAGGTCGAAGGCTGTCCCTTCCCTTAGAGCAGGGATTTACAGCTGACTCAAAGTTCTAAGAGGACAGTCTTAAGCAGGGCTAAAAGGACAGTCTTAGGAAAGAACGACTGGCCCAAAATGGCAGAGGTTAGCACACCCGTTCTCAGGTCCCTCATTCCCTGAATCTGTACCATTCACTTCATCTCAATCTACCTCCTCTTGTTAACTATTTCACATGGTTGTTTTGTCTTCTGCCTGTAACTTAACTTCCAGAGGACAGGGCCTTGTCTTCTCTACTTCTTTCGCATTCTCCTCAGCACCCAGCACAGTGCTGGGCACAAAGTGGGAGACTCAATAATACATGTGTTATCAAATTCCAGGGCCTTCCACATTTCTATCATTTTTCCCCCTAAAGATTATTATTCTTTTTGGGGCACCTGGGTGGCTCAGGTCATGGTCCCAGGGTCCTGGGATTGAGCCCCGCATCAGGGAGTCTGCTTCTCCCTCTGCCTCTCCACCGCACCCCACCCCCCAGCTTGTGCTCTATCCCGCTCACTCTCTCAAATAAAATCTTAAAAAGATTTTTATTATTTTTAAGTAATCTCTACAGCCAACGCGGGGCTCGAACTCACAAACCTGAGATCAAGAGTCCCATGCTCTGTGGACTGAGCCAGCCAGGCACCCCTCTATCATCTCATTAAAAGATCTCACGAGGGTGCCTGGGTGGCTCAGTCAGTTAAGCATCTGCCTTCGGCTCCGGTCATGATCCCAGGACCCTGGGATCGAGTCCCACATCGGGCTCCCTGCTCAGGGGAGTCTGTTTCTCTCCCTGCCTCTTCCCCTGACTTATGCTCTTTCGCTCACTCCCTCTCAAAAAAAAAAAATTTTTTTTGTTTTAAATAAAAATTAATGATCTCACGGAGTGCTTGCTTTCTTTCAAAAGCCATTTTAGCTTCCAGGTGTCTAACAGAACTTGCTTCTGCTTTTTTGTGTCCAATTTTAACCTGTGTGGGATTTTACAAAGCATTCCAAACATCAGGAATACACCCTCAGCAGAGAGAGGGTTTGGGGAAAACTCAGGACAATGTGTGGCCTCAGCAGGAGCATCACCCACCTCGCCCTTGGCCCTGTGGTCTCCGCTCAGGCCAGGGGCCTGCCCTCAACTGCTGGGTGCCTTCTCAAAGCCTGTGTGGAGGAAGGAGAAGTGTTTGCAGTTAGCCACCTTGGGGGTACGACCCCTCAAGTCTGAGGGAGGAGGGGGGAGAAAAGAACAAGGTGCTGCAAGAAAAAAGAAGAGTCGCGTTTTGGGGATTGTTTTTATTTGGGCTTCTCACAGTGGATAGAGCCACTCTGTCTTCAGAACAATCACAGCACAGGAAATGCGTCACCGAGGCTGCCCAGAAGAGTCTGACCAGCTGAATCTTATTGCTTAAAATACACGTATTCACAATAACTGACAAATGGTGATGTGCCTCACACAGGAATGTGTTAGCATTTGCAAATCTCCCGACTGTAGCACCAAACCCTCGGCCAGACCAACCCTTTCCTTCTCTGTTCACCTGGAAAACCAGAGGCAAGTCGGATCTCCCTGGCCTCCTATCGAGTCCTTCAACTCCCTATTTCCATCTCTCTACTGGCAGGGGAGCCCGGCTGGCAGGGGCCAGACTGCATGACCGCTGGAATCAAGCCCGGCTCTAGCTGCGGCCTCGCTTCTTCTCACGCCTGTAGGGCAGGTCGCTGCAGTGAGCCCAACAGTTGACGCGCGGGCCCGTGCCCCACTCCAGCCAGGGAAGGAAACTTGACAGGGCCAGAATTCATCCATTTGATCAGTTAACTGAAGCAGGATTCATTTTGGTAAAACTTCATCTCCTTTGACACTTCAGTGAGTTGTTTGGGATTTTATTTATTTATTTGCTTTACTTTTATTTTTTTTAAGAAGGTGGAAGAAAAGGCATCTGAGGGCTGCTGACGCACTCCCGCTTGCTGTGGCCGCACACGGGCTTGCGTGCATGCACTGGACCCTGGCAGAGCGAGGCGAGCCCTATGGCACTGTGGTGTCTGCCAAACTCTCCTGGCCGTGGTGGGCAGGGCCAACGTCCGGGCCACAGTTAGTCCAAGCGTGTCACTGAAGATCCAACCAAGCTTCTGTCTGAAGTTCCACCTTCGCCTTCTGTGCCGAGTGGTTTTGAACACCCCCTGGGGGCTGATACCGAGGGCCAGGAGGAGCCCAGGGAGGCAGACAGGTTCAGAGCACGTTTCCACTTACAGGGAACAGAACACAGGCCTCCGAGTGCCCACGGAGCAATGTGCAAATTGCAGGGCTGGGTAGAGGAGAGCCTCCACTCCGAGCACAGTTATCTCTGGCAGACGTGGGGGGTGGGGGGTAGGGGGTGGGGGGGGGCTGCCATCGACAATGCTGCTGGATACACCCGGGTACACAGTCAGACATTTGTTCAGTAAACAGTAAATGTGTAAAATAAATTACCTTGAGCGGGGCCATATCTGCTCCAAATGTGTGGTTGACGAGCACAATGGCTGCCATTCAAAGTATATTCACAGGAAAACAGGGCTGGGGGCTCACACACGACACACAGACACACACAGGTTATCCAAAAAGTCATTATACACAGACTTCACTTTGTTCAACATGGATTTTGGTTTTGTGGACTCCGAACGCAGACACTCGTTCACCTCACAGCCTTGGATTTGTCTATTTTTGTACATACATATATATATTTTTTTTTTTTTCCTTTCTTACTGTAACGTCAATGACTAATGTGAATATCATCGTTCAAGAGTGGGAAAAGAACCAAACTCTTCATATGAACAGCACTGGACAGGGAATGTGAGTTTTAGCTGTTTGCTTTCTCCATCAGGTTATTCCTGTCAAAGCTCAACTGGTTATCTGAAGCCAAACTACAGTAATAAGGATCCTGCGGTCCTTCCGGACCACTGCCTTCGCCCTCCTACCTGGGCCACTCAGGCTCTTTACGGAGGCTACAAAAATTAGTCACCCCACTCAAAAAGGGGGCTGTGGAGAGGCAGGGGAAGGGCATGAAAGCCACAGATAACCAAGCCATTTTTTCCAAGTGGTCAGTTTAAAAATAAAAACAAAAACAACACAACAGAAGAACTCATTCAGAATCAAGAGAAAATACTGTGTAAAAGCCAGGCTATGGGGCTGCCCTTTCTTAGGACCCGCAGCCTCCCTTGTTTCTATGGGAACAGTGAGGCACGGAGGCCTGCAGACTGTGTGTTGGGTGGGGGAGGACCCTGGTCACCTATAGGGTCAGCCCGAAGGGCAGAGATGCAGCAAACTGCACCAGATGCAGCCCCATGGCTTAGGCTCTGCTGCGCTCCCACAGAAGTTCCAGAGCTAGCCCCCACCCAAGCCTGCACACAAAACATCTCCTCCCGGCTCAACGGCAGCCAGGCTCTTTGAAGGTC
Organism: Neomonachus schauinslandi; assembly: GCF_002201575.2. Taxonomy (NCBI): domain Eukaryota; kingdom Metazoa; phylum Chordata; class Mammalia; order Carnivora; family Phocidae; genus Neomonachus; species Neomonachus schauinslandi. The sequence continues at coordinate 128,552,453 of NC_058408.1, read as the reverse complement.
AACTTGGGATAGAGGCACAAACTTCCCTTTTCCAGAACAGAATTCTTGCCTGCCCGCTGGTCAAGTTCTTGTTTTCAGCTTGCTTTTGCTGTTGCTGCTGTTGTTTTTGTTTAAAGAAAAACCAAAAAGAAGGTGACATAATGTTCCATACTAAACCAGGCTGTGGCCAGCCAGAACCTGCTGGGAAGGGCCCCTCAGGGATGCACAGTGGTACATCGACCTCATCACCTGGAATCTGAGGGAGCAGTAAGCCTCCTACCAACCTTATAACTGCCTGTCCGCTCTCATCCTCCCCCAGGACTAGCCCAGTTCTGGCTCTGCAGACCTTGGCAGCAGGGGCTGACAATCCCTGGGCCTCTGCGGGCTTCCTTCTTCTCCCAGGGCTGAGACCTGCCACCTCTCCCGGACTGAGACACAGCAAAGTTCTCTTAAACAAACACCAGAGCACAAATCCACTCCACCACCAAGGGTCACCTCAGGGCACAGTCTCAGCCCCCTCCTTGGGGGCTTCTGAAACACACATCTCTCTGACCCGAGCAGGCAGTGAGATATGACTTGAAAAGAGAAGGGGACAGGGCCGGGTAATGAGGAATGAGTCACAGAACGAGCCAACGTGTCGGCCCTCCGAGACACTGTGCTCCCGTGGGCGGAGAGGCCTCCACTCCCCAAGCTGTACCTGGAGGTGCAGGAAAATGCAGGCCGGCGGGGAGGGGGCGAAGAATGAAGCGGCTGTACCGCTTCCTCTGAAAGTCACTTAATGCTTCTCTCATGGTGCTCCCCTGCCCTGGTTGCTTTGCCAAGTTCTGAGGCGCGGGCCGGGCCCGCTCTAGCTGGGGGAGCCGCCGCTCTGCGAGTTCGGGGAGTCCTGCTCGTTGATGGTGTTCAGCAGCAGGCACGCGGGGGGCCGCGGCAGGGGCGGGTGCCCAGGCTCTCGGGCCCGCTCCTCAGAGGGCTGGCAGAGGCCTTCCTCCTCGTCACCGGGGGGCCGCACGTGGCAGCTGTCACAGAAGTCCAGGGGCCCATCCAGAGCGTCGTCAATGAGCGTGTTGAACTCTTTGAGGTCGTCGTCATGGTGGCCCCGGTTGCACACGCACACCTCAATGCCCGAGTCACCCGTGAAGCGGCGATGTCTGCCAGGCGTCTTGTCTTTGCTATCGGGGAGGGCGCTGCCCTGCTCGGAGCCGTAATCTCTCAGCAGCTCCTCCTTACAGTCGGAATCTTTGTCCAGGAAGGCCCCAGGGGCCAGCTCCCCCAGGCCGGCCACAGAGCCACTGGGCTCCATTCCAGGGGCTTTGGTGGCTGCTGGGCTGGTGGGCACTTCGGGGGGCTCAGGGTCGGCGATGCTCGGGGGTCGCGTGCTGCTTCTGCTGGGTCCGGACAAGGGACTGCTCTGTGCCCCCTGGGGGCCCCTGGTGGGACCGGCGCCTGGGGGGCTGCTGCCTGGGGGGCCACACTGTGCAGGCAGCTGCTGTTGTAGCTGGAAGGCACTGTACGGTGGGGGAGGAGTCGGAGGTCGGTTCACCACTTCCTCATAAGGAGGTAGTAAATAGTTTGGCAAAAACCCTAAAACGGGGAGGCAGGGAGGAGAAATTACCGCACTGGCAACTGTTCTAGGACAGACTGCAAAGCTCGCACTCAACATATGCCTCTTCCCACCCCCAGCATACCCACCGAGGGCCGGCTACAGCTCTTGATTGTGGGCAGGGCGGAGGGGCGTGGCAATTTTGCAGAGGAAAAGAGGGACAGACTGGGAGTGACCTAATCTGGCTTCTTGAAATCTGAGAGCCCCTGAACCTGCTTCACAGGCAGGACTCCTGCCGGTCTGGAGTTAAGGCAGAGCGTTAGGCAAATGTGGGGGATGGCCAAGAGATCATTTCTGCCCAGAGCGTATCTGTTTCCACATGCCCCCGAGTCTCATGTTTCTTGCTCAGACTGTGTCCTCCATCTGCGTCCCATAGGCCTCAGGGTCAGGGACCCTAATTTAAGACTTCCTGACCGCGTTTTTCTTGCCACCCTCCCACCCTTCCAGATGTATGGGCCATGAAAAGGGCCTTTTCCTGGGAGGTTAGAAATCTGAGGGGCCGGAGGTGGTCTGGAAAGACAAACTGAACCTCCTCCTGACTCAGATCAGGAGCAGGTGGGTTACCAGCGAAGGGTGAGGGGCCTGCCGACCAAGGCTTATTATCAACGTGCCAGGTAAGTTGGATTTTGAATGTGCTGAATGTCTCAAGGCAGAGATGGTCTGGTTTTAACAATAACTGCTAGCATTTATTGAGCACTTACTATATGCCAGGCACTGTGCTAAACACTTAACCCTTCTAGATGGGGAATTCCAGACCTGTGAGCACTTTATTCTGTAGAACACACTGTAGAATGGCTTTGGACAAGCTGGGCCTCCAGGGACCCTTTGAGGGTCATGGGTAAGGAACCCCCAAGGAAGTCAGGTGAATGTCCTTCAGTGAAGTTTCTTGGTTCTCAGAACGTCCCAGTGTTACCCCCCGACGTGCCCTCCCACGTGCCCCATTCATGGCAGCCTTTGCTCAAGGATATCACAGGGCACTAAGCAAAATGGGAGGATTTCAGGCCACAGCCATCTAAATCCTGATTCACGCACATCATACACCCTCTGACTACCTGCCTTAAGAAAATCATCTGCTAAAGGATCAGACACCCGGTCAGAACCCAGTCAGTGTGGGTCTGGAATGGCCCAGGGGCTCTAGGGCGCTGCATCCACAGCACCTGCTCCTCTCTGCTAAAGGTGAGTGCCCCCTTATCCCCATACCTGTGAGATTCTGTACTATGCTGGGCAAGGGGGCCCCCAGGGGCCCACAGTCTGGGTCCTGGGCTCCCGAGGGTGGGGTTTGGTGGCTTAGGGTGTACGTACTGAAATAAAATGGCAGCGCTGAGTAATTGTGGGCTTCTCGGTAGGCGATCAGGTTGATTTCATGCTGCCGCTGCTGGGCCTGAAGGCGATGCTTGGCTCGGCGGTGGTGGCACACACAGCAGCAGCTCAGGATGATGATGATGGTCCACACCAGCCAGAACCCTGCAGCCAGGGAGGCAAGGCAGAGAGGCACACATGCACGGTGAACACCAGCTAGAGGGACAGCCTTCCCAACAGGGGGTCCCCAGACAGTGCCCACCTGGTCGAAGCCAGCACTCTCAGGCCTCACCTGGTGAATTCACATTTGGAACCCGTGTTCAGTTTCTGTCAGTGTTTGTGCCGGAGTGAAAGATGGGATGGAGAGGGCAGGAGGCCCCTCTCCAGCACCACTGGTGCTATGTTTCGGGTTTGATGGGCATTAAATATGCTCACCTTTTAGGACAGCGTCCTCATCCTCTCTTAACGGATCTCTGAGAAAAATGCTTCCAGCTTTCTTGTTACCCATCTCCCACCCCCACCCCCAAGCCCTGCTCAAGGCCTTAAGGCTGGTTCCCAGCCTCACTTCCTGCTGCTACACCAGGCTGCTCACCAAAAGCAAAGGGCCCCTCAAAATCCCAGCAGATCAGCAAATGCAAGGGGCCGCAGAGGGGCCGCCTGATAAGGGAATTCTTAGGGTTCTCTTGATATCACCAAAAAGATCATGGGCTCTTCTCTATCATGTTCACCAAAAAGATCATGGGCTCTTCTCTATCATGTACACTGGTATAATACAAGAGTCACTAAAGTTACAGGGGGAAAAATTCTAATTGCCTCAGGTCCATCTCTTCTCTAGAGAGTGTAAATGACTTCCTCTGCTCTTGATATAATCTGGTACAATTCCATCTCCTACAGTTGCAAATAACACTCCCACCTCCCTTTGGCCTGTGATTTCATTAGACTCAGGGCCATTAGCAGCCTCCCCTTCTTCCTTCTTGCTCCAGAGAGGGGTAGGTAAGGGAACAGGGGAGAAGGCCTATAGCCCTCTCTTCTCCAGGCAGATTATTCTTCTCATTTCCCACTATGTTCTTGGATCATACTCAGAGAATCTTGACAAACCCCAAGAGAAGACCCCCTCTCCAATCTTCAGTTGTAAGCAGAAAATCCTTTACAATTTTTTTAAATCAATGAGCAATTTTGCTTTAAAAAAAAAGAATACTTTTTTCTCAATGAAAAACTTATCTGAGGAATAATTTTAAAGTGAGTTGTTATTAAGTGAGAAAAGATGATTGTTCATTTGTTCTCTATTCCTGAATAACTTCAATTTTTTTCCATTACCAATGCTACATGTATTTTTTATTACCTACTTTGCAATTATAAATTTGTGTTTAGAATCTAAGTATTTCCACGTGTCTCTTGTCAGAATGAGTTAAGATTTTTTTTTTTTTAAAGATTTTATTTATTTATTTGAGAGAGAATGAGAGAGAGCACATGAGAGGGGGGAGGGTCAGAGGGAGAAGCAGACTCCCTGCCAAGCAGGGAGCCCGATGCGGGACTCGATCCAGGGACTCCAGGATCATGACCTGAGCTGAAGGCAGTCGCTTAACCAACTGAGCCACCCAGGCGCCCTAAGATAGTTTAAAAAAAAAAAAAAAAAAGCCCCAGGGCGCCTGGCTGGCTCGGTCGGTAGAGCATGCGACTCTTGATCTTGGGGCTATGACTTCAAGCCCCACACTGGGTGTAAAACCTACCTAAAAAAACAAAACCACCTTTCCCCCACACAGACCCAATATGAATAAACCTCTGATTTTTGTTTTCTATTCGTGCCAGGATATAATATTCTAAAAGATCGTACTGACATTTAGGGTGTGGCCTCAGGCAATGGCTCTTTCTGTCCCCCAGGGGTGACCCTGCTGCATCTCCCCACAAAGCCACCTCTCCAGAGTGCGATGGGATGCCAGGACAGCCGCCTGGCCCTCGGGGGCTGGCGACACCACTGGATGGCTCCTGACGGCTTTCAGCCCATGTCAGTGTGCAGTGGAACCTTCTGCTGAGGCCTGGCAATAAGAGAAGAGGCGGAGGACAGTGGGCTGAGGATTTCGTCCCTTTATCCCCTGGCAGATGCTAGATTGCAGGGTTGTGGGTTTGAGACCCACGGAGGGTGCAGAGGCGACTTAATAGTATCTTGAAAAAAATAAATAATAAGATCTGCCCAAAGAACCTACACATAAGTTGAAGTCAGAAGTCTCCCTGTGGTCCTTCCCAGATTCACTGCGGACGTTTGCTTAATTCCACTTACATTTCTCCCCTACGGCTGCTGGCTGACTGAAGACCAGATAAATACTGTCACAGGAGCCTTCAGAAGTGGTATGAAGCCAGAAAGGAGCTCTGGGAGCGAAGTGGCTCCCTGATGCTGTCCTGTAAAATCCTCAGTGCCAGCCTCCTGGGGGGCGGGGGGCTGTGTTGGCGAGGCAGGCAGCACAGATAAGCACACTGCATTCTGCTCAGGGGCCCGGCTCCAGACGTATTTGAGAGTCCTGTCTAAGCGGTTCTGGACTAGCCACTCTTCCACATTACTGCCTTTCTCTCACTTGCCCAGCATAATCTCACAATCCTTTGTACTTCTGTGTTGTGTTCTAACTCTAAAAGCACATTCTCACATGAGATAATTGCATCTGACTCGACTAGTTTTCACCTCCCAAGTCATTTTGTCAGTAGTTTCTTACCTAAAGGTAAACCAACTTTAACCTTTATGCTGCAGTATGAATGATCTAGGGGCAATATTTCTTATTTTATAACATGATTTTCTTTTCTTTTTTTAATGTGTTGTTGTTGTTTGTTTGTTTGTTTTTCTTGTTTTTAAGTAAACTCTACCCCCAACGTGGGGCTGAAACTCACAACCCAGGGATCGAGAGTCCCATTGCTCTCCCGACTGAGACAGCCAGGCAGGACTTTATTTTTTTAACACACGCTTTTTTTTTTTTTTTTTTTTTTAAAGATTTTATTTATTTATTTGACAGAGAGAGAGACACAGCGAGAGAGGGAACACAAGCAGGGAGAGTGGGAGAAGAAGCAGGCTTCCCGCGGAGCAGGGAGCCCGATGCGGGGCTCGATCCCAGGACCCTGGGATCATGACCTGAGCCAAAGGCAGACGCTTAACGACTGAGCCACCCAGGCGCCCCTTAACACACGCTTTTAATAAGAAAAATCTCAGGTACTGGTTTTCATGTTGGCCACATATTTCTGGAACTTCATGGCCCCCTTATGATTGGGCAAGGCTTGGGGACTGGTTCTAACTAATGAACAAGTGTTGGAAGTGAATTCTGTCACTTAGAGGTCAGGACATCTCTTGTTATATGTAAGACCTTCCTTCCTTTAGTCCTCCTCCTGCAATGACAGTAACATTCCAGACAGTGACTTCAGAATAAGTCTGGCCTCAGGATGAAGAAGTGGGAACCAAGCTCCCAACCAACCTGCGATGGACATATAGTGTGAGAAGTAAACATGTTGTTGTAGGCCACTAGGTTGGACTTTTTTGTTACTAAGCATGACCTATAGCCTATCCTGACTGATGCAGCAGCTTTATAGGCTTTTCTGGGGAAAAGGATTGAAGCGTCCATCAGATTCTTAAGGGAATCCTTGATCCAGAAAAAAAGGCTGTGATCCACTGAACTGGAAGTATAATAGAAAAAGAGAGCTTTTTTTTTTTTTTAATTTTAAAGGAAAAACTAGGCAGGGCAGAAGGAGACTGGGGGAAGAAATGAATCAACTGGAACACACACCCTTGCCAAAACTGCCTTAGTCATATCTAAGAGAGCACCAAACAACTCACATGTTCATCAAAATTCCACCACCCTACTTCTTTTAACGTAGTACTATGGGTAGAAAAACTCTCCCTACTATGTACCAGTTGTATGATGTTATATTTATCTAGGTCTCAAACTGAGTTCTAATTTCTTCATTTCTTTTTAAGTTTTCATTTATTTATTTATATAATCTAACCTCTACACCCAAACTGGGGCTCAAACTCATGACCCTTCGATCAAGGGTCACATGCTCTTCCAACTGAGCCAGTCAGGTGCCCCTAATTTCTTCATTTCTTTCTTTCTTTCTTTCTTTTTTTTTTTTTTAAGATTCTATTCATTTGTCAGAGAGAAAGAGTGCCGCTGAGCAAGGAGCCTGATGTGGGACTTGATCCCAGGACCCTGAAGTGATGACCTGAGCCGAAGGCAGACACTTAACCCACTGAGCCACCCAGGTGTCCGTAATTTCTTCATTTCTAATACAGTATGACAAAAGATTATTTGTGTGGATCAAAACTGACGGAAAACTAACTTGGAAGCAGAATGGGTCTAGTGGCAAGATGGAGTGTTAGCACAGGCCCAGAAAAGACCCTTAATGAGTGGGTCCCACTTGATGGAGTTAATGTGAGAAGGCAGAAGGCATTCCTGTCTGGCCCTCACAAAATGGACTCTCTTGGGAGCCATTTTAGTCAAAGTAATGTCCCACCAAGTTTAAAAGGAAGAATATCCAGACTAGTCCCTATGGAGTTGTACAAACTTTGGATCTTTTCATTAGATCTCACCAACAAGGAACTAAGTTTAAAAAAGAAAAACCTAATGAAAGAGACACACAAAAGCACGCCCTCCTCCCCAAACACACACCTACCCAGAGATTACATTCCCCAATGACAACTTTAAAAATTGTGACCTCATGGTGGGGAGCATTTGTCATGCTAAGCAAAACAGAAAACATGTTTTGAAAAACAATCACAGTCTAATGTAGGAACTGAGTCATGTGCCCCGAGCTCACTATAAACTTGGGAAAATACCACTCCCCAAATGGGCAGGAAATTCCTCATTAGGAAGCCAAAGCACACTGTAAATTAGCTCTCCTTCTACCCCACAGGATGGCGGGTGACCTCCCTGGCCACTTGTAGCTCTCAGCAGGAGCTCCTACCATAGCCACTATGGAAAAGGCCTGAATTTGGGCAAAGAAGACCTCGGAAGGCTTACAAGTTCATCTCAAAGACTGGACAAGTTTCGTAGAAGCATGACTGTAGTTACCAAAGAGAAGAGGCAGTGACCTGGGTTTAAATCACAGCTCACAAAACCACTGCCTAGCTTTGTGATCTTGGTCATTTTGCCCTCATCTGTAAAACGGGGAGAATAATGACCTACCTTACTAGTCGTTGTGAGGACTAAACGAGTTAATACTCAGAACCAGGCCTGGCATATAATAAGTTCTCTAGACTGTTATTACCATCGTTGTTACAGGTGTGACAACAGATGGGAAGGGTTTTCTTTCCATTTCTCTTTTAATTCCCCCCAAAAGTACTCCATAAAAAAGCAAGGGTGAGGAACAAGTCCAAAGTCTGTTTCTAGGTTCTGTTCTTGGCTAAATTCATTGGAAAACCAGCCCGAGTGCTACTAATCAACCTGTCTTTGTCCAGAAGCCTGGACCTCTAGGAGCAGGCGTCCAATCTCGGCTTAGAAGAAGGCCCCAGCTTCCACTCTCTACTCTGCTAAGGGTGGCAAATACTCCGGGCTTCCATTATGAGCAGTTCAACAATGGACATCTTAAGATAAACTAAAAAGAAAAAGAGGTGAGAAACAAGCTGGGCAGTCTTAAATGAATTTGGTCATAGTCTGTTTCATGTCACCTCAGGGGAATTCCACTGCCCAGAAACACTCCCTTCTCCCCAACTAAAGCCCAAACAAGGGAAAACTGATGCCCGAGTGAAGGTCCCTCAAATTATCTCAGGAGCAGAAATTCCCAGCTCCGACCTCTCCCTGGACAATGTAGCATGGTGAGTGGAAAGAGTCCTGGGATGACAATCGGGAGATCCAGGTTCAGGATCTTTGGCCTTGAGCATATTGGTAGCCTCTCTCGATTTTGGTTTTCTTCTTTGCTCTGCCTGTTCCATGAAGGGCATCCTCAGATGGAAATTAAACATGCACAACAGAGACCCTCCACAACCGGGGCCCATCACCCCTCCAGTCCGGCACACAGAGTTCTGGAGGGGGTTGCTTTGGAGTGAGGCACACTGACCCTACCAGTCAGCTGCATCCAGCTGAACAGTTCCTTCACACCTCGGGTCCTGACACATGGGGGTGATATATATACCTCGCAGGTTTGTTCTTGGGGAGAAAGGAGACTATGTGCATGAAGATCTTCCTCGGTGTCTCGCATGTAGCAGAGTTCCAAGCACATTAGCACCCTCATCTCCAATTCCTTCCCAGACACGCCCCACAGCCCCTGGGGAAAGGTCAACAACGTCATGCATACTCTGTTCTTTCCCATGGGGCCCTGGCCTATGGCATTCGCCTGCCTGAGAAACCATTTCACCCTTCTTCCTGTGTTTAAATCCTATCCACCCTTTAGGGCCCACTTCAAATGCCACCTCTTCCATGTAGCCTGTCTGAACCCTGCCTAGCCAAAGTTCTGGCACATACATTCCACTCTCTACTTTGTCTCACCAGTGGGGCATCTTGTCTTATCTCCTCTCTCTGCTAGGAGATTCCCTGTTGACGGCAAGGATTATGTCTCCCTACGGTTACTAACCCAGAAGAGTCTCAGCCTCAAGTAGGAGTTTGTCACAACTGCAAATTCTCAGGTCGACCTCAGACCTATTGAATAAAAAACTGGGAGTAGGGTTCAGAGATCCATGTTTTAATAAGCCCTCCAGAAATTCGGAGGCTTGCCAAATTTTGAGAACCACTGGATTAAGGGTTTACTGAATGAATAAATGACTGAATAATGAATTAAAGTACAAGGGCTATGAAAACGCATGGGATAACAGTAATGATGATGACCAGGTCTGACAGCCTCAGTGGTAAAACAGGACCTTTGCTTCTCGTCTGACGCAGGCCCAGTGATGACTACTGCATCAGTTATGACTGAAAAGACATGGAGAGGGCGCCTGGGTGGCTCAGTTGGTTAAGCGACTGCCTTCGGCTCAGGTCATGATCCTGGAGTCCCGGGATCGAGTCCCGCATCGGGCTCCCTGCTCAGCAGGGAGTCTGCTTCTCCCTCTGACCCTCCTCCCTCTCATGCTCTCTGTCTCTCATTCTCTCTCTCTCAAATAAATTAAAAAAAAAAAAAAAAAAAAAAAGACATGGAGAAAAGGAGTCTGTAAGTGGTGTGTGTGTGTGTGTGTTTGTGAGAGAGAGAGAGAAACAGTCTTCAGCCCACAGGAAGACTCAGCTCCATAGACGTGAACAGGTTGGTGGAAATGGCATTTTTTGCTTTTTCCCCCGGAGGCCTTCTCCGTAGGCAACTATGGTTAAAGAGGTACTCTGTCTGACAGAAACTCTGCCAAGAATTTTCTGGCTGAAACTTCTTTCCTTCCAAAGGAAAGAGACAAAAAGAATAGCACAAAGCCCATTATTTTCACATGTCAGGCAAAGTTTAGAGACAATTAGAGGGAACAGGATTCAAAGTGACCAAAAATGCAGTTTTGATTAAGAACTGAAGGGGCTCATCCCAACACTCATCTTCCCTCCTATCCACACATCAGGCGGAGGCCAGGACCCTGATAAGGAGGAAAACGCAAGAATTCTGAGGGGGGTGGAACACTCGCTGGGCACCTCCTGACCAAGAAGCCATTTCTGGGCACCAATGAGGACAGTTTTGCTTTGACAATCTCCATCCCTCCAGAACTTGGAAAGCATGGGGCAACTCATAGGATGGTGAGTCTTTTCTTCCCATCCAGACTCTGGTCACTGACCATAACTGGAGAGATAATCAGCCACTCAGCAGCTCCTCCTCTGGCTTTCTTTAAGCCCTTGGGGTGAAGTGCCTGGTTCCCAGGCCACCTCCCTGCCATCTGGGTCTCCCTGTCCCCACTGCCCCACCCCCTACCCCCCGCCCCGGCGACAGTGACCCAATTCTGGTGGCTACTGGGCCTGCTCTGCCAAAAGCCCAGGAGGCTCTGTCAATCTGAGACGAGACCATCCGCAACCCCATGTCTTTCCACAACTGATGCCGCCTGGGCTGGGCCCCGGAAAAACCAACCGCAGCTCTGTGGCTTTTTGGCAGCCCAGCTTCGACTTTTGTATTAACAAGGGTGGGAGGGAGAATTGGAGCCCTGTTGTTATCTGCATTTTAAAACATTTAAACACAGTCTGTTCACCTGCTTGGCACTTTGTGTTCTCTAGTAAGTCCCTCCACCCCAACCCTTCTAAAATAGCAACAATCCTGGGTCCTCCTTTGCTATTGCTTATATTCGCAGAGGACTGGTGCAGACACCCCAAGCCCTGTCCTCTCCTTACGAAGGGACTGTGCATTTGGCTGCCCCTGGGATTCCTCAGAACAGCAGACGAGCCAGTCCTCAGTCCTCGAAAGGGAAGGATAAGAGTGAGGAGAGGTCCTGTTTGGAGGAACCACTCCCACTGGCTACAAGATACATTTACATTTAGAGGGAGAGACTGCCCAGCCAAGCGTCTAATTTCCTTTCAGTACCAAACAATAGCCCTTCTAGCTGCCTTCTGACCACATCACCAATGCGGGAGGAGTGGGGAGATCAGAGAAGGGGAGAAAGGACAAGGGTGACGGGGGCAGGAAAAGCCTGCTTTGACAAACCAGCCCAGTTTGTTTCCAAATGGAGGGAGTGATGGGGGCTTAGAACTATCTGGGGAAACAGGCTACCATTTCTCCTCTCTACAGACAGTTGTGAACCAGCGTGCTGCTGGTCACCTGGGGACTCTCTGCCCTAAGGACTCTCCTGTCCTCCTGTTCTTTGTCCAGCAGCATCCTGTAGTGTCTCATCAGAGCATCGAGAAGACTGAAGTGCAAAGCGTGTTAGTGAAACCCTTGAACCTGGCTAGGTCCCTGAAGATTGTGCCAATGTCACCACCCTTGTGCAAGTCTGAAGGTACAAGTTCATGGCCTCAACCAAACCAGTGGCGAGATGAGGACTGTTTCCACGCAGCAATTAGCTGAGAGTTAACAGGGGAGATGGACCAGAGAAGCAAGCCTCCAGACATTTCAGCTTGAGAACTGGGAAAGAAACAGGGGGGGCTAAACCTCTAGACTCCCTCGCTCTGGGAGGGCTCCATGAGCAGGGGCCTAGGGGAGCGATCCCTTTGACAGGGACCAGACACAGAGGCAGCTCCTTGATGCTCTGTGGGGAATTCTGGAAGCCGTTAAGGTTTTCACAAGAAAATGGCATTACAGCTATCCACAAAGCCTAGCCTGGCATTCACAGCGGCGTGGCTGCTGTAACCTCTCTTTGCAAAGACAGCAAAGCCTGGGTGTCCGGCGGGCCATGGAAGGATGTGAGTTGTCACTGCTCAGCACATACTAGAGGGGGCATCAGAGAGAAGCCCAGGTGGGAGCTTCCGCAGCAGACCTGGTAACCACGGCCTCTTCAGAAGGCTCAGACCTTATTCTCTAGTCGTCAGCCCTTGGTGCTTGAAGAGCACCAGACCACTCCTCCTCTACAGAGGACGTGCTTCTGGAACCCAGCAACAGATTCTACTCACAACACTGCCCCCGGGAGAATGAGAAAAGGTGCCCAGCCCACTGCTTCCCAACGGGTGGAGACAGTAACCAGGAGGACCCTGGGGTGCGAGCGACCCCCCGGAGGGCAAGGACTTACACCAGAGTTCATAGTAGTAGTTGCAGCACTGAGACTGTCCACAGCAGTGTCCTGTGTCACAGATGTAGCTTTGATTGTTGGTACCCACACAGGTTTCCTTATCCTAAAAAAGAAAAAAAAAAATTTAGCATATGAAATTACAGCTTTTAAAGATTTTATTTATTTATTTGAGAGAGAGAGAATGAGAGAGAGCACGTGAGAGGGGGGAGGGGCAGAGGGAGAAGCAGACTCCCTGCAGAGCAGGGAGCCCGATGCGGGACTCGATCCCGGGACTCCAGGATCATGACCTGAGCTGAAGGCAGTCGCTTAACCAACTGAGCCACCCAGGCGCCCTGAAATTACAGCTTTTAAATGCCACTTTTCTTCTCATCCCCTTCTTCCTGGTTGTCTGCCCACCCTCCACCAAGACGGTCTAGATCAATGTTCATTCCGTGAAGAAAAAAAAAATTAGAACCCACAACAGCAGCAGACTGAAGAAAAAAACAAAGGTTTATGAAAGGGGGAAGAGGATTCGGCACACAAAGCCGACTGGTAAAGAGCGAAGCTTTCCTCAGAAAGGAAACGGATGCCCCACTTTCTTTATGTCCAAGCAGAAACACTTCATGTTCCGGTGTTACACTCAGCTGGTAAAAAGATGATGGTTCTCGTGTAATTAGCAGTACTTTTTAAATAAAACCGGCTTTTCTGTGAAAGTTCCTGGAACCAATTAATGCAGTACATATTCTAGGATCAGCATTGAGTCCAGTCATTCCGTCCTTCAAAACACACACTGTTCAAGGTTAATTACAGGGTGATTCCAAAGAGGGCCAAGTTAACTTGCCACTAAAATTCTTCACTCTTAAGAAAAGGGGTTACCGGGCGCCTGAGTGGCTCAGTTGGTTAAGCAACTGCCTAAGGCTCAGGTCATGGTCCTGGAGTCCTGGGATCGAGTCCCACATCGGGCTCCCTGCTCAGCAGGGAGTCTGCTTCTCCCTCTGACCTTCCTCCCTCTCATGCTCTCTCTCATTCTCTCTCTCGCAAATAAAAAAAAAAAAATTAAAAAAAAAAAAGAAAAGGGGTTACCTGCCCAGTTGACCTCATCCAGTTTCAATGTGCTAGATAATTTTTTGCTTATCAAATGATCTCTTAATGATCTTGACTGGACCTAGGATTCACACTGTGCCTTGTCAGGGACAGTTCCAGAAAGGGCACTGCTGAGTAACAACCCCGAAGTGTGCCAAATTCTATTCAAAGCCCTGGTGGATGGGGATGGAGTGAAGACGGTTTTTTGATATTTCACATTTAAGATATGAGAGACCCCCACCAGCCAACCTGAACTTCAGCCCCACATGTACTGTGGACCCCACCACACATATGCTGAGACCTCTAAGTCTCAGGTGCTCCATGTGGCTTTCAACGTTTATTCTAAACAAGTAACACATCCATTTACTGGACACACTGTCTTTGTGCCAAGCACTGTGTTGGGTATGTGGGATACAAAGATGAATAAGACATTGTCCCCATCCTCAAGAAGCTCAGGGTTAAGAAGGAAAAAAAAAAAAAATCCAAAAACAAAAAAACCCTGCTCAGCAGAGAAACTAAAACCACAGTATTGTATTTGCTGCTACTCAGGCTGACCCTGCCCACAGCATACATCCGGGCGGATGCCTGCCAGTGGAAACTTAAGTCACACGGTCAGTTCCTCCTCTCCCGGCCTTGCTCTACACTACACTGTCTACTTGGCCAAGGGTATAAACAAGGCACTCCGGCAACCGGCCACAGGGCTAAGGCTGGGTAGAGACCGTTCAGGTGCCTGACGTCACAGGGACAGGGCACAGCTAAAGACCAGATCCCGGGCTCAGTGCAGGTCTCTGCCACCAGAGGCTCAGGCATTTCCTGGTCTTTAAGAGCCTTATGGCCCTGTGTAAAGGGGTTTGAGAAGAAGGAAACATGGGAAAGGCATTGGAAAGCTCTGACAGTGAGGGTTTCACAACATCGCCAACAGAGTTCTTCCCACCTCTGCCTCTTCCCACGTCCACCATAAGCACAATGGAGGCGGGGGGGTGGGGGGTGTCCAGTCAGGTCTCCTCGGAGGCCTGGTGCACGAGGAGAAGGCAGATCTGGGCTCGCTTCTTTTGCTAGAACACACCCTCCCTGACTTCAGAGCAAAATGCTGCTTTCATAAGGACATCAAAAAGTTTCTCCCAAGTTTACCAGGCCCCAAAATGCCATTCTTCTGGCACTGGCTCGCAAGACCACAGTTCAAAGTGTCCACATAGTTTCTAAAAGGGGCTGTGCTGCCTACAACTCCAACACATGAAAGAATCCAGTGACACTTCTGCCTCGGAAAAATTCGCCAGATGAGGTCCAGGCTGTGAACACAAGGCAGCCAACTGGTCCTAAGTGTGGCATGGAATGGAACGCATTTGAAATCTAAACAAGTGGTATCCTCATGACCTACTGGTGTCAGCTTTTCTCTTGGCTTTTCTATCCCCCGGCACAGGAAGCCTGGTCTAAACAGGACCCCGCTCTTTTTTCCTGCTCTGCCTCCACCTTCCTAGGGAGAGCCGAACTCTAGAAGCATCATTTAATCCAGTGTTCCTCAAACACTTTCTACCCAGTAGATCTTGACCCCTGTTCTCCTTCCCCTGCCCCCCGACAGAGTTTGCAGGCTGCCTGGGATGGTCTTGGTGATGGAAACTGTCGTTCTCTGCCACAGGAGGAAGGAAAGCGGGTGGGTGGTTAAGGAAGACAAGAAGTGGGCTCATGCACCTTTAGCAAGGAAGAAATGGAGGAGCAGGAGGGTACGTGAGATGGGGAGTCCCAAGGTAAGTTCCTCCAGAAACCTGCTGGTAGGAAAGGAAAATCCCGGAGCCTAGGGTTTGGCCCTGGCTCTCTTGGGTTTGGTCTTCACTATGGAGGACCAGGACATGGACACAGGAGCTCTAGGAGGAGTTAAAGATGCTCTCCAATGTCTCCTTCAACCCTAAGTCTTTATTAGCCTACCCACCTCCCATCCCCTCCCACAGCGGCCTTGAGTCAACACAAGGGCTCCTGAAATCTGTCTCCTCTCATTCAAAGAGATAGCAAAGAATAGCAGTGTGCAAATGCTGCCTGGTGCTCTTCCAGCCTTCCCTATACAAGGAGCCTAATCATGGATTACCTGGAGGACTCCCAGAGACCTGTGAGGAAGACACGGTTAAGAAGCAGGCAGATCTTGGGCACCTGGGTGGCTCAGTTGGTTAAGTGACTGCCTTCGGCTCAGGTCATGATCCTGGAGTCCCGGGATCGAGTCCCGCATCGGGCTCCCTGCTCGGCAGGGAGTCTGCTTCTTCCTCTCCCGCTCCCCCCTCTTGTGCTCTTTCTCTCTCTCACTCTCTCTCTCAAATAAATAAATAAAATCTTTAAAAAAAAAAAGAAGCAGGCAGATCTGGGTCTAAAACACAGCTCTTATACTGGGCTTATTAATTAACTGTGCAACCTTGGGTAAGTTACTTAACTTCTCTGAGCTCTTAATATCAATGTTACTCTGTGAGCCATTATTACTGGGCATGAAAGACCATCTAAACGGCACTCTGCATTCACTTAGAACTACTTCGCAAGAGGGAAGTTCACCGGCAACGTGGGTTGCTCCAGACTCATGAAGAACAGAAAAAGCAACCAGAGAGAATGCAGTGGATAAAGTTCAAATATGAAAAATTCTCAACACTTTTTATGATGGAAGATTATTCTCTGCCTTGCTTCCAAGCATCTTCAAGCACTTTACACATATTATGTTGTTCAGGCCAAGCCTTAAGGAGTGGGCAATAAATATCCCTCCCATTCCCTCTCTCCAGAGAGTGAACCAAAGAATGAATTGTGCTCTCCCTATGGGCAGGAGCTCTGTCTCCTCACCTACCTAACCCATTCCTAGTATGAGCACAGGGCTTGGCGCATAACGGTTTGCTTAAAAAAACATCGGCTATTCAACCTGGGGTGAATAATATAGCTAATGTGGACTGAGCACCTGCTATGTGCCAGGCATGTTCTAAATGCCTTACACGTATTCCTTAATCTTAACTTGAAAGCAACTTATGAAGTGAGTAGTATCAGGAAATTGAGGCCAAGAGAGGCTGAGTAACTTGCCTAAGGTCACACAGCTAGGGAGTGGTTCAATCTCTTTCATTTGGCCCCAGAGCCTAAGCTTTTTAAAACTAGTAAGCTTTAGCTGCCTTGGATGAGGTTATACTTCTTCAGTTACTTTTCATACGTCAGTTGCTTAAATAAACCCACTGAAAGCCCCAAACCAAACAAAATCAACATTTTTGTCTTTGAAGGAAAAAATAAGGACCCTGCCCTTGTGGAACTCTTTGACTTTGGGAAGAGGATACTTCATCTTCTACTGGACAGCGAGGAGGGGCAACATGCTCAGGGCTCCTCCCTTTTTTGCTTGAAATGTTGTTTCTTCGTATACTGATTTTTTGAAAAGCAGAATGCTGTTTCATCCCAGTGTGGAATGTGGGACCTTCATTCCTTCCTTCAACATTTACTGAGTACCTGCCCTGTACCAGCAATGAACTGGATGGGGAACACAATGGGCAAATGGTCAAAATGGTCATGCTCTCTGTCCTCGTGGAGCTTGCAGTCTAGTGAAAGATCATAAAGTAATCACACAGATGGAACTACAACTAGCAAGAGAAAAATATATGATTTGGTAAGAGTTTACAAGAGATAAGACCTAGGAGTTAGTCATGAAGGTCCAGACAGCTTCTGTGACAAAGGTAAGCTTGAACGGAGATTGCCAAGATGGTTAGAAAATTAGTAACCAGGGAAGAGGGATGGGGAGAACATTCTAGGCAAAGGAGATGGTACAAGCAAAGCCCTTTAACTAAAAGGAGATGGCTGAAGAAGTAGGTAGAGAAGTTAGGTAAGTGGGGACCAGACTGTGCAGGGAGGTGACGAGATCAGATTTGCATTTTAAAGATAGCTCCTTCCCAGTCATTTTTTCATTTGCACAAAACTGCATAGCCAAAAAATTGCTAGAAATGTAGAACTTGTCATGAAGAAACCGTGTGAATAACACATGCTCTCATGCTGAGGTCTCTCATCTCAGGAATGACCGTGGCAATGACCGTCAGCATCCTCGTTTGTTACAGGTATGTGTCTTCAGCCCAGATTTCACAGTGACGGGCTCCGAGATACAGGGCACACATGGTCCTCAAACAAAAAGCACAGGCACAAAGAAGAACCAAGCAAGACCAACACTGAATTGGAAAGAACATTTTTACAACGGAAAAGGATGAATAGTATACCTTCTGCACATACGCAAAAAATCATCTCATCTCTTTTGTGGCAACATAAACTGTGGGACTAACAACACTTTCCTCAACAGTTTCCATCTCTTATAGTTGCTGTTCTCAGCTAAGCCACTGTAAAGGTCAATTAATCAGCATAAGAACTTTCCAAGCGCCAGCATAAAGAGAGACACTAGGCAGTAATGGTTCCCCAAGGATGGTTTTAATCTGCCAATTTATGGGTTGGAAAACCCTACTAGTAACTGGCAACAGCATCTTCAGGTCCTTAGGAAAGCACCAAAGTTTTAGAGTTTAAAAGTAAAAAATAGGAAAATTGAAATTGTTCACAGGTGTTAAAGCATAGGACACGACACAGTCTTGGCTGCTGGATATGAATGAATTTGGAGCGCCACTTCTGGCTTTCCCTACAGGGAGAAGGAAGAGTTTCTTTTTCTTTTCTTTTTTTTTAAAGATTTTATTTCTTTAGGGGCACCTGGGTGGCTCAGTCGTTAAGCAACTGCCTTCGGCTCAGGTCATGATCCCAGGGTCCTGGGATTGAGCCCCACATCGGGCTCCCTGCTTACCGGGAAGCCTGCTTCTCCCTCTCCTACTCCTCCTGCTTGTGTTCCTGCTCTTGCTATCTCCCTGTCAAATAAAGAAATAAAATCTTAAAAAAAAAAAAAAAGATTTTATTTCTTTATTTGAGAGAGAGAAAGTGAGTGAGAGAGAGAGAGCATGAGCGGGGGGAGGGGCAGAGGGAGAAGCAGACTCCCCACCAAGCAGGGAGCCCGACGTGGGGCTCAGATCCCAGGACCCTGGGATCATGACCCGAGCCAAAGGCAGACGCTTAACCAACTGAGCCACCCAGGTGCCCCGAGAAGGAACAGTTTCTAATCAAAATGTCCAATTCCACAAATCAAAGAACAAATACATATTGATATCCCTCCCCACGTGCCAGGCACTGTGCTGGATACTATAGCTACAGCAATGAGCAAGAGATTCTGGGAGAAGAGGTCCTGCTGTGGCAAGAGAGCTAGGTTGGTAACTTTAAAAATTCTTCTTTGCCAAAACTCCTAGAAATAGCGGCTATATAACAATATCCTTTTAATTACACAGCTGAGCTAGCAAGAAAGTAAGGAAGATCCTCAGGGGTCAAAAATGTTGGGGGGAACTAAAAAGTACAGTGGTAAATGAGGTCAGGCCTTTTCAGTTGCCCTGGAAAAGGAGGCTGTTTATTGCTCTTGGGCCTACCTGAAAACAGGAAATTGAAAATGAGCCCCAATATACAATGAGGACCCTCAAAAAGACAGAGCAGACTAGGAAAAAATTAGCCTATTGGCACACAGTGACAATAAGAAAGCTCTGAACTGGGGTGCCTGAGTGGCTCAGTCGTTAAGCGTCTGCCTTCGGCTCAGGTCATGATCCCAGGGTCCTGGGATCGAGCCCCGCATCAGGCTCCCTGCTCCGCAGGAAGCCTGCTTCTCCCTCTCCCACTCCCTCTGCTTGTGTTCCCTCTTTCGCTGTGTCTCTCTCTGTCAAATAAATAAATAAAATCTTTAAAAAAAAAAAAAAAGAAAGCTCTGAACTGAGAGGAAAAAAGCATCTGCTTTAATAATCTGTAACCACAGGTCTTTCCATAAGCTAATTTGAGATTTGAACTGAAAATCCCCAAGGCAAAAATTGAACACAAAAAGTGGTTTCAGGCTTGCAATAACCCTGTGACATTTGGCAAAAGAAATACAAAACTCTGAGACCTACCCTCAATCAGGGCATGATTCCCATAAATAGCTCTGTTGAAGATGAACTCACAACAGAAAATACAAAAACTTATGCAGAAGTAAGCCATCGCAAACAAGACTCGGGAAATTCAACAAATAAGACTCTCAGAAAAAAATTAATAAAACGATCAGATAAGCTATAATATATAAGCGTGTTTCAAATTATTGAAACCAAAAAGAAAGAATGAAAAACATGAGAAATGAACATACTGAAGAAAACAGTGACTGAGCAGACTGGGGGAAAAAATAAAAGGTACAGAAAAATAATTATTGAAATTTAGAAACTCAACAGATTGATTACACAGAGATCAGACCAAGTTAAAGAGAGAATTAGTGAACTGGGACACAGATCTGAGAAAATTACCCAGCAAAGGGCTTCCACCAATTAAAAGACACCATGGAAATGGAAAATGAGAATAAGAAGCTTGAGAAGAAGAATATAGAGGAGATGTGATAAAGAGATAACTGAAAAATTCCCAAAGTTGATTAAAGATATGGAATTTTCAGACAATAATAAACTCATACAGGGGCACACTGTTTGGAACTACAGAACAACAACGACAAAAAGATCCTAAACATGTTCAAGTGGGGAAGACTGAAAATTAACATTAAATTAGAATTTAAAATAGTAATAATCTCCATGAGGATATAAAACAGGTAACAGGACAAAAGGTTTTAGATGGGGCAATCAGGAAAGGCCTCCTGGGAAGGTGACAGCTAAGTTGAGCCCTGAATGATGAGAAGGGCCCAGATGAAGAAGACCTCTGGGAACAATGTTCCAGGCAGAGGGAATGTCAAGTACATGCAAAGACACCAATGCAGGAATGAGCTTGTTGTGCTCAAGGAAAAGAAAGAAGGCTAGTGTGGCTGAGTACAGTGAATCTCAGGGAGAGAAGTGTGAAAAGAATAACTGAGAATTTGGGAAGAGGCCATGCCTTGTATGCCCTGCACAACAGTTAAAATACCATAGCTTATAAATTCATCGTTGGCTATAATGTTGCTGGATATATGAGTAATATCAAAATATTTTTGCAATTCTTATGATTACTTTTCAACTTGGGACTCCCCCACCCCTTTTTTTGTCTCCCTGCTTTGTGACTGCTACTACAGAGTAACAAAATCAAATTTCCTTCCAGTCTTGAACCAGGAATGGCTTTCTAGAAAGTAGACCAAATTCTAGCACTATACATCTACTGAACCAGAGTTCTATCTGATTTTGATAATACTCTATAACCAAAGGGCAACAGAGTCTTCATAAACAAGACAGATTTGAAATGGCTAAATGAGAAAAGATAGCAAGCAACTTTAACTTAGAATTAGCTATTTTTATTCTATCTTAGAGTCTTCGAATTCTGAAAATGCAGCACTTTCAGGCCCACGTCCTTAAAAAAAAAAGATTTGTAGGTGATCATAAAAAACACTCTTTAAAGTTTTGTGGATTTACACCTATATTTTACAGTAAGGGGCGCCTGGGTGGCCCGGTTGATTAGGTGTCTACTTTCCACTTAGGTCATGATCCCAGGGTGCTGGGATCAAGCCCCACATAGGGCTCCCTGCTCAGTGGGGGGTCTGGTTCTCCCTTTCCCTCTGCTGCTTCCCCTGCTTGTGCTCTCTCGCTCGCTCTCTCTGTGTCAAATAAATAAATAAAATCTTAAAAAAAAAAAGTTAATACCAGTTTTTTCCTAATACTAATGATTTTAAGCTGTTTGAAGAGCTGAGGGAAATAAGTAGAATCATTCAAGGCACACATTTTCAATTGGATGTAAAGAGATTACAGAAGAGTTGGGGGATGAAGGAAAGTAAACTCAGGCAGAGGAATGATCCAGTAGGAGTCCTGACCTATTGTTTCCTACAGGTTAGTCTAATCTCCCCCTTTTTTTTTTATGATAGGGCATGTCACGTACTACTTTTGTATCCTTCACAATATGAACTATACATGACAATTACTCCTTTAATCTTTCCTACCTAAAAGAGCTCCGTTTCATTCTTTCTGATAAAGGGCAAGCCATTGCTAAGAAATTAACCCAGACACTGCTTTGTATGCACTGGGATCTTAGGAATCAATTTTTATGCTGTTTGGTTGAGTTCAGTAATTTTCCTGGAGGACAAGTAGGCTGGGCAGGTTCCCCTAAACAAGCCAATAAATCTAATCTGATAAGATTCAGCCTCATCCCTCACATTTGATAGTATGTTTTACCTCCAAGGGCTCTAGCCTCCAGTTCCCTGGGCTAGAGAGCACCCAGCCTCCCACTCTCTAGCTGCAAAGACTGGAGCCAGTAACACTGGAGAAAAGCCTAGAACCAATGTGGGCGGCAGCTGCTTCAAGATGTGGCTGCAGCGTACACTGTGGAAGGGGGGTCCTGGGGACCCCTGCTGTAGCAGCGGCAAGGGTCCACTGACTTCCGCCTATGAGGGTCTCATGGAACAATTCTGTCTGGGGACTCCCAAAGACTGGCACGCCCCAGTGGGTGAGGATGGCAACAGTGAATCGGAATGAATCATGGCATCTCACGAATAGTGAATTTGCCCCAAGGTAGCAAAGAACACACTTCGATAATAAATGGAACAAAATAGAGACGCGTTTCCTGAAGTGTGGTCCGTGGGCCCAAAAATCCCCTGGTGTATTTAAGAATATAGGTTAAGAACTTCCGGGGGTTCAGCTTATATATATTCAAGTTTGGGAACCACCGCCCTAGATTTATAAAAACGTACAATATACATAGTTCTTGCCTCTAAAAGTGGAATGGTCTAATATTCTTTTTCTAGAATCCCAAACACATCCCAAAGTCACCCCCAAGAGTACCCACTTAGAATAAAGGCCTATACAATCATTCATATGCTTTCTGCTTCACTCCATAAAAACGTACATGCAATAGATCATAAACATAAACTTTTTTTAAAAAAGTAACATGTCAGGTACACTCGTATCCACACCAGGACTGCTGCACTACAAACTGGATCCTCGTTAAATAGCCCCCAAACAGAGCAGCCAAAAAAGAAATTAAAATCCATTTCCTGTGTTGCTATTAGGAACCTGAATAACAAACTCAGAAAAAGCCACTTGACCCTGGTAGGAAAATCCCAGAGCACAGATCAGAAGTTGCAACATATTCCATGGTTTTATTAAAGGCTACTTGTCGATGTCCGAGACATGCAGGCCTGTGGGGTCTTGCTGGCTGGAGCAGCTCAGGACATTGGGTTAATGTGCCATTCTTTCACCCCTGGACACTTAGAAGGAAAAGCAGTCCTGCCTCAAGGTATCCCCAGCAATCCTTTATCACTGGCCTCTTCTGCCACAGAATAAATGCACTGAGAAGTACGGCATCTTCAGCAAGGCTGATGCAGAGAGCTAAGGGGTGAGATACCAGCACTCAACAGAGCAGGTGGCACTCAGGCAGAGCAGGAGGGTGATCCAGCCAACTATCATGTGTTCATAGTTGGTCCCATGAGGGCAGGTTCTTTCCTTCCTACATTGTATCACTGCATCTCCTGCCTGAAAGCAGGGATTGCCAACTGGTGGCCCTCAGACCACAATGGGCCCTTAACTAACGAGTTCTATGTCCACATGGTAATTTTGTTTTTCAATTTTTAAAAACGATTTATTTATTTACTTATTTATTTATTTATTAGAGAGAGAGCAAGAGTGAGGGAGGGAGGGGGGCAGAGAAAGGGGGAGAGAGAAAATCCCAAGCAGACTCTCCGTCAAGTGTGGAGCCCGACGTGGGGCTCAATCCCAGACCCTGAGATCATGACCTGAGCCAAAATCAAGAGTCAGACACTTCACTGACTGAGCCACCCAGGCGCCCGTTTTTCAATTAAAAAAAAAAAAAAATGGAATTAACGGGGGTACCTAGGTGGCGCAGTTAAGCCACTGACTCTTGGTTTCAGCTCAGGTCCTGATCTCAGGGTTGTGCGATGGAGCCCCTCATGGGCTCTGCACTCAGTGCAGCATCTGCTTGACTCTCTCTCCCTCTCCCTCTGCCCCTCTCCTCCGATTGCACCCCCTCTGTCTCTCTCTCTCTCTCTAAAATAAATAAATCTTTAAAAATAAAAATGGAATTAATGGTCAACTTTTTTAAAACCAGCGAAAACAGGTTTATTCAAGAATAGCGAATTACAATCCGAGACAAGCAAGCTGTGGCAGAACCACAGGCAAGTCCCTAGCGGTCAACATTTTCAAATGAAAAGGAATCATACAGAAATCAGAGTTCCAGCTTCTCTTGCAAATTCCGGGCCCACATTCCCTTAGCAGCCTATCAGGCTGCTCACAGATGTACACGGGCTGTGGCTCCGCCTCAGCCTCCCCACAATCCCGCTGTCCTGAAGCCCATCTGCTTCACTCAAGCTGCCACTGCCTGGCTCCTGTGGGTATTTGATTAGCTCCTCCTGCTCTCAAGTGCAGTAATAGATGTTCATCCCCTCACCCTGAGGTTAAGGCATGCTGCAGAGACCCAAACATCAACAGCAGACATGAATTTTCCACACTGACGCTCGAGCAACACCTTGCACACGACATGGAAACAGAGACCTGGACAAAGAGGAGGGCCCTTCTGTGCCGCATGAGAGGAATATCTCTGGACAATCAGGAAAACCTCCTGCCACAACACTCAAGAGGCTGGAGAAAACCAAGTTCTTCCCAGTGATTGTGTTTATCAAGCATTCGGCTGGGCATTTTTACTTATGTTTCCCACACAGGAACCAAGGAAAGTAAGGCCCAGAGTGGCCACATAGCTAGAACAAGTTGTCTGGACCTAAAGCCCAAATTGTAGTGGAAAGTATTTAATGCTTAGGGGTTATCCTAAACTTTTAGGCTAGATGCTGACAGGCACAAAATGACAGATAAGATAGGGACTTTGCCTTTGAGGAACTTTGTAATAACCCAACTACTAGGTTAAAAAAAAAAATTGATGTTTCAGTTCTTGTTGCTGAAAACCTTCCTGAAATATTCAAGTTTATTGTGTGCCTTAATTAAGTACCATCTAATAAACAGGCTTCTTTCTTTTTTTAACGACTTACAATGTGGCAAAGCCTCAGGGTCATAGTTTGGAGCAATGATGATATATACACAACACTCACATATAAAAGCAATATATATAAAACACACATTTATATAGGACTTTCGAGGTTTTCAAGCTTCTTTAATAGCCAGCCTCTCATTTGAGCCCAACACCCAGCACCTGCAAGATGTCAGAAGGGCTACGACCCTCATCTTATAGATAAGGACCTGCCAGACTCGGGACTGTGGACACCCTGGCCTTCTGACTTCGGGATCAGTATTCTTTATATGACTGGGTTCTAGCTCATCAAAGTCTTTGCTAAATCTTGAAAATGGCTCTTGCTCAGATAAAATACTCACTTCTCTGTCCGGAAAGAGGTATGGCTTTCAAAGGTATCTGAAATATGGAAGGTACCAGTAGACTTATCACTGAGGTGCTTTAAAAGAGATTCACCACAGTTTCATTTGACAGAGAAGAGCACATGCGGGATCTCAGAGATCTTCCTTACTTTAAGCAAAATTCTAAATTTAACCCCATTTTTTCCTCAGCAGTTCCACCCCACTGCAGCAGGGTTTTGTTGGGAGCAAAAGAAATAATAATGGGACTTGTTTGTCTGCTGTCTGTCTAGAGACCAGTTCCAGAGATTTATTTCCAGTAAAAAGTTCGACAGTGTTCAAGGAAACTATTTACTTCTACCTGGGACAAAGTGTCACATTAAAAATGGTCTCCCTGGACATGTGATGTAATGAGCACTGGGTGTTATATAAGACTGATAAATCACTGAACTCTACCTCTGAAAGTAATAATACACTATATGTTAATTAATTAAATTTAAATAAATTTTAAAATTAAAACATATTTTGTAGACAACAACAACAAACTCCAATATCTATACCACAGAAACTTACTAGCATGGCATTATGCAAAAATATGCTAGAAATGGAGTTACATATCAAAGATAATGCTCTTAATATTAAAAGTAGTGTTTTCCATTTGTCTTGTATTGGGATACATATATTTACTGTCAATAGCCTGCCTATAAATTAGGAAAATTACTAAGCTTATCACAAATTGATTGAATATTGCTAAATACTGGGGCACCTGGGTGGCTCAGTCAGTTAAGCGTCTGCCTTTGGCTCAGGTCATGATCCCAGGGTCCTGGAATTGAGCCCCACATCAGGCTCCTTGCTCAGCTGGGAGCCTGCTTCTCCCTCTCCCTCTGCCCCTCCCCTCTCCCAGCTTGTGCTCTTTCTCTCTCTCTCTCTCAAATAAATAAATAAATCTTTAAAAATATAAATAAATAAATAAATAAATAAATAAAGGTCTCCCTGGCAACAGATACAAGATTAAAAAAAAAAAAATCTTCAGAATGTACGTTCTGAACTCTAAGACCTTACACTTAAAGATTAAAGGAGTGGCTCAGTCAGTTAAGCATCTGCCTTTGGCTCAGGTCCTGATCTCAGGGTCCTGGATCCTGGATCAGGCTCTGCGCTCAGCAGAGAGTCCACTTCTCCCTCTCACTCTGCCCCTCTACCACCACCACCACCCCCGCTCGTACCCTCTCTCTTTCATGCTGTCTCTCAAATAAGTAAATAAAAATCTTAAAAAAAATAAAGATTAAAGGAGACACCTGATGACTTAGAAAAAGGGGAATTTACTATTTTATCAGAGATAGGCACAAAATAGACCCAAGTCCTAGCTATAGGCACTTGGCTTAAAATATGGCCTGTTATTGAAATAACTGTAGCCTTTTTGTTCTTTAAACTATAAAGTTATTTGGGCACTACTGAGATCCCATCCTTCTCAAAGTGGTTATCCAGATTATTACTATCCGGAGTAAGAGATAAAATACCAGTTCCAAAAGGGCTTGATCTTAGCTACTGGCCATAAAAAATTAACTCCATACCTGCCCTTGGTAAGACATAGGACCTGCTGATTAGGGGCAACCAAGATGTTAAGATTCTAAATCTCTGGGCAGGTAGTTAATACATATTGCTTGGAAAGCAGCAGGGAGAAGTACACCTATTTTCCCTGTATTCAAACATCTCAGTCCACTTTCCCTGAGGGCTGTGACTTCTGTGACTGCTCCCTAAGCAGACTGGACACACCATGCATCAGTAATGTCTAGCCATGAGTTTCCCTGCCTTGGCCCTACTGACACTTGGAGCCAGGTAATTCTTTGTGTAGGATCCCTGGCCTCTACACACTATTGCTGGTAGTGACACCCCACCCCCCAGGTTACAATCAACAACACCCCAACACCGCCAAATGTCCCCCAGGTAGAGGGGAAAATTGCCCGTAGTTTAGAACCACTGTTCCAGCCAAACTGCGCTACACGATTTAGTGCAGAATCATGTTCTATCTGGTCTTGTAGCCTGATTGCCTCATGGGCCCCCCAACCATTCTGTAAATTCCCCAGGAGCAAGACTGATGTCAATCTCACAAGTGCACCTGCCCTAGCAAAGGATCAGACATGCAAAAATCTTCAGAAAAGTGCTGACGCTGCCGACTGACAGTCAAGGAACCCAAGGGGCTAGTCCTCTCCGTGCTCCCTGTGCTGCTTAGCTACAACGAACAAGCAGTGGCATGAAGGGAGCCTCCAAGGCTGCGGAGATGTGATTTTGCATGACCGCTGAGAGACCTGCCCATTGGCTCTCTGGCCACGATAGGTTTACCGTCACCCAGCAATCGGAGCCCGGCCCATAAATCCAGAACCTGGAGACGGGGAAGTGATAGCACATTCTATTTTTGCTGGCAGCCTGCCATGGCCTATCCTGGGCCTCCCCACCACACTCCAGAGCCACACCCAGAGGAGTGGAAGGTCACAGGTGTGAATACACCACTGCCTACACATAACCAGGGATCTCCAAACCCCTGATGAAAACCATAGGATCAGATGGGCAGTATGCGAAACCAAGAATGAGACCATGTGTCACAGTTTAGTGGAAGAACTTGAGAACGTTGTGTGTTAAGCAAGAGAACCAAACAATAAAAATTTCCTGGCCTCCTTGATGCAATGCCCAAGGGAACTTACGTCTTATGTGCAACACAGACCCAGCAAGCCCTACGGCACTTTGAGGAAAAGAAGTCACTATGTTATCCTCCAGCCATCCTCAAGGCATGTCTCCCTGTCTCCTGAAATGCATACAGCTTTCCCCTACTGCCCTTCCTCTCTGAGTAAAAGAACAAGATAGGTCAAGCAAGTCACCTCCCAGGACTGAATCACCATTTCCAGCAACCAGCAACCGATGCCCCTTACAAGGTCCAGGATTCAAGTCTAGTTGAGCCCAGCCCAGAGAAGCAATGGCTAGAGGCTACAGAGGCACGCAGAAATGGCTACTCACTGTTGCTACAAATTAGCAACAGAGTCCAGAAGTGCGAGGGAAGGAGAGTTAAGAAACTAGTATCTGGCGGCTAGGGAATTGGGGCAGAAAAAGAAATTTTCTAGCAGTTTTTAAAGTAGCCCTAAATTCTTGCTCCCTTGGACTAAAATTTACCTCTTCAAGGAAAAGGGGTGGGAGGGGGTGGGTCCAACTCGTGGGATATCACTGGAGGAAGTAAATGTTTTCTTTGGCTCCATCCTGGATAAAAGTTTCAAAATCACCAGATACAGTCTTCTTTTCCACTAAGTTACTGTCCAGTCCACTGGTTTCTCTTCGCTTTGATAACAGGAGTGTGATGAAAAACAAGCCACATTCCTCTATAAAAGCAGCTTCTTGCAACAGAGGTGGTTGGGGGTTTAAAAATCCATCTGAGGGGCTCCTGCGTGGCTCAGTTGGTTGAGCATCCGACTCCTGATTTCGGCTCAGGGTCGTGAGATTGAGCCCCGTGTCAGGCGTCAGGCTCCGCACTGAGTGTGAATCCTGCTTGGGATTCTCTCTCCCTCTGCCCCTCCCCCGCCTCATGCTGTGTCTCTCTTGCTCTAAAATAAATAAATAATAAATAAAATCTTTTTTTAAAAAATCCATCTGAAAAGGCCAAGATAAGAATCACCTCTTCCTACCTTTAGGAGACAGTAGGGAACTGAGGTGCTCCATGGAGCTGTCACTTACAAGATTTTTACACATCAGCGCCAATGAGGATTTTGGCTTCAACCTCTGGCAGTACAAACAAGTGTCACTTTGGTGTTTGCTGCGTTATACACAGACAGTTCCCTTCCAGGCAGGGTCTTGCTTAATTTGTCCCGAACCTTGTAGAGAGAGGCTAAGCACACACAAGGGTAGGTTATGTCGACTGGGACTCAGTACTTGGTTGTTGGCAGAGCGCAGGGCACACAGGGGTAAGGTCTGGCAGATTTGGGTGCAGGTACCATACCAAAGCAATATACAAGAGGAGGACAACACGATTCCCTCAGCCCCAGCCTCTGGTGCCACCATAGACACACATTAGTTGTGTGATACTAAAGAGAAAAACTTCTGAGTTTGGGTTTCCTCACAACAGAAAGGAGCTAAGACCTCCTCCCTCATGGTGGCTGTCATGATGAAATAACAAATAACAAACAAAATTATCACGTAATGTTGGCTAACATTCAGCAGGTTAGGGGTTAAGTTAGAAGTTGGCAAATTCCCTCTTCCCTCTCCCAAGTGATGGCTCCCATCGTGCACCTTTAGGCTGGCTTAGCACTGTGGCATTTTCAGTGTTGTCCTTGTGAGACCCTAAGACCTCTTATTAGGCCAGGGAATAGCTGGGGTTCAACATTCTGGTTGCCCTGTTACATTCAGCATCGGGCCAATCAAGGGCCTGTAGTACCAGCTCCCACTGTCTATAAACAGCCCCTTGGGCCAGGGGCCTCTGTCCATGACATATTCCAACACAGGCAGGAGCACCCCAGTTTTGCTGGAAACTACTCACTTCCAGTATCAAGGATCATCTCACTTCAGTGAGGACAATTTGGGGGAGAGTGGGCCCCTCCCACAGAGAAAGGCAACATTCTGAGGTGCAAGATACAAATGATGATTGTCTTGATGGATCTATAGCCTGGACTCCATGGGCCAGCAGTTGCCATCAACTGGTCCTTCCACCCACCTGCGGTGCAACCACGGAGACTACTGGACTGTGGACGGGGCCACCTACAGAAAGCCCCCTCCCCACACCTGTGAATTCACAGCACCCTGTCCCTCTCAAATGGCACTCACCACCAGATCGTTCCAATTACCCTGAGCACTTACTTCCCCTACCTGACCATAAACCCCTTGAGGGCAGGGATAGAGTTTATGTCTCTTTGTATCTACAACATGCTTTGAATGGAATATGTGCACAATACCTTTTAGATATAGCATGTTAGTCCTAAGAATCCTCCTGCATTATGAAATCAATGCCTTCTGAATCAAACGTGAAATAGAATTCATTCAAATCAGCAGACTAAGGATGTTCTGTTACCATCTTATTCTCCGAAAGTCTGTTAGGTTTACAGGATGGATTCTCTCTTAACCATTAACTGGCCAGTTAATAAAGGGGTAAGATGCCCAACTCTGTGGGGTATCTAAACCCTGGTACACGGTACCATGCCCAGAAAGTTTGACAGGTGACTCTCTTAGGAAGTTTAGCTCCTCTAAGCACAAAAAGACTGCTCTTTAGTCAACACTAGTTTCCAGTGAGCTGTCTTAACTGCCCTTTGCATGGAAGAACTAATACAGCCTAAAGCTTAACTGCCCTTTACAGACACTGAATTCATGCCACTGTCATAATCAGACTGAAGGGCCCTAATGCTTTCCTCCTTCTCTGTGTCACAAAGGACGCCAATGGTTGGTGAGCCAAAGTCCTTGTCTTGCTTCAGGCATACCTAGTACTGACTCACAGATGACAGTTTCCCTTCTCATCTACAGGAGAAAACAAAAACAACACTCCCAACCTGGTCTGTCTGGAATGCTCTTTCCCCAGATCATATGTCTGGTAAACTCCTACTCATCCTTCAAGACTCAGATCAGATATCACCTTCTCAAGAAAGCCTTTCATGCACACCACTCTCTACCCTCCCCTCAACCCTCACCCCCTTCACCCCCCACCACCACCCCTGCACCTGACTGAGATGCTTTCCCACCCTCTGCTGTCCTAGGTCCTGGGCATTCCTGTTATAGGCAGTTATCATGCAACTATTTCCACGCTACTAAACCTAGTGGAGCAGGGGGTGCTCTCAAATTGCCAGAAACTAGGTCAGTCAGAACCACCTGGGGAACTTCATAGAAATGCATGTTCTTGGGCTCTGGCCCCAGATCTACAAAATCTACATTGTCATCAGCCCCACTGCCAGGTGATTTTAATGCATTTTCAGAACCACTGCATTGGAGTATGAGCTCCTGGTAGGTTAAGGGTTTGTTTTTTTAAAATATTTTATTTATTCATTTGAGACACAGAGATACAGAGAGAGCGCATGAGCAGGGGGAGAGGCACAGGGAGAGGGAGAAGCAGGCTCCCCGCTGAGCCAGGAGCCCGATGTGGGGCTCGATCCCAGGACCCTGGGATCATGACCTGAGCCGAAGGCAGATGCTTAACCATCTGAGCCACCCAGGCGCCCCTTTGTTTTTTTTTAATCTTTATTTATCTTTGCATCCTTTGTGTCAGGTCCACATTCATTAAGTGTTCAAATCGCCTTGTAGTGGCATTATTCAGTAGATGCTGCATGCATGAGAGTCTTCCACAGAGTAAATGCAAATGGGCACAAAGAGACCAGCAGTGTCTTAGCTGGAACCTGGGCCGCCTAGAAACAACCTTCAGATAATATGCCCCAACTAAAACAATGCTCTTCTCACACAGGCCTTGGGCAGAGCAGTCTAGGTAGTGAGAGAAACTCCAGGCTTTAGAATCAAAAGACCAGGGTTTAAAAAGAAACAAGGGATGCCTGGGTGGCTCAGCCAGTTGAGCATCCAACTCCTGGTTTCAGCTCAGGTCACGATCTCAGAGTCGTGGGATCAAGCTCCACGTTGGGCTCCAGTCTCAGCTCAGAGTGTGCTGGAGATTATTGCCCTCTCCCTCTGCCCCTCCCCTGATCATGAGCCTGCTCTCTCTCTAAAATAAATAAGTAAAATATTAAAAAAAAAAAAAAAGAAAGAAAGAAAGAAAAGAGAAGAAAAAACAAAACTTCCATTATCATTTTCCTAGCTAGCTGAGCAACTCTGGGCAAACCGGCTTACCTCCTGTAAGCCTCAGCATGCACCTCTATAGAAATAGAACCGTACTACCACTTAAGACAGGGTTGTTATGTGGATTAAGAGAGAAAAAAAAAGTATGAAAGTACAAATGTATTATGTATGATAAAGACCAATAGCATATATATTTTTGTCATTTTTTAAAAACAGAATTATCACCAAGTAATCTTTAGAAAGCTAGCTTTCCCATAGCTCCAGTAAAGAATGTAGTTACACTGTCAGACACAGAAATGCTAGAAATACACAAAATTATGTAACCAAAAACAGTCAAAGTTTTTATAGGCAAGGTCTGAATCACAGAGGGGTCTTCAAGAGGACTTCTAGTTCAACCTTCTACCAGGGATTTGTTCAGAAACAAGAGCTTAAGAGGTGCCTAGGTGGCTCAGATGGTTGCTTAACCATCCAATTCTTGGTTTCAGCTCAGGTCATGATCTCAGGGTCCTGAGATCAAGCCCCGCCTTAGGCTCTGCGCTCAACCTGAAGTCTGCTTAAGATTCTCCCTTTACCCCTCCACTCACCGCCCTCCGTCGCCCCTGCGTGCACACTCTCCCTCTCTCAAATAAATAAATAAAGCTTAAAAAAAAAAAAAAGGAAAGAAGAGCTTAAGATTCCCCTGCTGTTGATCCTCTGAGATGCTCCCCAGGACGACCAACCCAGCCCTTCACTTGATCTATTGCATCCTCTCACTCAGCTGAGAGGAGGTGACTGGACATGGGCCCTCCTCTTCTTGTCTCAATATACAAGATGACTAGCATATTGATATAGTAATCAACAGCCTCCCAACCCCCAGTCAGCTCACGCTGGTAGACCTGTCCACTCCACCCTCCACCTCTGGTCCTCAGACTTCTAGTTTCCCATACTCTTGCGGTCCTATGGGGTCTCACATCCCTTAGGGACGAGTACATAGAAATAATGGTTACATTTTTACTAAATGCCTACGCTCAGCCAGCCAAGGTGCTCATGTTTTAAATACACTCTTTTGTGAAAACCCCTCAATAACTCTTCCAGTAGGTTTTATTATTTTCATTTCAAAGATGAGGTTCAGAGCAGTTAAGTGGCCTGCCCAAGACCCTGGGGGAGCCGGGATTTGGACATAGGACTTTCTGGCTCCCCCGGCCTGCTCCTTCCACCTGATCACACAGTCTCCACCTCTCTCCCCCTGACATCTGACATACATGCATGGGATGCTTCATCCAGCTCATCTCCAATGCTGCTCAAAGTCCTCACCAGGGCTCACTCCGCCCACAGGTTAAAAGGACAGCCTTCCTTGGGGGACAGAGGAGGCGCTCGAATGCCCCCCACACCCACCCGCTGGCCTACCAGCTGCACCAAAGGCACACTGCAGATTAACAAGAGAACCGACAGTATGTAGGGAGTGAGCTTTTCAGAGACACTGACTTTTAAAGAATTTGGGGCAATCCAAGGGAGATCTGCTCACCCAGCACTTTTCTAACAGTGAGACGAACCCAGCAGCCCCTAGCAGCGCCTCGCTAAGGCTTCTGGTTTGATCTCATCTGTGGCTTTTTCACCCAGGAACAGGCAGCAGAGGGTGTGTGTCTGTCCCCACCCCCTCTTACAGCCACTGGTTACAGTTACACATTCCGATACAGACATGCCTCTCAGACCAAAGGGGGGTGGGGTGGCCAACTCTCAGAAGCCCTGGAACAAATAGTTGGCAACAGCTGTGTTCTCAGCAGACAGCAGTTGGTCTCTTGCTACTGTTTTCTCATTCCACACTAGGTTACAGACTATAATTTAGTGCCCCTACTTCAAACAGCAGTTTGTAAAGCAATCAAGACTCTGCCACAGGGGTCTGTTGGCTCTGAAAAATCTGTCAGGAACGCCAAAATGTGGCCAATCCCACTCCCATCCCTCTGAGATATCCAGGACGTCCCTGAGCCACACAGCCCTGACCACACGCCTACAAGGAGAAAAAGCCTCTGGGAGCCCTTCCCTCTAGAAGATCCCTCTCCCCCCAACTCAGACTCTCTTTAGAATGAGAGAACTGTTAAGAAATCTCTGCTAACTAACCAAATCAAAATGGAGAAGGAATAAAAGCAGTTTGGATCAAGAATCTAGTCTGCCTCTCCTCTTCCCCAGTCTCTCCCCTCAGCTGTTTCTTCTGTAAGGCTCTGGAAACAGCTTTATGGTATCTAATGGAAAATCAGAATGGACGGCCCCAGAGACCTCAGGGATGTAGGGGGTTAAGAACACGGTGGCTCTGGAAGTAAGGAGCAACTAGCACACAAGAAGAGAAGACTGGAAATTTCTGCATGGGAGCTGGCCTGCTCGAGCTGCGAGACATTTTTCTCAAAGGTTCCCTCCACCCAAAGCAGTAGTACAACAAAACAAGCTCCCACCCTTCTTCCCTGCCCAAACCCGATCCACGGATAGCCAGTTCAATTACCTGTCTAAGACCCAAAAGGAAAGGCATCCTGCAAGAGCATCGTCCACACTAACGTTTGGAACAAAGGGCTTTTAAAAAGTTAAGGTCTTGGAATGAGCATTTCCCCAGGTGGGCCTGCGTGCTCCGCGGTCCCAGTTAACTGGCCTTCCTTAGCAAAGAAGAGAAAGTAAACAGAGTCCCGGGACCAGGCAGGCGCTCTCCCTCCTGCTGTCCTCGCTACTCCCCCCGCCTGGCTCCGACCCACCCCCACCTTCTCGTGACATATCTCAGACGCAGCAAAGCTCAAGCTGTCTGCCAAGGGGGAAATGACATCAGTTCAGGCACAGCAGAAAAAACTCCAGACAGCTGCTGTGGAATACTGAGGAGGATGTGCTGCAAACCCATGATGGCCAGCCCAGGACCCTACCTAGCCCTGGAGCCTGAGACATCAGCTCCCCTCAGCTCTGAGCTGGCTCTGAGCATATAAATCAAATCCCTCCAGCTGAAAAGAGCCCCATTTCTCTGAATAAGGACTGGAGGTTAGAACTCCCAGGCTATTCTTTCTCCTCCTTGGGAAAAATAATCAAGCCCAGTGATTTGTCAGTTTCACAGAGACTTCTCTGCCCCCACTCCCACCAGAATCAGCACTCAGTAAATAACAGTTGTATTAAGCCTGGCTATCCCAACTTTCTCTGGAGATTGAGGCAGTTAGCAGGGAGGGCTTGGAGGCACCTTTCCCCCAGCCAAGGTAGGACGTGCCACCTCGGACACTGACCTCTGGAGCCCTCGCTTCTACAGGAGAGTTTATATTTCATAAACAAACTGCGCATGCACAGGTGCCAACATCTTTCCTCACTTGTCTTACAAAAGGTACAACAAGTCCCACGGCAGCCTCCAAGTTGCCAGTAAAGCAGATCATCTATATTTAAACCAACTCTTGCTTCTGAAAAGTTCACCACCCTAGGTTCATCATGCTTTCTTCTCTAAGCTCAATTTATGGAGAAAATGGCTAACAGCAAGCTCTGCACAAGAAGCAAAGGCCCAGCGGCTGGCGGCTGGTGTAGGCCAGCTCTCCTCTGGCCACCCTTCCCTAAAAAACAGGTCTCGGCCTCTCTCCCCAGCCCTAAATCCTCCATCAAAGACAACACTCACAAAGAACAAAAGGTTCATGTTTGGATTTGTACTTGCAGAAATGACTCCTTTTGGAGGGCTTTATAAATCCAAAGTTACTTTCTAATAACTTCTGGGGCTAAAAATTGATTCTATTTTTCCACCACTCAAAGCAAGTGTATCTCCTCTTTTTATTTTCTGCAACAGTTTTTCTTCCAGTGATATTCATCAAAGGCCTCCATGGGAGTGGCACGGTGCTGGGCATGACCCAGGTAAATCTGAAATGACTTGCAAATTAGTATCTCTCACCCCCACCTCGGACAATAAATTAGCCGCACACAACACTTACAGCATGGTGAGTTGCCAACAGTACTTTTCAATCATTAGTGAATCCAGCCAGACACACAATGTGCTTGCTGCAGGTCTCCCACTGATGGTCAAGGTCACACTGACTTTCCTGACAAGGAAATGAATGAGCCAAGCCAGCTGAGCCATTTCCTCGAGGGTCATGAAAAGAATGAACCTGAACTGCAGCCTCACTGCTACGGAGAGAGAGGGGGAGTGATGTGTAGAGAGCAGTAGCTTCTGCTGTTGCAGGTGTTTTGGGGTCAGGGGGCCATTCTTCAGCAAATATGTATTCTCAAGACGAGGCCACAGAGTCGATCCCATGCCTTGCTCTGCACAAGAAGCAAACACTCTCACCCACAGGCCAAATCAGCAGACAGGAGGACAGGAGACAGGCAGGCCCGGATATCAAGGCACAGTTTTCAACACCCTCCTTTCATTTCCTCAGTCCCCTGGCTATCGCTGACCACCACAAAACACATGCAGCATTATGACTTTTGTCGGCCAAACTGGAGGAAAGGGCATCTGCAGCCCTTCCTGGGCAACTCTGGTCTGAACTTACCTAATAAGACACAGTGGCACCTGCAAATCTCTGGAAAGAGTCCCAGGGCATAAGTGTACTTACCCATTCATTGCACACCTACTGAATGCCCACAGTGTGCCAGACACTGTTCCAGGTGCTGGGGACACTGCGATGAGCAAAACGCTCAAGGACCCCTGCTCTGATGGGTTATGGAAGCATTCCACATTTCTAAATAACACTCATCAGCAGTGATCTCTGAATAAGTGGAACTGCAGCAAAATTACTAGAAATCCAAAAATAATTTTGTAAAAGTTCAATCTAAATTATCAAAATTGCATCATAGGCTTCCCGATTTTCCCCTAATGAATCATCATCCTTTTATGGATGTAATTCAAAGCAGTGTTTCTAATCAGCAGCTGTCTACTTTTATCTTCTTATAAGATTATAAAATCCTGTGTACAAGGCAGCGTTAAACTCAATGCATTACACCTAGCACAATATCACATACTCGAACAAAGTGTTTACTGATAATGACTTCTTTCTCACTAATCTTCTCCTTGACCCTCCCACCAACCCCTTGCTGACTAACCCTCATTGAGCCCTGAAATTTGGGGGAAGTGAGGAGAAAAAGAGACTGAACTGGCAAACATGGGCATCCTTAGGAAGAAAAGTTCACTTTTTGCCATGTGACCACAACCCAGTGACGAAGTAGTCAGCTTTGGGATTTCAGAGGCAAGATGATCATTAGCAATTTCTACTCATCTGAAAAAAAAAAGGGTCCTTTTATGTAAGTGACCCAGGCTCATACATGATAGACTAAAGGTAAGTCAAATCCTTCTACAAACAATTTTAGTCATCTGCCTGACAATGCAGAATTTAATTCAATGCTGAATTCACCAACTTAAAAAAAAAAAAAAAGGAAGTCACACTATACCAGAATTATGGATTATGTTGTCAAAATGTTGCAGTTTAACAACTGTCTATGGGCCCAGGCAATGTCTGAGCCCCCCTTCCACTGACCCAGCCCCTTCCTCCCCAATTTAGAAACCCCCAAAGATAGTAATGCTGGATTCTGAATAACTTATTATTTAAGAAGACACACTATAACAGTGTATATGTTCATGGCTAAGAGAATTCATCCTTTCACTGTAGAATCTTTGGCAATATCTTTCTAGGCACCCTATACATTTATAATCTTTAAATTCAGGGATGGAGGCGGGGAGAGTTATTTTTTCAGTACTGACAATGAGCCAGCTTCTGTGCTAAGAACTCCATTTAACCCACATTGTACTTAACACCACAACAAACTCATGATGTAGGTATTACCCCTGTTCAGTTGCAGAAACTGAAGCACATGGACACCTTGCCCCAGGTCACACAGCTAGCAATGGGAGAGCAAGGATACGAATAAAGCCTCTAGCTCCAAAGACTCTTTCCTTGACAGTAATACAGGTATCGTGGTATTAGACTAAAAGTTACCAATGAGGCGAACACCAGAACTGAGGGTTCAGCTGAACATTGAGCAGACATGCACATCTCTGGTCAGTGGCCCAGAACCCTGTTTTAGAAGAATGCCACTTACACCAGCTCTGATAGTTGTATTCCGGAGCACAGCGGACAGGCCCTTGGGCCCCAGGATGCCCATTCTGACCCACTTTGGAGCCCGAGTTCTATGAGGTAAATGATTGGGAAAGCCCTAAAGTTCTCATCCGTTCTCAGCACACAACTGGTCTCCATGCAAGGAGCCAGCTGGAACAGAAGATCTTCCATGCCTTGGATCTCAGGTAACTGGTAATTTGTTCCCACACCATGTCATGGCGAGGTGAGGCTGGAAGGAGACTAGGGCTGAGAGCTGGGGGTTTCTAATTTCACAATCAAGGAATGTGAAGAAAGAGTTTTGTCACAATAAGCCAACAACTGCCAGGCTTCTAGGATAGGAGATAATCTCCAGACCCAAGGCCGTTTTTACTAACAGGAGCTTTGGAGCAGAGACTGCTAGGCAGACACAGAACATCTAAAATGAGAGCTCTTTTATCTTTCTCAGGTTGGGCACAGGCACATTTAAATGCCTTCCAGTTTGGACTCAAATACAACACCGGGCGCCTGGGTGGCTCAGTTGGTTAAGCGACTGCCTTCAGCTCAGGTCATGATCCTGGAGTCCCGGGATCGAGTCCCACACCGGGCTCCCTGCTCGGTGGGGAGTCTGCTTCTCCCTCTGACCCTCCCCTCCTCATGCTCTCTCTCTCTCATTCTCTCTCTCTAATAAATAAATAAATAAATAATCTTTAAAAAAAAAAATACAACACCAAAAAACCCCAAACCAAACCCAACAACAACAAAAACCCAGAAGTGCAGATGAACTCCAAACCCCAAACCAAAGTGAGCACCACAAAAGTCAAACCAAGGCATCCTCGTGTCACGAATGTGAGGCTGGGCATCAATAAAAGGATCCTGAAGTAATTATTTTTGGGGAATGCCATGGGAAGGATTCCA
Organism: Neomonachus schauinslandi; assembly: GCF_002201575.2. NCBI lineage: Eukaryota > Metazoa > Chordata > Mammalia > Carnivora > Phocidae > Neomonachus > Neomonachus schauinslandi. The sequence continues at coordinate 128,513,963 of NC_058408.1, read as the reverse complement.
AACCCAAAACAAAGATTTGCAGAACTTTGCCAAGTAGAAATGCTAAGGACTAATTAGCTGCCAGAAACCAAGAATATTAGCTTATCTGTGTCCTTGGGCTGGACAAAGGCAGACGTGTAGCAAGCCTGCCGAGACAAGAAAACACACCTTTCCTGGTTTCTGAATAGGACAAGGAGTTCTACAAGTCACACAGAGCTGGTGGGGTGCCTGGAAGGGTATCTATGGATATAGGGGTACCTGGCTGGCTCAGTCGGTAGAGCACGCGACTCTTGATCTCGGGGTCGTGAGTCTGAGCCCCAAACTGGGCGTAGAGATTACTTAAAAACAAAAACCAAAAAAACCTACAACTGCTTTCCTACTCTTGAGTCTTCCAGGAAAGATGGCTGCGCAAACAGCCCTTACCTGTAATATGTAATCACTTGCTAAACATCAAACAATATATTTCAGAGAGGGAGTACTCTAACATATGTTGGTATCTCACTCCTTACAGGTGAAAACCCGGAAGCTTCGGTGAAGTTAGGTAACTCATTCAAGGGCACACACCTAGTAGGCAGTGGGGCCGGCACTTCAATCAGGCCTGTGTGACTCTAAAATGGCTCAAACAGGCATGGAAATGGTATTTCAATATTGTAATTGTCACTTCCCCTTCATCTGTGACCCAGAAAGTCACAGTCACATCCAGCCACCCAGGCTGTAGCATGAGGATGAGGAGGGTGCACTACTGGATGAATGAGTCTTGCCCTGGAGGATTTATTGACTTAATTGCCCAGTTAGGGAGAAAAGACAGCAGGTACCTAAACAAACAGAGGTACTCTATAATAAATGTAGGGGGGAGGAGTGGAGACAGTAACTGCAAGATGACCTCCAAGAAGAGAGGCCGGTCAGGGGCAGAATGGCCAATGAAGGGGCGCCTGGGTGGCTCAGATGGTTAAGCGTCTGCCTTCGGCTCAGGTCATGATCCCAGGGTCCTGGGATGGAGTCCCGCATCGGGTTCCCTGCTAGGCGGGGAGCCCGCTTCTCCCTCTGCCTCTGCCTCTCTCTCTCTCTCTGACTCTGATGAATAAATAAATAAAACAGTTAAAAAAAAAAAAAAAGAATGGCCAATGAAAACTGTATCAAAGGACAGGGACTAAAATAACATGGATGCTAGGGGTAGGAAGATGAGCATGGTAGGCAGAGCCAAGTAGAGCCCAAAGCATAAAGACAAGGACAGGTGGGGCATCTGAGAAAGACACAAGATGAGGCACAGATGAGCTGGAGGGAGAAGGCAGAAGCCCCACACACTGAGTACCTCTGACCAGCACATTTGTTCTTTCTGATGACTAGGGGAGCACCATGAATAACAAGGACAGGAATTTCTAGTTTACTTAGTATCTTAGGCTCTCTTTTTGCTTGTTTACATCTTGGAAGTTGCTCTTGTCCCACTCTGAGGGGTGGGGGAGGTGGAGGGAAGATACCTATTTCAAAGGTCTTTTAAATAGAGAGAGAGAGAGAGAGAGAAATAAAAGTAGCAGAAGGTGATGATGAAATCTCAAGACAATTCCTTTACGTAGTCAGGTTCTGACCCAGCTGTCTTGTCTGAGAAAAAGAGAAAACACACACACACACACAAAAGTAGCAGAAGCTGAAACCAGTTTAACAACAGCTCCTTGAGGTTCCTAGCTTTCCTGCCCCCTAAAAAGAAAATCCTTCTGTGCTGACAATCAATCACTCCACAAATATTTATTACCTCCTGGGACGGCCATTTACTGCCTGCTCCAGAGAGCGCAGGGGTCTCTGAATCTCAGCGCAGACCGTGGGCTGTCCCTGAGTTAATGGGTTGCCACTGATCTGCAACTCTAGCTTTATCAAGTACAACAGCAGCCTTGTTTGTTTTTGTACCGAAATGCCAGGTTCGTTTTTTCCTGCCCTGAAAACAGTTCAACCCCCCCCACCAAACCGGCAAGGAGCCAAGAATTACATGACAATCAGCAAGCTCGGCTCAGGGGCGTCCCCTGACACTTTTCACGTCTCCTCCCCAGCTGCTCTCTAAACTGAAGATTGGATTAAGAACAAAAGGAGGGACGTGGGTCACACCCAGTACCTGACACACACTGCAATGTAACCAGGAAAGAGCACTAACTCCATTAGGGAAATTAGTCTTCAAGGTCTCCACTAAATCTGATTTCATCTCTCCCTTTTATTTCAACTTGGAGCAAGACAAGGAGAGACGTGATCCACTTCGGGTGGGAGCTTGGGTACAGTGGTGGCAGGCCGGCAGTAAGGGCTAACAGGAAGGTCATTTTATTAAAGGCACCTCAACTCTTGAGTCCCGGGAAGCAGCTCCAGACCCTCTAGCTGCAATGCTGTAAGAGCAATTATTCACACTGTCCAGACAGAGACCATCTTGGTTGTGCTTTTATAGGAAAATCCACCCACTCTTTACGTGCTCATAAGCTCGGCAAAATGATTTCTTCTCAGGCCTAACTCTTCTAAAGTAGAAGCAACTTATGGGCAAGATGTCTAACTTTCACTTCTGTGTCCCTCACCTTACCAAGCAATGCCTTGCACAAAGTAGGCCCTCAAGAAAGGAGAGAGAGATGTATGACTGTAAAAAGGAAGCCAATACAGCTGAATCCCCAGACAGTAGGGCAGGTGACATTTTTGTGGCCACAGAAACCCGATAAACAGCTAAGAGATTGGGAGAGCATCTGGATATTACTGGGAAACCCTCTGTGTGTCCCCATTATCTGTACACCTATAATTTCTCTGCTGAGGAGTTTAACGCATTTAAGCCATCTCAAAAGCAAAATTCCCTTACTCAAGGTAGGGATGCACTCTAATCCCATTAGTTTTTCGATTATGGGGACTAAGATGAAGCTGCTCCTGGTTTTGTCGCTGGTCACCAACTAACTCCATTAAGCAACACCTAAAAGTTGCCTTTTTTCTCTTTTTTTGCACAAAGGATTGTGAAACTTAATAAGGTCTAGCTGGAAACACAGCTCCTGGCACCGTATCTTCCCTCATTTCCTGGATCCTATGTAAATCAAATATTACCTCTTCCCTCCTTCGGCTATTTGATAACCAATCTACTCCAGGTCTAAGAGTTCATGGTCAAAAGCACCAGAAGGAAACGTTAAGACAATTTATCCCTCCCATAAGTTGTAGGGGGTGGAAAAGCTTCTGGAACACACACATCCACACCCCCAAGTAAAATGATGACGAAGGGTGGTGAAACTGGAGAGGGCATCAGAGCAGATGAATCCTCTGCTCCTTTCATCATATAACTAAATCCTCTGCTCCTTTTGTCACATAATGCTCAACCGCAGGCCACACCTGAACCCGGTACCTGCAGGCAACACAGATGACAGTGGTAAGTAAACCCTACTTCAAAACCACCTTGGGGCGCCTGGGTGGCTCAGTTGGTTAAGCGACTGCCTTCGGCTCAGGTCATGATCCTGGAGTCCCTGGATCGGGTCCCGCATCGGGCTCCCTGCTCAGCAGGGGGTCTGCTTCTCCCTCTGACCCTCCTCCCTCTCATGCTCTCTGTATCTCATTCTCTCTGTCTCAAATAAATAAATAATATCTTTAAAAAAAAAAAAAACCACCTTGACCCAGGGCCCAAATCATGAACCACTAGCGTAAAGCAGAAGTAGTAGGCAGAGATATGCTACGATACAGGCCTAAAGCTTAGGGAGAGAAAAGCTAAAAGTGTCCTTGAGAAAGCACCCCCCCCCGCCCCCCGCCATGGCAAGAAGGGAAGTCAGTGCAAGCCACTGGCCCTCCCTGAAAAAAAATCAGCAGGTACTCGTATCTTTGCACTTATATCCATTGTTCCGAAGCCTTCCACTTTATTCAAGATGCACATTCTGGGCAAGGCGTGCTCACTACTGCAGAAAAGGTAGAGCCAAGCAGTGAGAGAGACAATAAATCATCACCCTTGCAGAACTCAAGGTCTATAAACTACCTTCACATCCATTTTAGTTGCTCCTTTTATCAGCTGGTGACGGGGCTAGAAGTTTTTACTATCCCCACTTGCCAGACAATATAGTGAAGGTCCGAACATGTGCAGCGGCCTAGGACCAGACTTAGAGCTTCTGACAGAAGGGACAGAAGTCTTCCCGTGGAACCCCAGGGAGTGACACACACTAGACTCTACTGGGGTGCTGGTATTCTCCCGTGCTACCACCTATCCTCAGGACCCTACAACAATTGCTTAACTTCTCTGAGTTGGCTGGTTACTTCTATCAGCATCACCCAGAGACAACTCTGAGGCAGCCATTTCTGCAATAAGAGGCCCATGTGGTCAAAGAAGGCTGTCGTCTCTCTTGGGAGATTCACGATGCATGTGCTTTACAGGGAAGCCTCTGAGGAGTCTCACAGTTAAGAAGCCTGTTCAACCCAAAATCTCCTACATTTCAAACAGCACAGTCTTTCTTTCTTACTGAACATGTGTTCGTGGCATCATTATCTCTACCGTGTCTGTCAGTCTCCAAACTCTAGGCTCCATTTCTCCCTCAGCAGCTTTGCTCATCTGCTGTGAACCCCCCAGTACTGTATCTTGAGGGCAGGCATGGTCAGCCAGGCACAGGATGGGGACACGTGGCTGACGCCCCTGAAGAGGGGAAAGAGGACAAAATACACTGACAGGTCTTCTCATTTTCTCAGGTTTCTCTGAACATTTGTGCAATCTCAGATAAGAATAGGATTTCCCCCCAAATTCTCCCTACGCTAGAAATTCAGGGCAAAAGTCCTAAGTTAATCTTTCACTTTACACACTGGGGAGAGGTTGGAAAGGGGTCTTGTCACTGGGGTGACAAGATGACAAAGAAAATTTGGGGGGCGGGGGTTGTTGTCATGTTTGAAACTCCACCACGAGACGTGGTCAAGTGAAAGAGAAAGCTGTAGCTGGAAGGGCACCTCTGACACTCACAGAACTGAGGTGTGTTCTTGGGGAGTAACTTTTTTTAAAGTAGCGGCACACTTAGTGAGGGTTACTTACTTACGAAAGCTGAAGAACTGTCATATATTAGCTGCATTTTCTAATGGTATTTTTACCTCTGGATCTAACTTAAGTTCTCACATGCAAGATCCTATAACATTAAGCAATTGTCCATTTTTTAGGGCATGATATGGTACGGTGGTTATGCTGAGGAACAAATTCTTTTATCTTTTAGAGATTCAAACGGAACTACTCATGGTTGAAATGATATGAAGTCTGCAGTCTTCTTCAAAATAACATCACTGGGCATGAATGGAAGTGAAAGTAGGTATAGACAAAAGAAGACAGCCCATGACAATAAATTGCTGAAGTTGGGGGACGGGGACTTAGGGGCTCATTACAGAGCCCTTGAAGGAACCAAGGAACACCAAAACCTCAAGTGACAAAAGAAAAAAATAGATAAACTGGACTTCCCCCAAATGAAAAACAACTGTACTTCAAAGGGCACCACTGAGAAAGTGAAAGACAAAACAAAACAAAAACCACCGAAAGGGAAAAATATTTGCTAATCATTTATCTGATAAAGGACTCATAAAGGCTTCTTAACGTGAGACTCCTCAGGCTTCCCTGTAAAGCACGTGCATTGCGCATCTCTGAGGGAGACGGCAGCTTTCTCTGACCACATGGGCCTCTTATCGCAGAAATGGCTGCGTCAGCGCCCTCTCTGGGCGATGCTGATAGAAGGAACCAGCTAATACAGAGAAGTTAAGCAACTGGCAGGAACCAGCTAATACAGAGAAGTTAAGCAACTGGCTCCAGGGTCATGGGAATAGATGGTAACACGGGAAAATGCCAGAGCCCCAATAGAGTCTAGTTTAAAGGGGAAAATCCTCTGGGCAGTCACTCACTGGGATTCCATGAGACGACTTCTGTCCCTTTAGTCAGATAAGGGACTTTAAAATGGGCAAAGAACTGAACAGACATTTCTACAAAGAAGACACACAAATGGCCGCTAAGAACATGAGATGTTCAACATCACGAGTCATTAGGGAAATGCAAGTCAAAACTACAATGAGATCCTACTTCACACCCGTTAGGATGGTTATGATAAAAAAAGACAGACAAGGGGTGCCTGCGTGGCTCAGTCGTCAAGCGTCTGCCTTCAGCTCAGGTCATGACCCTAGGATCCTGGGATTGAGTCCCACATCGGGCTCCCTGCTCGGTGGGAAGCCTGCTTCTCCCTCTCCCACTGCCCCTGCTTGTGTTCCCTCTCTTGCTGTGTCTCTCTCTGTCAAATTAAAAAAAAAAAATCTTAAAAAAAAAAAAGAGAGAGACAATAACAGGTGTTGGAGAGGATGTAGAGAAACTGGAACCCTCATAATTGCCAGTGGGGAACACGACATGGTACAGCCACTTTGGAAAACAGTCTGGCAATTCCTGAAACAAGCAGACATACAGTTACCACATGAACAGCAATTCTACTTCTAGGCATATCCTAAGAAAAATGAAAACACACGTCCACACAAAAACTTGTCGACCAACATTCATAGCATTATTCCTAACGGTCCCAAAGTGGTAACAGCCCAAATGTCTATGAGTTGACCAATCGATGAATAAAATGTTATACCCATACAACAGAATATCAATGGAAAGGAAGAAAGTACTGACACCTGCTAAAAACATTATGCTAAGTGAAAGAAGCCAATCACAAAACACCACATGGTGTTACGATTCTATTTACATGAAGTGTTCAGAACAGGAAAACCCACAGTAGCAGAAAGTAGATTAGTGGTTGCCAGGGAAAGGGGTTCGGGGGGCTCAGGAAGGGAACTACTAATTGATATAGGGTTGCTTTCTGGGGTGATGAAAATGTTCTGAAATAGACAGGGGTGACGGTGGCCCAATCTTGTGAACATGCTAAAAAACAGTGAATTGTATACTCTACAAGGGTGAATTTTACAGTGTGTGAATTGTATCTCAATAAAGCTGTTATTACTTTTTTAAAAAGCCTCAGAAACCACCGTCCCCTCAGAACAGGAAGTACAGTACGCCTCAGCACAGGACACTGTGTGCCGAAAGCAGACAGACCCGCATGTGGTCTAGCACTGTGGTCAGAACGGATGTCCAACCACAACTCCCACACCCAAGACAAGGCACACCTCTTTGCTGGTGGTAACCCCACTCTTCCTCACTCAAGGGGGCACAGTGATGTACAGATCAGGATAATTGTATATATTCTAATTTACCTGCTCTGAGAATAAACAATCTCATACTTTATTATTAGAAAACAATTGCTGGAGGGCGCCTGGGTGGCTCAGTTGGTTAAGCGACTGCCTTCAGCTCAGGTCATGATCCTGGAGTCCCTGGATCGAGTCCCGCATCGGGCTCCCTGCTCAGCGGGGAGCCTGCTTCTCCCTCTGACCCTAACCCCTCTCATGTGCTCTCTCTCATTCTCTCTCTCTCAAATAAATAAATAAAAATCTTTAAAAAAAAAGAAAAAAAAAAAAAAAGAAAACAATTGCTGGAAAAACACCCCTCAACAGACTTCCAAGGCTGATGATAGAGAAAGTGAGTCACATGCCTTCTGGACTAGGAGCTCACTAAAATATACTCTTAAATTCTTCCACTGGGGGGCGCCTGGGTGGCTCAGTTGGTTAAGCGACTGCCTTCGGCTCAGGTCATGATCCTGGAGTCCCAGGATCGAGTCCCGCATCCAGCTCCCTGCTCAGTGGGGAGTCTGCTTCTCCCTCTGACCCTCCCCTGTCTCATGCTCGCTCTATCTCATTCTCTCTCTCAAATAAATTAATAAAAAAAAATCTTAAAAAAAAAAAATTTTTCCACTGGAAACAGATCTTGGGTCAGTCAAGGGATAAGGAAGCCTCAAGGCTTCCCCCAAAGCTTTTAAAAAAAAAAGATAATTACACAGGCTAACATTTACCAAGTAATTACTATATGGCAGGCACTGTTCTAAGTGCTTTGTAAGTACTAACTCAATTAATCCTTACAATAACTCAATTAACCCACACAATAACCCTATAAGCAAGGTGCTATTATCCCCTTTTACAGATGAGGAAACTGAGTCAACTAACTAGCCTAAGGCCATCTGGAGGCAGTCTGGCTCCACAGTCTGCACTCTCAGTGATGATATTTCCAAGGACTTCTTCTTCTGGGATGACCACCACGGAAGGATGGCTGGTTAGACTTGTGTGCCACACAGCAACCGGCCAACAGTTCCCAGCCACCTGCCTGACATCTTCCGGGGGCCTACAAACCACTTCCTTCAGCCCTGAGCAGGCACAGCTATGCTTCCCTGGCTCCGGGCACACTGCGCGTGAGTCCTGCTCCACAGCAAAGGGAGCAACCAGTTCACAGACAGGGAGGAGACTAGAAGCTAAGCAAACCAGAGACCTATATAAGCTTTCAAGAAAGAAAACTGAAATGTTCCCCACGTGCCTGTGTTGAGTCAGAAGGCATATCTTCATGGATAAGCTGAGGGCACTGATGAAGAAATGTTGCCTACGCAATGTGTGGGGAACTGAGCCCTCGAATACCCTATTGATGGGGATGTCCACTGACAGAACCGCTTTGGGAGAGCAACTGGCACCATCTACCCCAAATTTCAAATGTACATACCCTACAACCCCACAATCCCTGATTCCGCTTCTGGGAATCTAGCACAACTGCAGAAAGAAATACATAGAACAATGTTCACTATAAAACAGCGTATCTGGTAAAAACTTGGATTTAACGGATGTTATCTATGGAGCAGTAGTTAAATAAATCATGGCCTAAAGCAATAACAGACAGGTGGGGTTTTTTTTGTTTGGTTGGTTTGGTTTTTGTTTGTTTTTGCAGTTCTATACTTACTTCTGAATGCCATTCCTCTCCTTTTGTTTCCTCTTCTTGAGGCTTTCCTAAACTTCGTCAACTCTCATGATTCTCTTACTGTTTAATAATCTCATTTCCAAGCTTTTTGGGTTTTGATTAATGTTATTCTTTCTTTTCTTTTCTTTTCTTTTTTAAGTAAGTAAGCTCCATGCCCAGAGTGGAGCCCAATGAGGGGCTTGAAATCACAAACCTGAGATCAAGACCTGAGCCGAGATCAAGATGCTTAACTGACTGAGCCACCCAGGCACCCCAACATGTAGGCATTCTTTTAAAAATCAAGGTAGATACGCAATACAGAAAGAAGTCTATGGGGGCACCCGGGTGGCTCAGTCGTTAAGCGTCTGCCTTCGGCTCAGGTCATGATCCCAGGGTTCTGGGACTGAGCCCCACATCGGGTTCCCTGTTCTTCCGGAAGCCTGCTTCTCCCTCTCCCACTCCCCCTGCTTGTGTTCCTGCTCTCACTATCTCTCTCTGTGAAATAAATAAATAAAATCTTAAAAAAAAAAAAGAAAGAAAGAAGTCTATGAAGGATGAAATAATGCATGTTGTAAAGTACTACATATAAGTTATCCCATTTTTATTTTAAAAACAAATGAAAATAAAGAACTATATCCATGACAACAATTTTATGTTTATATATAGGAGTTTATATATAGGAACTATTACTGTATCTATAAACATTCAGCATAAGCAGAAAACCCACCAAAAAACACACACCAAACCACAAACTTTCACTTTTTACTCTAAGCATTTCGGTCTGTATTATGTATGACTGTTACAAACGTGTCATTTTTGTGTAACTAAAAACTTATGTGAAAAGGTAAAAGGCACCTTAAAGCTCAAAGAAAAGCAGCAATCAGGTCTAAGGAAGGAAAAGGGAAAGAAGGCCATAGTGGACCTTGTGTTTTCTGCTTTCCCCCAACTCCCTGCAGGCACCGCAAGGGGATTTGCATATTTAAAAACAAAGGACTCAAGTAAAAAGAAAGAAGTACAGAGGATGAACTTCTTACACTATTCAACTCTATATTCAAATCCCAAAGAGCTACAGTGCTCCACCATCTCATGTGTCAAAAATATTAACCTCTCCCAGGGCGCCTGGGTGGCTCAGTTGGTTAAGCGACTGCCTTCGGCTCAGGTCATGATCCTGGAGTCCCTGGATCGAGTCCCGCATCGGGCTCCCTGCTCGGCAGGGAGCCTGCTTCTGCCTCTGACCCTCCCCCCTCTCATGTGCTCTCTCTCTCTCTCATTCTCTCTGTCTCAAATAAATAAATAAAATCTTTAAAAAAAAAAAAAAAAAATATTAACCTCTCCCAAATAAACCACAAAGGGGAAAATAACTTAGATCTGATCAATCAACTAAGTTGTGGTTTTTCTGTTGTTTCTGTGTTTGGTTGGATTTTAATACAACCAGGCGCAATTTTATTATTTTTTTTATTTTTTAAAGATTTTATTTATTTATTTGAGAGAGAGAATGAGATAGAGAGAGAGCATGAGAGGGGGGAGGGTCAGAGGGAGAAGCAGACTCCCTGCTGAGCAGGGAGCCCGATGCAGGACTCGATCCCAGGACTCCAGGATCATGACCTGAGCCGAAGGCAGCTTAACCAACTGAGCCACCCAGGCGCCCCAACCAGGCGCAATTTTAGATAAGGAAGATAATTTCAGAAATGGCAAACAAAAAAACAGCATGTAGGATTTTGAAAAACGTGCATATTTTCTCCACAAACGCATGCCTCTGATCTGTAAGAATGTGTAATAACACAATGTTACAACATAAGATCTGTCTTGCTTGATATTTAAAAATCAAAACAGACATGTTTTTATAGCTTTACTCTAGGATCCACCCTTCCAAGCCACAAATATTCTTGCAACGTCTCACATTCACTTTTACCTCTTCCAAAACAAGTTTAAATCAAATTCTTTAAAACACCTAAGATCATTAATCAAAACCTAGCCAAGGCACTCTGAGGGCAATGACAGCACCAGGAACAGACGATCCATCGCTCATCTATTTTCCCACAGAATAAAGTATGGAAAGAAGAAAGCCAAAAGTAAATAAATCCAAGCTATGGGAATGTAGCTGAGTAAGCGAGAGTATCCCAAAAACCCAGTCCATGCAAGACTGGTGATCTCCAAGTCTGAGACCATGACGTACTTTAATTCCCACACTGGGAAAGCCCAGAATTGTATCAACAAGCCACAGAATTGAATAGGATGAGATGTGTTTCTCCTTTCCTTACCTCCCAGGTTACAAGGTTCTGGATTTATTGATATTTCTTTGTTTGTGGCTTCCACATTACATGCAGTTTTTTGGCCAGACTTTGCTCCACGTACTGGAAACACAAAGGATGTCCAAAAGGGAGGTGCCCATAAGGCAGACCTCAGCCCGTCTGTTGTAATGCCACCAAGGAGATAGATCACAAAGACCCACTGTCACTGCTCCCTGTTACTCAGTGGCTGTTCTACCGTCCGTGTGGTTATGGTGGGATCGGTGGCCCCAGGGGTGCCCACGGTTGGGGTTATAGGGCAAAGAAGGAACCCACATCATGGCACCACCTGGATCCTGATGGTCCCTCAAGCATTGGTCCAATAGGAAAGCAAGAGATGCTCTCAGGTGAACGGATGGCCAGGCATTCAAAAGGCATTTGGAACTGTTAATCCAAAGTCACCTGGGATACCCGCAGTATGCTTAAAGAGTTGCCCGCTAGTGCCCCAAATCCATAGCTGGGCTGCATCCTGGGGGCTTGAAAGAGAAGGCTTCTCCTGAGGTCACACTGCCACCGAGGTCCGGAACAGTCAGCCCATGGCGACCCAGAGAACACCTCATGGTTGCTGTAGGCTGAGTGTGTGACAACAAACCAATGCTCATGGGGCCGAAAATGAGAGTAGAACCAAGACTTGGAATGGGGAAAGGAAAAAGTTCTAAGAACATGACTCTGTTCAGGTTGGTTATGGGGCCATGGAAGACTCTGAGAAAACAAAGTAACTGGCCAGCAGGCTTTCACTGGGGTGAAAACAAACATGTTCTTAAAATGAAACCACAGGGCAAACCAAAGCAAGGGGAAAGAAAGTTTCAGACTGGGTGAATAAGGCAGGCTCACCTGCTTATTGAACCACAAACTAAAAAAAATGCCTTTTTTTCCCAAAATGCTTGATGTTGGCTCACAAAGTCAGGCTGACTGGCAACATGTTAGCAAATCTGAGAGCAATCAAGATTCAGGATAGTAAAGCTTTCAACTGTCCCACCTAAAACTTGTTGTCAGAGAGGTTATTTCATACACTTCACAATGCTATGTTCTCGCTTCATAGGAAGGCTGACCTCAAACCCCGTGATAACGAGCATGAGCTGAGAGGGGAAGAGCAGGCACCGCTAAACCAGCATCCGCCCACCTCGGAACCACTGACATTATGGACCAGACAATTCTTTGTTGTGGGAGGCTATCCTTTGTCATGGGAGGTTTAGCAGCATCCCTGGCCCCGAGCTGTGACAACCAAAAATGTTTCCAGATGCTGACAAATGTCCTCTGGAAGGGGCAGAATTATCCCCAATTGTGAACTACAACTCTAAACATATAGGTTCACCATAAACATTTCCTACAGAGACAAAATTAAACTCAGATATAGGACAGAATCAAGGAAGTCACTTTTTTTTTTTTTAAAGGTTTTATTTATTTATTTGACAGAGAGAGACACAGCGAGAGAGGGAACACAAGCAGGGGGAGTGGGAGAGGGAGAAGCAGGCTTCCCGCCGAGCAGGGAGCCCGATGCGGGGCTCGATCCCAGGACCCTGGGATCATGACCTGAGCCGAAGGCAGACGCTCAACGACTGAGCCACCCAGGGGCCCCGGAAGTCACTTTCAAACTCCCCAAATCTCAGCTTCTGAACTTAATCTGAGAGCTGATACTAATTTACCAACAACCAAATGTACTCTGAGGACCACAAATAATAACAGCAGGGATCATTATTATTATACTTATAGCCATTAAATATATTCCAAGAGCTTTACATATAGGATGTCTTTTCACCTCACAGCAAACCTGTAAGGTATGTACTATTATCAATCCCATTTTAGAGATGAGGACACTGAGGCACAAAGAGGCTAGCAACTTGCTCCAGCATAGTAAGTAGAAGTCAGGTTTAGATCTCAGGTGGCCTGCCCCCAGAGCCCACGACCTCACCACTGGGTTGGACTATACTCCACTGTTCCCATACCGGAGAGCTCTTAGATCTGCACTATTAAGTAGTCAGTAGCCACATGTAGCTATTCAATTTAAATTAATTAAAATTAAATATCATACCAGTCTTGGAAAATAGTCTGGCAGTTCCAAAGTTAGGTATACACCCAGGAGAAATGAAAACATGTCTACACAAAAAACTTGTACACGCATGTTCATAGCAGCGTTATTCAAAGTAGCCCCAAAGTGGTAAGAGCTCAAATGTCCATCATTTGATGAATGCATAAATTAAATGTGGTACATTCACAGGACTAGATGTTAACTGGCTACAAAATGGAACAAAATGCTGATACATGCCATGATGTACTGATACATCAATAGGGACAAATCCGGAAACATTATGCTAAGTGAAAGAAGCGAGTCACAGAGGACCACCTCATGTATGATTCCATTTATAAGGAATGTCCAGAATAGGCAAATCCACAGAGACAAAAAATAGATTAGGGGCTGCGGGAGGTGGGGATAGAATGGGGAGGGACTGCTAATGGCTATGGGGCTTCTTTCTGGGGTAACGAAAATGTACTAAAATTAGATAGTGGGGGCGCCTGGGTGGCTCGGTGGGTTAGACGTCTGACTCTTGATTTCCACTCAAGTCATGATCTCAGGGTCGTGGGATCGAGCCCTGCATCAGGCTCTGCACTCAGCAGGGAGTCTGCTTGTCCCTCTCCCTCTGCTCTTCCCCCCACCCCCCACCCTCGCTTGCTCTCTCTCCCTCAAATACATGCATTAAACCTTAAGAAAACAAAACAAAAACAAAAATAAAATTAGATAGTAGATGGTACACAATTCTGTGACTTACTAAAAAGCCATTTTACATAACTTTAAAAGGGTGACTCTATTGGCATGTTCATTATGTCTCAATACAGCTGTTATAAAAAACTAAATGTCACCAAAAATTCAGTTGTTCATCTATCCTAGTCACATGCCAAGTGTCAAGAGTCACATGTGGCTAAGTGGCTCCCAAAACAGCGCAGATATAGATCATTTCTACTATCACAGAAAGTTCTACTGGACTGCACTGCTCAGATGAATGGATAAAAGGCCTCCTTACCATCTAACCACAGTCTACCTTTCAAGCGTCTTCTACTTCCACCCTCCTCTACACACCCACATAGGAAGCTTCCACCACAGACTATGAACCACCTCCAAATACATCCTCCATTTTCGCTTTCCAGGCTGGAACAGACTTGTTTCCCTTCCCAACCTTTAAAGCCTGGTCCAAATGCCTCTTCTGTGAAGCTTTTCCTAAATCCCACCTTCCCCTGGCCAGAGCAGAATCAACTGCTCCCACTGTCTTTTGTTTGCACATCTGTCCCTCTGGGTTAGAAATCATTATGTGTGCGATCTGTCTTTCCTACCAGATTACCAGCTCCTTGAGGACAGGGATTCGGTTACTCATCTGAGGGTTCCCAGTGCCCACCTGTGTAACAGGCTGCTGGAGAGCGGACATTTCAGTAAATGTTTGCTGAATTCTACTGAAAGGATTTACGGAAACTCGAGGTGTGGATTTGAGGTGTGGATTGCTCACTTTGCTATACAAAACAGACTAAGAAAATGAGGGAAAGGGAATTAAGAGTCTGGACATTCCATGTCCCGCTATTCTGCAAGAAGAAATGATGGTGATCACACTGAAATGCTGTTTTTAAGAAAGAAGAGTGGAGTAGAGCTTCTGGACTGAAAACCGGGGCACAGCTGGTGAGTAAGGGGAGGGGGCACAGGGTATACTATGGAGGGGCGAGGTAAGAAAAAAATATCAGGAATTAGGATGCCCATCCAACTCAAAGTTTTAAGCATGGCAGAGGAAAGGTAAGGACTGTGTCTCTAGAGGTTAGGCCGGGTGGCTTTACGGAAAAAGACATATGCTACTAAAATTTTATTTTAAATAACATGGTCAGATTGTTCTAGTTGAATCTAAGCAACAATAGAAAGAAAGAAACTCTATGTATCTCAATCATTATTTAACTAGGAGAGACAAATGTCAAGGCCTCACTGGCAAGTCCACTACTTTTTTATTCTTTATGGGTTTAAGGAATGACATCTGAGTTGTAGTAACCTATAAGAGAGTGAAGTCCAAGTTCCCAATCTCAGAAATAAGCTAGGCTGGTAACTTTCATCGGCCAGGATGGCAAGAAATGACCATTCCAGGGGAGAGCTGGTAACAGGGAAAGCAAGCTACTCTGTATTATGTACATATATAATACCATATTATTCCTGATATTAGACGCATATGTATAAAAAGGCTGTATTTGATAGAGGCATTTCAAGGGAAAAAAACCACAGTAAATCACCCACACCATGTTCAATACGGAATGAGTACAACGCGTCCCCCTCAATTCAGAGTTAGCTGGAAGCCCCTTGTTGAAATAAGGACAGTGAGTACCATAAGTGCATCCTATGTCAAAATGGTCTCTGAATTTTTTTTTCGTCACTGATTTCTACAAGCCAAAAATCAACAAAAACCCAAACAAAACAAAAACCAAATTAACTAAACAGTGGTGGATTCAGAGTTAATAATTATATAGTAACTTCCATGCCAAAGGTTAAAATTCAAAACACAAATCTCACTATAGGTATCTAGTACTCCTGGGCAGAAAGAGACAAGGGTATTAGGTGGGGATGTGAGTACTGGGTTGCGGGTGGTCAGGAAGAGGGAGTCCACTCATTACCAAACTTTCTCTTCTCTGAAGGAACGGTAACCATGTAATAGCTGCTGGTCAGTGCTAGCATCCACCCAAATGGAACAAAGTACAAAAGCCACCCTGTCCCCAAAATAAGTATTGGAAGCGCCAGAGAAATGATAAGAAATCGGCCTGTGATCGATAAACTGCAATTAGGGCATGACATTGAAGATCCCCTCCCACATCTTCTCACCAACTCCCAGGCTTCCGTGACCTGGTGGCAACCTCCACTTTCCATCCTTCCTCTGCCAAAGAAGTGGATCCGGTTCCCACTGTCAACTCGGAGGCCCACCACTGCTCTTCCATCAGGGTGAAACATCCACAGGCCCAGGGCACCGACCTCCTAAGGCTCCAACGTTCTTAAATCAACCCTCTAGCAGTGTTATTTACTGGATCTTGAGAACAACCTTTCTTTACTTAAATGTAGAAATAGATGCAAAGGCGAAGCAACAGTTCTATATTTTGTTCTGTCAACATCTACACTTTTTTTTAAAGATTTATTTATTTAGAGAGACAGTAAGTGAGCAGGGGGGAGAGGGGCAGAGGGAGAGACAGAATCACCAGCAGACTTGCCACTGAGGAGCCGGACGCGGGCTCGATCCCAGGACCCGAGCTGAAATCAAGAGCCAGAGGCTCAACCAACTGAGCCACCCACGTGCCCCAACATCTGTACTTCTTAACCTTACCAGTCCTAAGGGTTCTGACTTTTCCAATAAATAAAATTTATTTCTCCTGCCAGTTTATGATTTTAACTAGGAAAAGATCCCCAACAAACCCTAAAATGGAAGGGTCCAGCCCTAGGAAAAGGAATATACTGGGCCAGAAAATGAGCTCTATTCCTTTCACATGTTATTTCAAATATACATAAACAGATTTGGGGAGGGGAACAGATAAATAACAAACTGTGGTATACCCATACAGTGGATTATTCAGCCACCAAAAAAGGAATGAAGTACTGGTACATGCTACAATGTGGATGAATCTGAAAAACATTACGTTAAGGGAAAGAAGACAGACACAAAATGCCACAAATTGTAGGATTCCATTTATATGCAATATCCTGAATAGGTAAATCCACAGAGACAGAAAACAGATTGGTGGCTGCTAGGAGCTGGGGGAAAGGGAAATCAGGGAGGAACTGCTTAAAGGGTAGGGGGGTTTCTTTTGAAGTGATGAAAATGTTTGGAACTAGATGTAGTGGTTGCACAACATTGTGAATGTACTAAACACCACTGAACTGCTCACTTTAAAATGGTAAAAGGGTTTTAAATGGTTTCTGTTATATGAATTTCATCCCATTTTAAAAAACTAATTAATTTTTGAAATAAAGGATACTAGGGGGTAAAATAAGATGCATATGCAAAAAGGCAGCCCATAAACTCCTAAGGAAAAGATTAGTATTTTTGCTGGCACTCTGCTTCTACTCTTGATCACAGCGCAAAGTTCAAGTGCTAAGCTGTATAGACTCTGCCATCATGCCGTGTGTGAAAGTGAGTGTGTGTGTCTATTCCCTTCTGAAAAGACAGGGAAGAGAACAGAAAGTGAAGAAAATAGAATGGTAAAGCCCTGCCAAATGCAAGGGAAGGAGGGGTGATTCCCCCTACTGCACCCCACCCAACTTGGCACCAGGAGTAACGCTCCCATTAGGGTTTCGAAATGCCAACTGGAGCTGGAATCAGCACAAGCAAGCTTCTCTGCCTGGATAAAAAGCAAGCCACCCAGCAAGAAAAGCTGGGGTGCTCCATTTACTGCCCATCTTGGCATCAGCACCACCCTTTGCTCAAAAGCCCTGACTGGCCTAGATCAGCATCAGTGGCTGGCTCTCCCAAGCCAGCCAGCCTTACAGCAAGAGTTTGTTATAGCTCAAGCGTGCCCTCCTCCTGAGGGGTCCCGATCTACTTCATCCCACAGGCCTTTCAAGAGTCCGGGCTCCAACCTCTTGCCTCCAACACATTAAAAATGGAGCCAAGATGCCCTCGGAACTTTTCCCTGTCCAGTTTGAAATAAATATCTTCTCAGCCCCTCCTCCCTCTCAGGCCAGCTCAATAACCCACGTACCCCTACCCGCACACACGTACACACTGCATCACTGCCTCGGAGACCTGCTACACGGGGAGGGGCACGAATGCGCCCCCCACCATGCCTCGGCTTCGCACCACTATCCAGTCACAGTCATCCCAGCCCACCTGACCTAACTGCCCTCTCAAAGGGCCCCTCACTCGCTGGGCACCGTGCCTCTACCACTTCCCTGACACCAAAACAGGTGTCCCTCAGCTAAACACCGACGCCCCCTTAGATCCTGTCCACTCCAGTCATGGGAGCCCCTCGCGGGACCCCTCAACTCTTGGCAACAACACTCCTTCTGCCCCTCCAGCCAGGCAGCGACGCCGTCTTCAGCCCCCTCCAGCCAGGCCTCGACGACCCCCAGGCCCCCAGGCTGGCCCGGACGCCCCCTCCCCCTTACCTGCGGGGGTTCAGCCCTGGCTGACAGGGGGCTGGGCAGCGCCTGGAGGAGCAGGAGCGCCATGCCACCCAGGAGCCTTCTCCTCTCCATCCCCCTCCTGCTCCTGCTCCTCCGCCACGGCGCCGCCACCTCCCTCCTCCTCCTCCCTCTCCTCCTCTTCCCTCTTCTGCCTTCTTCCCTTCTTTTCCTGTTTCACTCTCCCCTCCCGCTTCCGGCTCTGCTCCACCCCGCCCCAGCCCAAACACCCTCCCACACACTGGGCAGGCTCTCCAGTTCCAGCGCTTCGTCGGCCCCTGCCCTTCGTCCATTGACCAAAATAGCTGTCAATCAAATAGAAGTCCCGCCCCCATGAAGACGGAAGACCAGAGGGATCCAGCCAATGAAAAGTGGGAGGAAGCCGGGCCATCTTGAGTGCTGCACGGCGGTGTAGATGCGTCCCACGCCACAGAGAGTGGCGGAAGTAGCTCCGATGGGGGCGGGGCCATCTGGTACGAACATTGAAAAGTCTAATTCAGGTGCAGCCATCTTGAGCGTGGCGGAAGTACTAGATTTCTACGCTTTAGCAAAGAGGAGTATTGTGATTCTAAAGAGTATTGGAAAAGAAGTTGTGTTTTAGAAGGTAACCGGGCGCTCCTTAAGAAGAAAACAACTGCAATCTAAAAATCTTTTGACGTCTTTTGTTTTGAAGCGCAGCCCTGGTACCAGGGTCCCTCTCCTTGTCTCAAAGTGGTAACTTAGGTCAATTTGAATTCTCTAAAATAGTACCTTTACCTGAGGCACGGTGCTGTGTAGCCCCAAGTTCCGGGAACATAATTCTATTGACCGTACCTCAGAAACAGCCCTGAAATTCATTCCCATTGTTTCCCTTCATATTCTCTTCTTCTTGCTAAATAAAAATGGTCTCCCTGCTGGCCCTAGTTGCCAATTCTTCCCTCTCAATTACTGCTGCACTCCACAGCAAGGGTGCTCTACGACATAAAACCAAACATCATTGTCTTAAGGCTTTCCCTCTTAAAATACTTAAACTACCTACGGAATATATAGTCTGAACTACTCAGTATGGTTCTCTCTTGTGTCCTGATCCCTGCTTACTTCTTTTTATCTTGTCTTCTCCCACTACATTTTCCCACACATTCCACTTACACCAGACATTTAAGAGATCCCCAGTGTGCTGGGCTATAGTACACAATGCACATATAGTTCTCTGTTTATAAACTCCTAGTTCCCATCCCCTCCCTTGTTTCTTCTTCTGGATCCTCATAACACTAATACACACTGTATCTGATCTGTAATATCTGCCTGGCTGGCCCCTCCCACTAAATTTGCAGTTTTTTGTATAGCACACAGTCTTACTTTTTTTTTTCTTCTTTTGAGAAATCCCTACAACATCCTATACAAGGCCCAACCATGAGCCCAACAATGTTGGTAAAATAAATGAACAAATGAAGACCCATGCCAGAGAAGCCAGGTGCCTGTAGCTGCCAATTTCCTCTCAAAATCCTGCCAAAGCATTTTGCAGGTTGGCCTAGTCTAGCCCATGGCTGAGCCCAGAGGGAGTTTGTTCTTGGCTTAAATGGTGGCAATGTGGGAAACAGTGAAGAAATTGGTTCTGCCCTCTGCTTAAGAATATCCATAGTTCTGCCTCTTCTTGATCCTGTTTTCCCAAGTGTTACAAAAGGTGACAAGTATTTTTGCTGATCTCAAATGTCTTAGAAATTCATCCATACCACAATCAAGCTCCCTAGGGAAGAAATAAAGATTCAGTATTAGGCAAGGGCCAAATTATTTTCATAGCACAGGGTCTCAGTCCTGGCCTCAAGGTTTTGTAAGTCCTCCTTTATAAAAGCCAGGTACCATCATCATTAGGAAACCCCAATAATTTCAGTTCAACAAACATGGAGATTTTATCCTAACTTCCCTTTCCTTCTTTACCTGAGAGCTTGAACTGAGCCACTGGATGGGACAAACACTAAACCCTGCCCAGTCTGGATTAGCACTTCCCACACGAAGGCATTTGAGTCACCCTAACCACCTCACTTTCCACATCCCACAGATGCCAACTCAAAGAAAGCAGAGAGGTCTTACAAAATGGAGCTGAGATGCAATTTGAATGAGTGCTTTTTGAAGTGCCTCTAAACTGTAGCTACCACATACTTCAGACTTTCCCAAAAGAGCCATTGTCTATAGAGGGAGGAGGAATGCCAGGAGGTTTAAGGAGCTGGGAAGGAAGAAGAAGGTTGTCAATTCTTGAAAGAACATCAGTATGGAATTGCTTCCAAGCTCTGGCTAGCTCTGGTAATGTTTTTCCTATTTGTCTTTGGAAATGGGCAAAGCTGAGCCAGATCTCCTATCCTAAGAAAACTAGCTCAAAGACACAGAGTTTTCTGCTCAGAAATCAGTTAAAATCAAATTGCATATGTTACAGCATGGATAAACTTTGAAAATATTATGATAAATGAAAGAAGCCAGACACAGAAGGCTACACACTGTGTGATTTCATTTATATGAAAAGTCCAGAATAGGCCAATCTATAGAGGCAGAAAGTAGATTAGGGGTTTTGAGAGGATGGGGGATGAAGGTAATGCAGAGAGATTGCCAAAGGGTACAGAGTTTCTTTCTTTTTTTTTTTTAAGATTTTTATTTATTTGACAGAGAGAGACACAGTGAGAGAGGGAACACCAGCAAGGGGGAGTGGGAGAGGGAGAAGCAGGCGTCCCACGGAGCAGGGAGCCCGATGTGGGGCTCGATCCCAGGACCCTGGGATCATGACCTGAGCTGAAAGCAGACGCCCAACGACTGAGCCACCCAGGCGCCCCGGATACAGAGTTTCTTTTGGGAGTAATAAAAATATTCTGGATGTGACACCTGGGTGGCTCAGTTGGTTAAGTGTCTGCCTTCAGCTCAGGTCATGATCCCAGGGGCCTGGGATAGGGCTCCCTGCTGAGGCCTGCTTCTCCCTCTCCCACTGCCTGCCACTCCCCCTGCTTGTGCTCTGTCTCTCTCTCTGACAAAGAATAAATAAAATCTTTTAAAAAAATAAAATAAAAATATTCTGGAACTAGTGATGACGACTACAACTTTGTGAGTATACTGAAAAACACTGAATTGTACACTTTATTTTTTTAAAAGATTTTATTTATTCATTTGACAGAGAGCACAAGACGGGGAGTGGCAGGCAGAGGGAGACAGAGAAGCAGGCTCCCTGCTCAGCAGGGAGCCTGATGCCAGGACCCTGGGATCATGACCTGAACCGAAGGCAGATGCTTAACGAACTGAGCCATCCAGGTGCTCCTGAAATGTACACACTAAAAAGATGAACTTATATGAATTCTATTTTAATTTTGAAAAAATGGGGAAAATTAAATTCCAGCCAGTACTTTGCCCTCACGGAAGAGGCCCTTTTTCTTTAGAGCAGTGGTCTTTGAAGTGTGCTCCCCAGACCAACAGAAACCACATCACTGGACAATTACGAGAAATGCACATTCTCAGGCTCCACCCCAGACATACATAATAAGAAATTCTGGGGATCGGGCCCCACAATCTGTTTTTGTTTTTTAATTCCAGTGTAGTTAACATACAGTGTTCTTAGTTTCAGGTACACAACACAGTGATTCAATAATTCTATACATTACTCAGTGCTCATCATAAGTGTCCTCTTAATCCCCTTTACCTATTTCACCCATCCTCCCACCCACCACCCCTCTGGTAACCAGCAGTTTGTTCTCCATAGTTAAGAATCTGGGGGTTTTTTTGGTTTGTCTCTTTTTTTGTTTTGTTGATTTTGGTTCTTCAGTTCCACATGAGTGAAATCATATGGTATTTCTCTTTCTCTGACTTCATTCCCAGCAACAGTGCAAGAGAGTTCCTTTTTCTCCACATCCTCGCCAACACGTTTTTCTCCTATTTTTGATTTTAGCCATTCTAACAGGTTTGAGGTATTATCTCATTGTGGTTTTGATCTGCATTTCCTTAATGATAAAGGATGTTGGGCATCTTTTCATGTGTCTGTTGGCCATCTGTATATCTTCTCTGGAGAAATGTCTGTTCATGTTTCTGCCCATTTTTTAAAATTTTATTTTTTGTTAATCTCCATACCCAATGTGGGGCTCGAACTCACGACCCAAGATAAAGAGTCACATGCTCTACCAACAGAACCAGCCAGTACCCCTTTTCTGTTCATTTTTAAATTGGATTGTTTGCTTTTTTGTGTTGAGTTGTAATAAGTTCTTTATGTATTTTGGATACTAACCCTTTATTAGATGTCATCTGCAAATATCTTCTCTCACTAAGTAATTGTCTTTTAGTTTTGTTGTTTCTTTGGCTGTGCAGAAGCTTTTTATTTTGATGTAGTACCAATAGTTTATTTTTGCTTTTGTTTCCCTTGCCTCAGGAGACATAACTAGACCCACAATCTGTGTTTTAACAACCCATCCACGTGACTCTGACACATGTTCTAAAAACCACTGCTCCAGAGTAGGGGAATAGAGCAAATATTTTGTTTTGCATGCCACATACATGGAAGTCTCCGTCACACATTCTTGTTTTTGTTTTTTTTCTTCTTTTTTACCCTTTAAGAATATAAAACAGGGCGCCTGGGTGGCTCAGTTGGTTAAGCGACGCCTTCGGCTCAGGTCATGATCCCGGAGTCCCGGGATCGAGTCCCACATCGGGCTCCCTGCTCGGCAGGGAGTCTGCTTCTCCCTCTAACCCTACCCCCTCTTGCACTCTCTCTCTCTCACTCTCTCTCTCTCTCTCAAATAAATAAATAAATAAAATCTTTAAAAAAAATGTTTAAAAAAAAAAAAAGAATATAAAACATTCTTAGTTCCCAGGCACACAAAAATGGGTAGCAGGTAGATTGGGACCCTTGAGCCATGGTTTGTCAACTCCTGCTCTAAAACAACACAGTTCCCATTCTGGAGTGTCCAGTAAAGACAGGTGGATTTTTCCTCTGTAGTAAGGGAAATCAACAACAGCCTCCAGGCATCAAACAGGTTCCCGTTATCGTTGTGGTAACCTCTTCCATACCAACGCCAAAGTAAGACCAGATCCTGCTTTTCATCCAGGCTTTATTAACTCAGTCTGCAGATAGTTCATTGTGCTCTTTCAAGAAATTTATTTGATTCACAGTGGTATCCTTTGAATAGTCAGTAAATTCTACTAGACAGAACTCAACACAAACATTGATCCCAGGTAAGCCACAATGGTCTCCTTCCATGCCCACCCGACCCAAGCCTGAAAAATCACCTAGAGCAGCCAAGATGGGAAGGGCAAATGGTTGTACTTTGCTGAGTGTCCTTTAAGGCTCTTTGGTCCTGATTGATTAATTCTCAGAAGTATCCAAATAAAACTCCCCTTTCCTATTCAGTACGTACCAGTCTTTGGTGTTTAACCCAATGGGCTGAGGAAGGGAGGCAGCTAGGAAAATATACCCATTAAAATGTGTTGTTAATACATACATATATAATTTTTACTCACAGTTAGTGGATTTATCTTTTATTATCTTTTATTTTTATTTATTTATTTTTTAAAAGATTTTATTTATTTATTCGACAGAGAGAGAGACAGTGAGAGCAGGAACACAAGCAGGGGGAGTGGGAGAGGGAGAAGCAGGCTTCCCGCGGAGCAGGGAGCCCGATGAGGGACTCGATCCCAGGACCCCGGGATCATGACCTGAGCCAAAGGCAGACGCTTAACGACTGAGCCACCCAGGTGCCCTAGTGGATTTATCTTTTAAACACAGAGATGTAAAATCAGACATGATTTTAGCACAGAAGAACAAAGTCCGTGTCACAGGACTTAGAGCACCATGAAACCTTGTTGCCTCATGCAGTGGCCTTTTTTTTAGCACTAAGAACTCCTGGGTGCTTGATCAACCCAAGTTTAGCAGTACTCCCAAAGACGCTTTCTGATAAGGGGGCACTGGGGAGGAGTATGGGGAAGAATGGAGAAGAGCCCCAAGGTGACAACAGACTTCTTCCCTCTCCCTTCCTGAGTTAGCTAGAATTGTAGGGGCAAAACGTTCTGTAGCGTGAGACAAGATGAGGAGGAAGGGAAGAAGAAACAGGGCTGGGAGCTTTCCTTTGTCCCAGGGGCTCTTCCCCAGGCCTGGCCAGAATTAGAATCCCAAAGATTTCCTAATTTTTCCAAATGTTTTGCTTGATTATCTCCCCCAGGTTCCAGCAACTTCTCCCTCAGGAAGTCTCAGCTCCTGATCTCCAGGGGATGGTGGTGGGGCGGGGGGCAGATAAAAGACTTGGTCTTTGCTCCCCTTGCTCACTTTTATCCCCTGGAGTCCAATAAGCCATGCCTGGGTGAAAACATGAGGCTCCCCAACCCCCAAATCCACCCTGACCTTTAGGCCCTGTTGGCAGAGAAATGAGGGCACAGGTGTACAAGGCAGCTAAGGAAGGGCTGGTGAATATGGGTACAGACCAGTCCTTGCTGGGATGGGGCATTTAGAGGCCCTTATTGAAGTAGACATAAGGCACAAGTTCTCCATACTTGGCCTTGATGGTGTCTTGGAGTTCTGGTTCCAGATAAGAAACTGACAGTTCACTGAGAACAGAAAATAAGGGGATTATGAGCCTGCCAAATGGACAAGCAGCAAAGTACCATCAGAGAAAATCCAACTCAAATGCCACCTCCAAGAAGCCCTTCCTGATTTTTCCATCAGAACGAATGGCCTCTGTACAACATAATGTGTTGCTTTTACTTCTACTCAGGTCTAACTTCATTCTCCCTGGCTAAACTTCCATCTTCTCTGTAAGATTATAAGCACAGTGCTTGGAACACAGGAGATGTCTGCAGATGACACTGAAATACAAGTACGAAGGCAGCGGAACCTGGCATCTTCTTGGTGTACATCCAAGCTGCACCTAGTCTCCTGGAGCTTGTCCTCTCCCCTCCCCCAGTCTGATGCTTTGTTTCCCTTTTCCATCATCGCTTCGCATACCCCTTCCCTGCCAGGGTATACAAGGGAAGTAGAGAGGTCCAAGTCATCCATCCCCAAGCAAACACAAGCCAGAATAAGTACCTATCCCTCTGTTCAATTTCAAGGACCAGATCCAGTGAGGGAGGATGTACCTAATAACCTAAGCAGCAGGGACAGAAAGTCTCTTGTTGCTCCCCCACTTCTCTCCAGGGCAGCCCTTACTCCACTGGGAGGGAGCAACTCATCCCTCCGCCCCTCAGAGATCTGTTTTGGTTTACCATTCACCCAGGGTTAAGAGGCCCAGAGTTTAGGCTGATAGATACTTGTCCTTGGACAAATGCTGCCCTTCCTGCCCCTCCTTGTCTCCTTCAGGAAAGCGGGCAGGTCAGGGAGAGCAGGGACAGGGCATTTGGTAAAGTGAGGCACAAAGAACTCTTACCATTTCTGTGGGAAGAGCCCACAAGCCACTGGTACCATGAAGATGAGGCTGGAAGAAAGGAGAAAAAAGCGTGAGGGGCATCTCCCCACAGGCCTGCTCACACCCACCTCTGAGCCCCTCAAAGGAAGTAGGGAGATGCCCATTCACTATCCTGCCTTCCCCGCTGCCCCATGGCTCCCCTCCCTGCAACTCCCCGCCTGGTCTCTCAGTACAGGATATTCATTCTGGCATGGCATGAAATCGGCCCCCCTCCACCTCCCGTCCCTCACCCCCATCCCTGTCCTTCAAGTAGGTGAAGGTAACAAAGGCACTGGGTGTGCAAGTAGCAGCCTAAAGAGCACAAGCACCAAGCAGTAAGGGGTATGAAAGCCAAGGTCCAGCCCCCACGGACCCTGGGCTGGGAGACAACAGAACAGGGCAGCTTCTCCAACCTCACTGCAAACACTAGCAGCTCAATGAGCTCGTTAAAAAGCGACGCTGAGGCAGGAGGCTTGGGGAAGGGCTTGAGAGCATTTCTAAGGTCCTCGGATGCTTCGGGGCCAGGGCCCTCTCTTACAGCACATGGGAATGTGACAGACCAGGCTTCGGATCCCAGCTCGGCTACTCACTCGCTGTGTGATCGCGGGCGAGTGAGCCCTGAGCCAGCAGAGGGACAACAAGAGTGCTTAGTGTGCAGGGCTGCCTGAGGCTCAGAGAAAGTGGCCCGGGGATGGCGCTCAGCCTGGGGGAACCTCTCACGCAGTGGTGACTCAGTTGGCAGAAGGCAGCGTGGCGGGTGAGACTGCTAGGGCACTGACCTCAACTCCAGCAATTACGAGCTACAGAGCCTTGGGCAAGTCTCCTCATCGCACTAAGCCTCGGGTTCCTTGTGCGCAGAAGGAGATTATGACAGGACCTAGACCTCCAGGGCTGAGGGGCTTAAGTGAAATGATAGATGGGCAGCATGAGCACAGTGGGGACACACAGGACACACTCCACACGTGTTGGTGGTTACTGCTGTCATTAGCCCCGTGGCCTCGCGAAGTGTGACTGATGCTAGGACGTGGCCAGTCGGTGGCAGGCACCAGAGCACGCTGCCGTGACTTGTGGTGTTTTCCTTTTGTGCAAGGTTGGGACGCTTGACAGCCCCAGGCTGTCCCCTCATGTTTTTTACGTCTCAGCATGTTTATATACTTAGTTTATTTATACTGAGATACAGAGGATGCACAGCATCGTGTACAGGTTAGGTGTATAGCCTGCGGATCTGATAGAGTGATACACTGCAATGGGACTACCGGGCCATCGGCTAACACCTCTGTCACTGTCACAGAATTATCATTTCTTTCTTCATTGTTATTGGTTTTTTTAATTCTTTATTTTTAAGTAATCTCTACACCCAACATGGGGCTCGAACTCACAACCCTGAGATCAAGAGTCGCCTGCCCTACCAACTGAGCCAGCCGGGAGCCCCTAGGACGATCATGTCTTTTTTGTGGTGGGGCTGTATCGTGGTTTTCGTCTCTTCTCTAGTCTGAAGGTCCGAGGACACGCCGGGACAGGAGGGCACCCAAGCACTCCGCTCTCCATGCGGATGTATGCACAGTGCCTACCCAGCCTGATGCCCTCAACAAAGATGGGATGAGAACTCTCCAGATGGCCCAGGGGCGTTCTGAGCTCAGGCACTATGGAAGTCAGGGAAAAGAGTTCATGTTCTCCAACACGGGCAACACAAGACGACGGGTCTTAGGGGCCCCAGCTACCACAGAACCCAACCAAGAAAACACGTTACTCACAAGCAGCCACACAGCAGAACTTGCAATGGGGCGTGCAGGACCTTGACTTTCTGCACAAAATCGAAGGAAAGACCCACATGAGACTTAGAGATCTTAACGCGAATCCCACGCCTGCCCTACCCCTGATCGGCCAGTTAGACACCCACAGGCACAAAACTTTGAGCCGTGAAGGAGAGGAGGAGGGGGCCCCTCTTGCTCTCTGCAGATGAGGCCAAGCAAGCGGCCATGGCATCTAAAGCGGGCAGCCGGGGGGGGACTGGCACGGGCCCTACTTGAGCGAGACAAAGGCCAGTAGCTAGAGGGAAGGATGAGGATCAGGAGCTCTGAAGTGTAGGTATGGCTGGGGGGCTCTGGGCAAGGAAGATGCAAAAGAGGACCTCACTCACCTTCATGAAATGCAGCTTCTCCAGCCTTTCCATGATGACTGGCAGCAAGACTGGAAGAGACCAGGGAGAAGCAGGGAGGAGGGCTGTCAGACTCTTCCGAAGACCCCTCTCCAAAATCAGATCAGGGACCCACCTCCCCTGAAGTTCCAGAAAATACTTTTGGAATGGAAGACTATGTAGGCATGGCCACCCCCCCACCTGTCCCCCAAGTCCTAGCAGAAGGGTGCTTCCCAGACTTTTCCACCTGCACACCTATAATAGGACATGTACCACAGGCGCAAAGCATCCTTCTCAAAATTCAAATCTTTGAAGGCTCATGCAAAAAGTCTCATATCCTACTCTGTAACATACCCCTGCTAGGAGCAAAACCAGGGCAGGGGATTTATTTTCTTTACCACTGTCTTCCTGGCACCCTGCACCATGTCCAGCACACTGAAGGTACTTAAGGAATATTTGTGGAATGCAAAGAACTTAATTAACTGATGTTCCCAGAACTACAGTGTGGTTCTCTCATGAGTTTCTGTGTTTAGCACTATGTAGATATAAGATATACAACATGTGGGGTTGATACATTTATACATTGTAATCTGATTACCACTGTAGCATTAGCTACAATCTCTATCGCATCACAGAATTATCATTTTTTTATTGTGGTGGGAAAAGCCAGTTTGAGAAGCTTGGCTGTAGAGGCTGCCCCCCCCCGCCCCCCGCAAAAGCTAAATGTGGCTGAGGCCTCCAGGACATGTTCCAGGGTCCCCCAGGACGGGAGGGCTTCTCTATCTTACTCATGCCAGGGGCTGCCATGGTGATCCGAGAAATAACCACTTGGGTGATGCCTACGGCTGCAGCTCTCTGAGGGCAGAAAAGAGTAAATTGTCAGGAATGACCTTATCCAGTATCCATGGGCTGCACCAGAGGGCGGGGTCAAGGGTCAGGGTCAAGTCTGAGCTGGTAAAGGGGAAGGGATAGATCCACCAGGGGCTGTGTCCCCGCCCAACCCTCTCTCACCTAGCTAGACTTTTATGGCTTCAGGACCAGAAATGATGGAGAAAAGACATGACAAGCCTGTTCTGAACAAGAAATGTAGGGAAATCAAGGGGAATGAGAATGGAATCAGGGGGATCCTATAACAGAACCCGGGCCTGCTCTGACTACTAAGAACAGGGCAGGGTATAAGACAGAATTCCCTCCTCCCACCCCAAAGGGATGCCTCTGCTCACCTTGGAATGACCAATCTCATTGTGATTCCTGTCCTTCACGCAGATGCCCTGGATGAGTTCCCTAAACATAGACAGGAGTTGCTGGACTTGGGAAAGGGGTGCTGGAAGCCCGCCAACGATGGGACACACCAGGGGACCAAGGTCAGCGCACTCAAGCTCTAGGAAGCCAGCTCCTGCAGCCTGGCCCTTTGATCTTCCTTGTGCATTCCAGTGAGTGGTATCTCAGAAGTGATCTAGGGCCATGGCTAAGAGAGCTAGGCCTGGGCTCAGACTGCCTAGGGTAAATCCTGAAATGGCAAAGTAAGTTTCTGAACTTGAGCAAATTCCCTGATCCTTCTAAAGACTCAGTTGTCCTCATCTGCAAAATGAGGCTAATCATGGCACCCACTTCATAGGATTGGTGAAGATTAAAGGGGACAATGCCTGCAAAGTGTTTGGTCCACTCCTGACAGCACTCAACCCCAGACCAGGTAGGTGGCTAGGTCTCCTTCATTTGTCAGGAAGGAGCACCTGGATGGGGGACGGAAAGAGGAGAGAGAGGAACAATGTGTATGCATGACTATTCTGGTGGTGTGCTCTTTCTGCAAGGGCTGTTGTGACAAGTTCCCATTTGCTAGCAGTCCCAAGAAGTTGTGGCTTGGATATCTGGTGACGGTGATGAAGGCGATGAGGATGACAGGAGCAGTAAGAGTGAACACTTAGGCAGCACGTGATACCTCCCAGGCGCTATCGGGAGAGCGTGAGGTATGCTACATCATTAGGTTTGACAACAGGGGAACAGCTATGCTTTCTCTAGCCAAAAAACAGGAATTGCAAGATACACGGGTTTCTCCTTTTACCTTTCCTGCTGCGAAGCTTAAAGCCGGGTGCCTGGAAAACATCTATCTACTCCTCTGGCTTCTTTCAAAGCTTCTTGGCTCTGTTCTATCTTTGGACACCTCGCTCTGCTACATTTCATTCTGTAAGCCATCCCCAGGGCTTTGGAAGTAGGCAGAGTTCACAACTTAAATACAGTTGCAGTTGAAAGGACATGATCTCATATAAACCTTCAAAGGTCCACCCTGCTCCCCGCCATCCCACACCATCCAAACAATGCCTCCCACAACACTCATCACAGATTAAACTTAAGTCACCTGCCACTCCTGCGGCCAGCACCCTTGGAGCAGCCTATCCCTTGGGACCTTTCAGAGCTGTAGCCCAGCAGCCCTCCCCACACCCACCTCAGTCCCTAGAAGCCACCGACTGTCTTGGTTTCCTGCACTTGACCCACTAACCTTATGGTCTATAGGGAGGAAAAGGGACCCCCATACTCACTGCTGTCGCATCATTGGGATGTTGACACAGTTAGCAGCCGCCACAGCGGCAAAGGGCACCCAGCGGCCCACCAGGGGTGGAGCTCTCTGTTGGGGGAAGGGAACAATAGGGCTCACTGGAAGATGGGAGGGGAGGGGGCTTAAGGACTACAAAATAAGAAATCAGATCTCGCTACTGCCACGTATCCAGACACTTGGTCTAAGAACCCAAATTCCCTCAAAGACCCGAGAAAGACTAACGTGGGGATAGGTCTGCTCCATTTCCCCTTCGTGGTCTGGGCCCTGGCCATACCCAACTCACCCAAACAAGGGCAACGCCAGGCCCAGGGGATGTTTTCCCTAGGACTTTGCTGCCCCCTAGTGGCCACCACACCCACAGCAGCCCCAGACAGTACCTTCGTCAACATGTTCATGCCCACAGCAGTGGCCACCGCAGTGGTTGTGGCTGTGATGTAGGAAAGGGCCATTTGCCTAGTGGAGGAGAGACACGCTTGGGAGTGGGGAGCCCTGCCGGCTGAGGGCAGGACCATGGCTTGATTGAGAAAGTCTGGAAATGAGGCTTTAATGAGGCTTCATGCCTGAAACTTCACCTGTCTCATCTTGTGACATTCCCCCTCCTAAACACACACACAATGCTCCAGCCCCCTCGACCTCCTTTCAGTACTTTAAACACACCAAACTCTTTTCTGCATCAGAACCTTGGCCTGTTGCTGCTCCCTATCCGGGGAATTCTTCCGCAGGCTAAATCCTTACCCTTCAGAAACCAGCCGAAAGGTGGGCTCCACAGAAAAAGACTTCCCCAACCAGCCCATCCACACAGATGCCCCTCTGCTGTTTGCTATCTTGTCACCTGTTTGTTTCCTTAAGGGTAGCAGTCGCAACCTAAGATTACGGTGCTTGTTTGCTTAAAATACCTTAAATTCCACAAGGACAAGGACCCTAGAACCATGCCTGACTCTTAATACCTACTCAGGAAACAGCTGAGGGGAGCCTGGGTGGCTCAGTCAGTTAAGCGTCTGCCTTCGGTTCAGGTCATGATCTCGGGGTCCTGGGATTGAGCCCCGCATCAGGGTCTCTGCTCAGCAGGGAACCTGCTTCTCCCTCTGCCTCTGCTCCCCGCCACCCTGCTTATGCACGTTCAATCGCTCTCAAATAAATAAATAAATAAATAAATAAAATCTTAAAAAAAAAAAAAGAAGAAATACTTGAGAACGAATGAATGAATAAACTTTCAATTGGTCTAGGACGATATTGTCCTAGTCAGCCTCAGAAAATACTTGCAAACCCTAAAAAGGGGGACTTGGTCACCAGCGCCATACAAGTGTCACCCGGAGAAGACAGCCCAAGAACGCTTTAGAAGGGCGATTCCCCTGGAGGCAAGAGGACAGCCACCTGCTTCAGAGCCACATGGACAGCCTGGGGTTCAAGTCTCCTACCTGACAGACGTGGGGGAAGCTGCATTCCTATTCGTATAGTTGACTAAGGCGTTGAAGGACTGGTTCACCCACTGCCAGAAGATCACCGCTGGCATCGTCCTACCATAAGGGAGGCCCAGAGAGGCAGAGAAGAGTCCAATGGAGGGAAGGCTTGGGCACACCAGTCAAACCAGATGGCCTGATGTTCCCCAAACTGTTCCCATGCTGTTTCATGCACCAGGGATTTTGCACAGGCCGGCCACTCTGCCTGGAATATCTACACACCCACACCCTCCATACATGGCTAAATCCTGCTCTGTTGAGAGGTCACTTCTTCTTTGGAACCTTCCTAACCCTTCCCCTGCCCTTCCTGGAACTGTGAGTCATTCTCTACTCCCTGCTCTCACAACCCCATACTTTCCCTCCGACCTACCACTTAGCAAGCTGGACTACAACTGCTTACCGGTTAGTCTGCTCAACAAAACTGGAAGTTCCTTGAGGGGAGGGGCTTAGTCTTTATATTCCCAACACCTGGCCCAAGGCCTGGCTCAATAACTGGACAAATGGATGCATGGGGGAGGGGAGCAGAGGGAAGAGAGGAAGGAGGAAGAGTAAAATATCCAGCAGCTACAGAGAAAGTTTATTCTCTCCCTGCTAGGCTGAAAGGGTCTTTCTATTTTAGGGGTAGCTAGGGGGTGGGGTGGGGTGGGAGGTCATCTTCCTATATTTTTTACTAGGACGTTACATAATAAAAACACATTAGGGGCACCTGACCGGCTCAGTCGGTTAAGTGTCTGACTCTTGATTTTGGCTCAGCTCAGGATCTCAGGGTCGTGAGATCGAGCCCCCAGATCAGGCTCTGCGCTGGGTGTGGAGCCTGCTTCGGATTTTCTCTCTCCCTCTCCCTCTGCCCCTCCCCGCTGCCACACCCCCTTCCCCCGCTCACGTACTCTCTCTCTCTGCCAAAAATAAATAAATAAAATAGATTTAAAAATAAAAATACACAAAAATTTCATTGTTGAATAAGTGCTTTCTAAAGAAGGAATTAGGATGGCTTATTCATTGAGAGTTCTGGAGACAACTGCCTCAGTTAACATCCAGGCACCCGTATTTCCTGGCTGTGTGAACCTAGGCAGGTTACGTAACATCTCTAGAACCTCAGTTCTTCACCTATAAAATGGGGATGACAATAGTACCTCTGTAGGGTTGATGAGGAGATTAAATCCATGCAAAGAATTTAGCACAGTGCCTGGTATTGGGTAAGGGGTCAATAAAGATGGCTATTACCACATCACCATAGGGCTCCGTGCCTGGCAGACCTAAGCGGCCACACTGCCCGCTGCCTTCCCCCAAGCTCTACCTGTAGAACTGGAGCATGAAGCCCGTGATGATCATGCCGCCGGGGACCTGGAAGGACATCCGCCCAATGATGTTCATCTTCTCCCCGGTGTCAGGGTGGAAGGCTGAGTCATACAGCTTCTTGGCGTACAGCAGCTGCTTCACTTGGGTGCCCGGGGGCACGACCCCCATTCTGCCACCCCAGGACAACAGAGAGAGTTACGTCCCAGGCCCCTCGCTCCAAGTCATCCTGCTCCTTCCTGCCCATTCCCCACATTCATTTCCCACCTCCTCCCCAGGGGACCCACCCGTGTGGCCCCACCGCCTCCAGTCCCTTCCCCTCACTGCTCACCTGCTCTTCTCCACCATCACCTTGGCCCAGTCCAGCTCCCGCTCTGGGACCAGGACGGTGCGCGGGTCTGTGATATTGAAGAAGTGTTTCACCCGCCCCAGGAAGGTGCACTGGTCCCAACGGGGGGCATCGATGTTAAAGCCAGACAGATCAGCCTCCATCTTGCTCCCACACAGAGCTGTGGACTTAAGGAACGGAGGGAAAATGAGGATGGTCCCCCAAACCAAAGTCTGCCCTGAGGCCCTGAGCACTGCTCGTGGTTGTAGGATGCTTGCTTTCAGCAGGCGCTAGCATCATCTGACCAGGCTTGGGAAGGCCCCAGGGAATGGGCAGCGGACTGAGCAGCCAGACACCAACATGGGTTTCCCGAGTGACTGCTGGCAGCCAGCCCTGTGCTTGATCATGCTGTGGGAGACCCGGAAAAAGGGACAACACAGTGCCTGTCCTTGGGGAGCTGAGTGTAACTGGGGAAGAAGAGCCCACCCGTGGAACAGAAGAGAATAGATACAGCAACAATAAGTACAGGAGTTGAGAGAAAGCAGAGATGGGGGAGCACAGTAAGAAAAGGGGGCTTCCCAGAAGAGATGGAATGTGAGCCGTAGAAGATAGATTTATCTGAAGGAGGCAGAAGGCATGGATCACATCTGAGGTAGAAACAATTACAGAGAAAGGTGGAAATGAACAAGGCATGATCACACTCATCATTTCGGTGTGTGTGTGTGTGCGCGCATGAATGTGCACACGTGTGTGTGCATGTTCACGGTGCATGCGGCCCTGTGAGAGATCCCAGGCCATGGCTGTGAGTGAGGCACCATGCCTGCCCTCAAGGAGTTACAGAATGGGGGGTAAAAGACAAGTACAGCAACAAGGACAGCGGTGTGAACAATGATGTGGACATACACTGGAGGCAGTGGAAAACCAGAGAAGAAGCATCTAAAAGTGAGATGACCAGATCTCCCAGTTTTCCTGGGACTGCTGTCCTGGGGGTAATTATTAATAGCACCCCCTTCCACTCTCAAAAGTGTCCTGATTTGGATGATAAATTATACAGTCCCCTTATCTAAAATGGATGAGGGATTCTGAACATGCTTTGTGAAAACAAAAAATAAACAATGTTTTGAAGGGTGGGTAGAAGTTAGATAGATAGAGGAGAGGTGTCCCAGGCCAAAAAAAAGAAGAGCCAGCATTGACCGCACATAGGGTGCATGGTAATGATAATGATGATCATAGCTAACACTTACTGAGCTTTGATTCTATGCTATACATTTTGCTTGGGGCTGGACGTGCATTTTCTGAATTCATCTTTGCATCAATGCTATAAAATAAATACCCTTTAACCCCATTTTATGGATGAGAAAACCAAGGCACAGATAAATAACTTTACCAAGTCACAGAAGCATTAGCCAGTGACAAAGCCAGGATTTTAATTCTGCCTGACTTACTTGAGAACTCTTGCCTCTAACTGGGTTCTGGAATCCATGTCTTGAAAAACTAAGGCAGGCCGGACATGTAAGGAGCTTGAAAACTGTCACTTCTATCCTTACAACAAGAAAAAAAGCTGAACAAATTAAAATCAACAACTCTTCTTAGACCCATCAGTGAACTGAGGTCACAGGCAAACCACAGCCCCCAAGCCTGGAGAGACAGACAAGTACAGAGAATGACAGCTTACTGGGAAAAGAAGCTCTCCACTGGGCAAGTACCATTGGAAAACTTAAACTATAATTGACAAATTGCTGGAAGCTCAGTGTGAACAAGCTTGCAAATTAAATATTCCAAGGGGATTCAACCTTGAGTGTGGGGGCGCACTTTTGAGTTCACCTTCAAGAGGCCACCAGGCTCTCAGGGTGAAGATGAGAGAAAAATCCCCTAGTACTTCTTTTTTTTTTTTTTTTTTTAAGATTTTATTTATTTGCGAGAGAAAGAGAGAATGAGAGACAGAGAGCATGAGAGGGAGGAGGGTCAGAAGGAGAAACAGACTCCCTGCTGAGCAGGGAGCCCGATGCGGGACTCGATCCCGGGACTCCAGGATCATGACCTGAGCCGAAGGCAGTCGCTTAACCCACTGAGCCACCCAGGCGCCCTCCCCTAGTACTTCTAACAGGGAGATAGGAAAAGTAGTCATTTTGAAGTACACCCAGAGCCCTCTGTTCTTCCTAACAAGACCCACCCTCAAAGGAGCCTGTTTTACCACAGCCTAACCATTTTGGGTTTTACTAGAACCTAAATGACTTGGGGAAAGGTAAATACCCAACTCCAGCCCTTTCCAACCTTCCTATCTCATTTGAAGTGGATGAGAAGAGCCTGAGAAGCACTTTTGAAGGTCCAGGGGCACAGGCTCACTCAGAGACTGAGAACTAATCACAGGACTATAGAACACTCTCTCCTCCCTCACACTTGACCACTGCAGGTGGTACATTGCTCCTATGTGGTAACAGGGAGAACTGAACAACAACAGAAAGAATTGCAAGTTTCAGACCTTATTAAGAAGTCTCTAGAAACCCAAAGACAACAGGAGAGCCAAAAACAAGGACACCAAAGAAAATGTTAACTCTGACACCTACAGCTTCAGCAAACAGTAAATACAACATAACATCTCCCCAGATAAAGGTAAAACTGTACACACATCTGGCTTTCAACAAAAGATTACAAGGCATACTAAATGGCAAAAACATAGTTTGAAGAGAGCGCAAGTGTCAGAACCAGATTGCAGAGATTTTGGAATTATCAGAACAGGAATTTAAATAACTATGATCGACATGCTAAGGACTCCAATGGGAAAGTGGACAACATGCAAGAACAGATGGATAATGTAGCAGAGAGACAGAATCTCTAAGAAAGAATCAAAAGGAAATGCTGGAAATTAAAAAAAAAAATTCTGGGGGCGCCTGGGTGGCTCTGTCAGTTAAGCATCTGACTTTGGCTCAGGTAATGATCTCAGGGTCCTGGGATCAAGCTTCATGTTGGGCTCTGTGCTTGGCGGGGAGTCTGCTTGTGCCTCTCCCTCTGCCCCTCCCCCTGCTCGTGCTCATTCTCTCTCTCTCTCTCAAATAAAAAATAGATAAGGTCTTAAAAACAATTTCTGTAACAGAAATGAAGAATGCCTTTGATGGTTTCATCAGTAGACTGGACATGGCCAAAGAAAAAATTCCATGAGCTTAAATATGTGTCAACAGAAAATTCCCAGACTGAAAAGTAAAGAAAAAGAATGAAAAAAACAGACTAGAA
Source organism: Neomonachus schauinslandi (assembly GCF_002201575.2). NCBI lineage: Eukaryota > Metazoa > Chordata > Mammalia > Carnivora > Phocidae > Neomonachus > Neomonachus schauinslandi. The sequence continues at coordinate 128,477,382 of NC_058408.1, read as the reverse complement.
AACCCAAGAACCGTGGGGCAATTACATTAGGTGTAACATGCACATAATGGGAATGCCAGAAGAAGAAGAGGGAAGGGAACAGAAGAAATATTTAAAGCGATAATGACTGAGAATTTTCTAGAACTAATGACAAGGGGTGCCTGGGTGGCTCAGTCGTTAAGTGTCTGCCTTCGGCTCAGGTCATGATCCCTGGGTCCTGGGATCGAGCCCCACATCGGGCTCCTTGCTCCGTGGGAAGCCTGCATCTCCCTCTCACACTCCCTCTGCTTGTGTTCCCTCTCTCACTGTGTCTCTCTATGTCAAATAAATAAATAAAATCTTAAAAATAAATTAAAAAATAGAAAATAAAAAAATAAAACTAATGACAGACACCAAACCCAAAGTCCAGAAGGCTCAGAGAACACCAAGAAGGATAACTACCAAAAAATCTATACCTAGATGGGAATGCAAACTGGTTCAGCCACTGTGGAAAACAGTATGGAGGTTTCTCAAAAAATTAAAAACAGAATTACCATATGATCCAGTAATTCCACTACTGGGTACTTACCCAAAGAATATGAAAACACTAACTCAAGAAGATATATGCACCCCTATGTTTACTTCAGCATTACTTACAATAGCCAAAATATGGAAGCAGCACAAGTATCCATGGATAGATGAATGGATAAAAAGGATGTGGCATATATGTACAATGAAATCTTGCCATTTGCAACAACATAGGTAGATCTAGAGAGTATAATGCTAAGTGAACCAAGTCAGTCAGAGAAAGACAAATACCATATGAGTCCACCCATATGTGGAATTTAAAAAACAAAACAAACGAACAAAGAAAAAAAGATAAACAAAAAACCAGACTTGGGGCGCCTGGGTGGCTCAGTCATTTAAGCATCTGCCTTCGGCTCAGGTCATGATCCCAGGGTCTTGGAATCAAGCTCCGCGTCTGGCTCTCTGCTCAGCAGTGAGTCTGCTTCTCCCTCTCCCTCTGCCCCTCCTCCTGCTTGTGCACCCACTCTCTCTCTCTCTCAAATAAATAAATAAAATCTTAAAAAAAAAAACAACAGACTCAATTAAAGAGAACAAACTGATGGTTACCAGAGGGGATGTGGGCAGGGGGATGGGTGAAATAGGTAAAGGGGATTAATAGTACACTTACCATGATGAGCACTGAGAAATGTATAGAATTGTTGAATCACTATATTTTACACCTGAAACTAATATAACACCATATGTTAACTATACTGGAATTAAATTTTTTAATCTACATCTAATCATATTATATTATATTTCAAACTGCAGAAAATAAAGACAAAGAAAATCAAGTAAAGGGGCACCTAGATGGCTCAGTCGGTTAAGTGTCCGACTCTTGGTTTCAGCTCAGGTAATGATCTCAGGGTTGTGAGATCGAGCCCCATGTCCAGCTCCACGCTCAGCAGGGAGTATGCTTGAGATTCTCGCTCTCCCTCTCTGCTCCCTCTCCTGCCCCTGTGCATGCACACACTCTCTCTCTCAAATAAATAAATCTTCAAAAACATAATAAAAAAATAAAATCTTTAAAAAAAAAAAAGCTAAGGGTTTTGAATTTTTGCCTGAGAATTTCGGGAAGCCATTAAAAGATTTTAGGCAGAGTGACAAGATCAGATGTGTCGTTTAGAAAGAAAACTCTAGGCAATGACATGAAAATAAACTCGGTGTGGTAGGACCTCAGAGGATGCAGAGAGATCAGCTGGACAGGAATTTCAGTAATCCAGGCAAGAAGAGATGGGGCTCATGTGAACCCAGATGCACAGGAACAGAGAGGAGGGACCAAAAGACCGAAACTTTTAAAGCAGCAGAATCTTGGGATTTCCGTAGTGATTGGTTATAGGAAGAATACTCTATTAGTCAGGGTTCAAGCACAGATGCAGAATCAATAGGATATGTATATCCTTTATATATATTCGCACAATATTGACAAATATATAAAAATGGATTTAGTACAAGGAATTAGCAAATTGGCTTACGTAATTGTGGGAGTTGGCTAAGCAAGCCTGAAACCAGCAGGGCAGGCAGTTATCCAGGGATGATCCTGGGGAGGGAGGGAGGGCCCAGCAATGGCCAGAGTTTGTGACCCCAGGGGATGCCTAGCCTTCTTTTAAAGGGATTCCATCTGATTAAATCAGGCCACCCAGGATAATCCCCCCTTAGATTAACTAAAGCTAACGAATTAGGACTTTAATTACATTTGCAAAATCCCTTCACCATGGTGCCTAAATTCGTGTTTGATCGAATAACTGGGAGGTGTGTGTACTACAAACAGCTGTTTCTCGCTCCTTGCCCACTCTAACTGGAAGCATATGGGGGGTTGTTTGGCCTAGCTAAGTTGACACATCACAAGTATCTAGGGTGATACCCGGGGTTTCTGACTGGGGCCATAACTGTGCAGAGACAAGTAATATAGAAAAATAGGCTTTAAGAGAGAAAACAGGGAGTTGGATTTTCCATGTGTTGAGTTCCAAATACCATGGACCTTTCTTAAATGCAATAGGCTGCCACCTGTCTCAGGTTCTTTACAAATGCCATTCCCTGTCCAGAATACTGTTCCTTCCCCTCTTCACTAATACCTACTCATCCCACCTCCCTTTTCTTAAGGAATAATTCTCAAATCTAACTCTCAACCTTCTACTACTAGGTCATTTTTTTTTCCTCGAAAAATGTCACCCTAACTGAGGATTTTTCATACATAGGCACAGCTGGAGTAAGATTTAATCAGTCATCTTGAGTTATACCATCACCAAAATCCAAAAACACTCGCAAAATTGAGCAAACAAAGCCCATATTTGAGTATGAGGGAAAGGAAACCTAAAGTTTTATAGGGACGCCTGGGTGGCTCAGTCGGTTAAGCATCTGCCTTCAGCTCAGGTCATGATCCCAGGGTCCTGGGATCGAGTCCCGCATCGGGCTCCTTGCTCTGCGGGGAGCCTGCTGCTCCCCCTGCTTGTGTGCTCTCTCTCTCTTTCTCTGACAAATAAATAAATTTTAAAAAAATTTTAAGTTTTATATTAAGTAGTGGTAAAATGAAAGGAGAATTCTACCCGAGACTCCCACCTCAACAGAGCCGAATGGGCCACTGTAGCTGCAAGAGAAGGCCACAGCAAAGTCACCTCAGAATAAACAGCAGCCTGAAAAGCAGATGTATCAGCACGTAACATCAGGGCTCCACCCTCTCCCTCAGTAAGGAGCCTTTTGCTCTCCAGGACAATCTAGAGTTACTTGCAAGGAAGCACCTCCTCATCCTTCAGATCTTGGCTTAAACCTTTCTTCAGGGAATCCTTTGAAGGACCCCTGGCCCCTCTCTCTCCCCGACCACTAGATCAGGTGCTCTGCTATAAGCCCTCTTGGCTCTGTACTTTTTCTTCAGAGCTGTGCCAGTTCGTTCTAACACTCTGTGGTTTTATTTTAATGAATGCCTACCTTCCCCTCTAGGTCATAAGCTCCTTGGACCCAGGGACTGTGTCCATTTTCCTCCCCACTGCCACCCCAGTGCTTGCACAAGAATTCAAGTATATGCTGAGTAAGAGGTCCAGTTTGTCAGCAAATGGATATTTAGGCTTAAAAGAAAGTACAGAGATCTGAGTTAGAAGTAAAACAATGAGTCGGGGGCATCAAGGTAGGTTAAGACAAAGTTTTCCAGTGAGAACACACAGAATGGGAAAAATAAAGTGCTGAGGACATAGCCTGAAAACAACCACATGTAAGAGGCCAGCCCCCCCCAAAAAGGAAGCCCAAATAGTTGAGAAAGAACCACCAGAGACGGAGGAGGCATGAGGAGCCAACAAATGCAGTCAAGGGAGAGATGGTCAATTTTTACATTTTTTTCTTGAGGTGGGAGAGACTTCAGCAAGGTGACATGCTGAGCCAAGAGAGAAGGGGAGGCCTCCCATGGAGTTTTCAGGCACCCTCCCCTGGCCCTGAGGCAACCACTGAGCGGCAACCTCTGAAGAAGTCAGAAGCCAGACAGCGAGTGTCCACTGCTAGACTTCTGCCTCTCTCACTCCGCCACAAAGCCCACGGGAAGGCTCTGGGCTTTGTCCTCTGGGGACAGGCTGACTCGGCCTTCTACAGGCTGGTTCAAAGACCAAAGCTATTTCATGCAGTCACAACTGAACCCAGGAGTGGGAGAGAGGCAAGAGTTTACCTTCCCTGACTCTACATGGGGCTAAAAGGAGTTGTTGGCCTGGCTGGCAGATCACACACTGTCTTGGGTTACAGAGCCCCAAGCTGGGGCTCCAGCCCCTCTGCTGGAGAAAGCTCAACAGAACATGCTATGCTGCCTTTTTTTTTTTTTTTTTAAGATTTTATTTATTTATTTGAGAGAGAGAGAGCGTGCATGTGCGCTCAAGCCAGGGGGAGGGGCAAAGGGAGAAGAAGGCTCCGCATTGAGCAGGGATCCTGAAGCAGGGCTCAATCCTAAGACCCTGGGATGATGACCTGAGCTGAAAGCAGACATTTCACGGAATGAGCCACCCTGGTGCCCTTGAACATGCTATGCTTCCTTCCTTCCCCGAACACACACAACCTGTCCTTAGACATCTCTTTCCTCCCTCAACCCAACACTGGAAAGTTCTCCACCTTTCATAATGGAAGTACTTCTACCATGAAAGCATAATCATTTGCTAAACTATTCAAGAAACTTTCCCCTCACTACCAAGGTCAGCATATGAGTTGCCCAGTCCCTGTCTTAAATAAAACATAAGGCCAGGGGCGCCTGGGTGGCTCAGTTGGTTAAGCATCTGCCTTCAGCTTGGGTCATGAGATGGAGCTCCACGTCAGGTTAGGCCCCCTCCCTCCACCCTGCTCATTCTCTCTCTCTCTCTCTTGCACACATGCACATGCACTCTCAAATAAATAAACAAAATCTAAAAAAAAAAAAAAAAGCAAAAACATATGGTCAAAAAGAAATCTAAATTCTATTCTATGTCTAAAATATTTCCCCCCACATCTGCTGCCCCCCAATGGGCACAGTTCCATGACTCCTTCAGGGCAAACTCAAACCCTTCTGTCATATACTCTCAGCATCCTATCCTCATTTGCAACACTCGGCTTTGTAATTATCACTTTCTTGTTACATACAGTTATTTGTATAAAGTTGGCCTCCCCCAGCCGATTGTAAGGTTCGTGCTGTAGCTCTTGCACGTCCTCTAAAAATACTTACTGCCTGCCTGAAATGCATTTCATCTTACTCTTGGGCTCCCTGGGCATCAAGGACATCTCTCTTTCAAGTCAAACTTAGAACCTATCTTGGTTACAGAAGTAAGGGCAGGCTTTGGGTCCTGAAGCTGCAAATGGTCTACCCCTCCTGTACTGAGCTCAATCTGGTCTCTAGGTTTTCTCTAGAACAGTTATTCTCCCTCTTCCCACATGAGCCGCATCTAGTATTCCCTAAAGAGGTCACTACCGTGTCCAGGGTGGCCTCAGTTCTGGAAGAATATGGTTCCACTACTGGGAACAAGGGGGGAGCTGGAAATCAAACAGGTGACTGATCAATAATTCCCTTGCTCTGAGAACTGGAGAATATCGCAGCTCAAAGATGTGAGGGATCCAAGATCTCAATTTAGAGAAGAGGAAACTGATGCTTAGAAAGATTCACATCGATTGAGCCAGGATGCTGAACATTACACACAACTCTGCCCTAACCACAGCTCCAGTCCTGTCCATCCGTCCAACAATCTGACAATAGCCAGGGCCTCTTCTCCCCAGGTCACAAGGCTCAGGGTCACTTAGATGGGTCCTCCATCCACTACAGGCCAAAAGAGAGAGAGAGAGCGAGAGAGAGAGAGGACGGAAGGAAGGAAGGGAGGAAGGGGAAAAAAAGAGAAAAGAGAGGGGCGCCTGGATGGCTCAGTCGTTAAACGTCTGCCTTCGGCTCGGGTCACGGTCCCAGGGTCCTGAGATCGAGCCCCGCATTGGGCTCCCTGCTCAGCGGGAAGCCTGCTTCTCCCTCTCCCACTCCCCCTGCTTGTGTTCCCTCTCTCGCTGTGTCTCTCTCTGTCAAATAAATGAATGGAATCTTTAAAAAAAAAGAGAGAGAAAAGAGAAAAAAAAAAATGAAACAACCTATTACCTCTCCTGAAGTCATCCTTCTTAGAGAGAATTGAGTTTTGGGGCACCTGACTGGCTCAGTTGGTAGAGCATGTGATTCTTGATGTTGGGGTCTGGGTTCAAGCCCCACGTTGGGGATACAGTTTACTTAAAAAAAAAAAACAGAGTTGATTTTCTCTGGCAAACAGTATCGGAGCTCAGAGAACAGGCTTCTAAACTCCCTCTGGGTATCCTCTTGCAAAGGGCGAAAGTACTCAAGATTTCCCTGTTTGTATCCCCAGGTAGAAAGAAAAGCAAAACATCATCGCTGGTACTTGCATCACAGGAAGATCAAGGCAGCCAGACTCAAGAAGATCAAACACAAAGACCACCTGAGATAGGCAAGGGTTGGTGCCAAGGCTGCCTAGAGAAAGTTAGACAATGAGACTAATAATTACACAAGCAGGCCCAGGTACACTCCTGTGACTCCAAGGCAACCATGATGTTAGACACCAGACAACTCAGAAAGAGAAGTCTGCCCTTCCTTTTTCACAAAAGAACCAACAGGCTAGAGACGAGTGGACTGCAGGAGTGCATGCTCTGAACTAGCCATTCATCTTGCATCTACTTAATCAAGGTTCTGAACTGAGTTTTCTTTCCAAGGATCTGAAGCAGGTATGCCGTGAGCAGATGTTTTAAAAACACACTTTAGTTGAATGCATAAATAGCTAAGGACCATTCAGGGAAAATCCACCTTCGTTCCAGTGATGTTAAGTAGACTGGAAAGCCTGCTGGTAGGAAGAGGGGCAAAGCCCCAAAACCTAGATGAAGCAATAATAGCTAAATCCTGGGGGCCTGGGTGGCTCAGTTAGTTAAGCAACTGCCTTCGGCTCAGGTCATGATCTCGGGGTCCTGGGATGGAGCCCTGCATCAGGCTCCCTGTTCAGTAGGGGAGTATGCTTCTCCCTCTCTGCCTACTATTCCATCTGCTTGTGCTCTCTCTCTGTCAAATAATAAAATCTTAAAAATAATAATAACAGCTAAATCCTATGTAGCACTTTCCATGTGCCAGGCAATATCTTATGTACTTGACATATAATTCACATAATCCTCACAAGAACCCAATGAGGGAGGTAAGAGGCACACACATGACTGCAAACAGGTTTTATCATCAGTGCCATCACTTTACCAACTCTTAAAAAGTTCTGAGTTTAAAGCACAAATATAAGCCGTTCTGTTCGTCCTACTTAGACAACACAATAGTGTTATAATCACTAGCTCCAGAGTCAGAACTGGGTTCAAGTCCCGACTCTATATCGCTTAGAACAACCAATTTCTAGGGCTGTGAGAATGAAATGAAATCTTGTGTGAAAAGCATTCCACCAAGAAGTATGTAATTTCCATGAGGGCAGATGTTGTCCCCTGCTGCGTCTCCAGAGTCTAGAACAGGACCTGCCGCATATGTGATTAACTCTTCTACCTGTTCTCAGCATGGGTCGGGGTGGGAGGTAGCGCCTCTCAACCCACCCAGAATCCCTTTCGCTCCCGCTTGCCTGTAAGTGCAGGCCCGTTTTTGCCTCCTCTGGGGCTGCAGACAGTGCACCATCCGGTCCAACGTTGCTTAGCAAAACCCGGCCATTCCAAAACGCCTTTCACCCCTGCTGTCTGCTCACCTCAGTGTTCAGGGCCAGTCCCCCCTCCAACAGGCAGCCTCCCACCACCCGGACTCCTCCATCCTGGACTCTAACACAGAAATGTGGAGATAGATGCACAGCCCATAACGCCTCCCACCCCTCAGCTGGGCCTCATAGCGCCGGGGACAATAAGGGAGCGGTCCCTGGGCAGCCCCAGGCCCCTATTCGCGCCACGTGGCTACAGCAGGTGGAAGTCCAGCCCCCGCAGCAGCCCTGCCTCGGCAGTCAGGACATAAATCCAAACTCCCTCCGGGGATGTGGGGTCTAGAAGAAGGTGTGGTAGGCGGCCTCCTCCCAAGACCCCTTACCTGGTCCCGGGAAAAATGTACTGAGACAACTGCCAACAGAAGTACCCTGCGTTGGAAGCCTGGCCTGTACTAACCTGCGGCCTCTGCCCGGGAACCGCCCCTCGCCCCGCCCCTGCCCTGCTCCTTCCCGACCAATCACAGGCTGGGCGGTGCCCACCAGCCACGTGGGCGAGCTTTAACCATTCGCCGGGTCTCTACCAGCCGGCAGCCGGCTCCAGTCGCTCCAGCAGCCCGCCCGCGCAGTGGGCGGGCACCTTGGCGCGCTTGCGCACTTTGGGAAAAGCGGAGCTGGACCCCGCCCCGTACGGCTGCTTTGCTTCTCCGCTGTGCGTGCGAGGGACGTCGGGGGCGGTGCCGCAGCAGTTGCCCCTGGTAACGGGGAGGCAGGAGGAGGAGGAGGAGGAGGAGGAGGAGGAGGAGGGACTCGGCGGGAGGATGGTGAGTGTGGGGGCCCGGGCCCCTCTGGAGCTGGCCGGTCACCCCCCTCCAGTCCTCAGGGCCAGGGCGGGCCACTGCGCTTGAAGCCAAGGAGGGAATGGGACGGCGCTCAGCCTGCAGTCTGGGTTCTGGATTGGTTTCGGGGGGCAGCGGGGAATCCCGAAGGTGGGCCCTTGGAAGGAGACCTGGGCCTGGGGAGGAAGGCGGGGCTTGCAGCGGGTCCGAAGCTAGGGGAAGGGGCTGAAAGGTTGCGTGGCTATCCCGGTACAGAGCCGGGGCTCCATCATTACTAGGGACGGAGGCGAGGGCGGATCCGAATAACTGCGGAAAGCAGACTCCGCATGCAGGCTTAGATCTTCCTAGGGAATCGGCCTTCCGGTACCGCTGGAAAGTGGGTCCACCGGGGTCCGGCCAGAATCGGGGAGAAGGGTCAGCGCTACTGTCTTTGAGGTCGTCCTCGCGGTACCAGGGGAGATGGTAGCCTAGCTCTCCTCTTCCTCGAGAAGTGCGGGCCTCTGGGGGGAGGGGTGTAAATCCCAGGACACAAAGAGGTACCGCTTATAAGGGATGCCTGGTGGATTTTACGCCGTCTTGGTGTTTGCGTGGCAGCAACGAGTTATTTATTTGCTGAGAGTTCTGTAAAGTCTGGTTGTTGGTGATGACCGATTTTCCCTTCAACACTTAATCCATATTGATGGAGGCAAATTTGCTGCCCAGTCCTTAGTATTTCATTTCAAACCTGTTGCAACCTTTTACATATGACCACACCAGAACCAAAGATCTTAATCTCACCTTGGGATCTCCAAACTAAAAAGAATGGGAAATTAAAACTAGAGTGGCTATCAGTTGGCTTTTCTCTGTCAGACTTAAAGCTTTCCCAAGTTGTGAATTATGATGTGTGACAGATCTGACCGTTGACACGCTGTTCCTTGTTGATTTCTGTGCAGTTAGTTGGAGGGTATTGAAATGGAATTGAGTAGTTTTAGAGCAAGTCAAAGCAAAATTGACTTTGAAGCATTTAGAATAGGTTGGCTGGCTTACCAACTGCACAGAGCCAGGCACTCAAACTTAGTTACTTCCCTACCCCACGTCCATTAATTTATGAAGACTAGATGTCTGCAAGGAAAAAAAAAATGCATGCACTTTTGGTCAGATTATCCAATGAGTAAATTTTGATAGGAAAAAGAATTGATTTTACATTGTCAGATTGTTAAAGAACTAGAATTTGATCTGAAGTTGCCAATCACATTTCACACTTGCTACATTGCAGTTTTATTAACCTCAGGCTAAACAGATTTTTACGTTTTCTTTTTATTAATCATTTATACATGAGCTGTCCATTTAAAGGCTAAGTTTTTCTCAATAAATGAGTACAAACATAAATATTTACACAGAAAATAACTAGAATTGGAATAAAAAAGGCATGCCAAACCAACAGAGAATGAGATGTCATCATAAATGAGAAACGCATGAGCGTTGGCTAACTTTTCCCCAGTTTGTTTATCAACTAAGTGGACTGTTTTCATGATTGTTTAATTTATAATTACAGGCCACAATAAATTAACCACTGCTCATGTTTCCAGGTGCAAATTGACACTGTAGACAGCAAATTGACAGTGCTACAGCACTATTGTATACAACTGCTGTGTTCATTGATCAAGACAGATTTTTTCTTTTTCTTTTTCCCTAAAATGAACAATATGAAATTAGGGCAAATCATTCTGGATTCTTTATCTGGTTTCCCAAATACATTTTTTTATCTCCAAAAGTGTGAGCTATTCTTAGAACTGAAAGTGGAACATAGAATTTAAACCATCAGTGGTGTGATTAAGTGTGTCACGTCTGGTATCCCACCCATCCCTGGGATAACTGTACAACTGAAGGCTGAGTCCCAGGTTTTTGTTTCTGCTTTATAAACCTTCAGCTATGACTAATATGTTTTATTTCTTATTTAAAAACCCCAATGGGGCGCCTGGGTGGCTCAGATGGTTAAGCGTCTGCCTTCAGCTCAGGTCATGATCCCGGGGTCCTGGGATCGAGCCCCACATCAGGCTTCTGGCTCAGCGAGGAGCCTGCTTCTCCCTCTGCCTCTGCCTCTCTCCCTGCTCATGCTTTCTGTCTCTCTCTCTGTATCTCTGTGTCTCAAATGAATAAATAAAATCTTTAAAAATAAATAAATAAAAACCCCAATGTTTTCTCTGAACTTTTAGTCAGCTATTTTAGCCCTGCGTTTTGATATCAAGTCTTTGGTAAAATACTAAGATGACAGTAATGTTAGTGCATTAAGTAATCACTGCTATTTAACAGATGACCCCTTCACTCAAATTATTTATGGAGTACTTTCTACGTACATGAACCTAGTGGTACTTATCAAGCATGTTCAGCATTGGAAGACTTTTCCTAAAATTGTGTTTTCTGGTCAGAAAATGGTCAGTGAAAAGTTAAAAAACAAAACAACCAACACAACTACTGCTTCGAGTGTCTACTACGCACTATGCTTTACATACATTATCTCAATCTTCAGAGCATTTTTCTTAAGATATAAGTATTGTTCCCATTTTCTAGGTGCCCAGGGTTACACATGGAAGATAGGTGAACTCAAGTCTATGAAATTCCAAAGCCCATAATGTTCCTTTTTTTTTTAAGATTTTATTTATTTATTTGACAGAGAGAGAGAGAACAAGCAGGGGGAGTGGGAGAGGGAGAAGCAGACTCCCCACTGAGCTGGGAGCCTGATGCAGGGCTTGATCCCAGGACCCCAGGATCATGACCTGAGCTGAAGGGAGACGCTTAACTGACTGAGCCACCCAGGTGCCCTCTTTTTTTTTTTTCTTAAGTTTTTTTTTTTTTTAGTAATTTCTAGCCACAACGTGGGGCTTGAACTCACGACCCGGAGCTCAAGAGTCGCATGCTTTACCGACTGAGCTAGTCAGGCGCCCCCACCTCCATCCCCATCCCCAATGTTTTTATTAGGACTCTGGTAAGGTGGGAACCCACTCTTCCTGAGGAAATGCCCATATTTTGTTCCTCAGGAAACACTGTATTTATTTAATAGAGAGATGAGGAGAAAGAAGACAAGTTTAGGTGAGGTTCTCCCTATCAAAGCTATAGGAGTTCCTGGAAGTTAATAACGTCTCCCTGAGCGGCATAATTTTTTTGTTAAAGAGGTAAAGATACATTGAACTCAGTTCCATTTAAGCTAGTTATGGAGAGTGCATGTACTTGACAGTGGCTTATTAATTTTAATATTTAAATTTTAACTGCTCCTCACAGCCACATACACTTTCCGTCCACCATCACATTCCTCTCTCACCCTCTACCACCCTAGTTTCTCTGAATGACCTAGTTTGTATCATTTTAGGTCAGTGCACCATGCTTCTGCCAGTAGCTGAGTTTAAGCTGATTTTGAGGCAGATAAAATATCTGTAGTCAATAGCACATGTATTCATAATTTGCCTGTAGAAAGTTTGTTTAGATGTTTTATGACTGAGTCAGACCACTTCTGTCCACCAGGGTGCAGATAACTTATATGCACACATGCTGATAATAGACTTTATACAATGAACTAAAGTTCTGATTTCTTAAATTGCCTTTAATGTCAAAGGAGTACAAATCCTACATAGAAATCATGTCTGTTTTGCTGTTGTACTTGGGGCACACTGTGGATATTTAATGTGAATGAAGGAATGAATGGGTATTTTAACAAAAAATACACTTTAAAAATTCGTTTCCTTGTATTTATACTACAAAACTCAGCCCCATAATAAAATTAACTTCTAACGGCTATCTCCCTTCATTTGACATTTAAAATAAAGTATGGACACTTATGTTTAGAAACATAGACTTATTCTGCTCTCTTTCCTCCAGCCTCTTAAATCAGCTTACTTTGTACCTTTCAGGCAGAACTCTGATATCTATAAATATCCTCTTCCCTATTTAGCAAACCCTGATAATCCTGTGATCCCCTGTCCTCAGTAGTTGGGTTAATATGATGCTGTACTGTATTTGCATTTGTCTTCCCTAGACCATGCTTCAGATGCCATCTATCATTTTGATTGAAGAAAATAGTAACTGAACTTTCCATTTCTCTGTAATTTCACTTAAAGGTGAAGCATATGAAGTTATTTCCTGATAAGGAAAGTCACTCATTAGAAATGTAGAAGTATCATTTTTTGATACCTTTAAGTTAATAAAGTTTAGGTATAGTTAGAATGGTTTTCTCTTCTGTGCTTTGCTTCTCCCCTTTTAAGATGAATAGAAATTAATTTCTCTTCATTGTTCAATTTCAAATATAATAAGTGTGTAAAAAGTCTCGGCCTGCAGAAAGCAGTATTTTTATTTACAGATTTGTTTTAAAAGAGGAGATACATGAGGAAAAACCTAAAACATTCATTTTGAACCTTGAAAATATTTTATAGAAACATCTTTCATGGGCGCCTGGGCGGTTCAGTTGGTTAAGCGACTGCCTTCGGCTCAGGTCATGATCCTGGAGTCCCTGGATCGAGTCCCGCACCGGGCTCCCTGCTCAGCAGGGAGTCTGCTTCTTCCTCTGACCCTCCCCCCTCTCATGTGCTCTCTCTCATTCTCTCTCTCTCAAATAAATAAATAAAATCTTTAAAAAAAAAAAAAGAAACATCTTTCATGATTTCTACACTAGTAGATAATGCATGAGAATTTTACCTGTACTGTCGTTTCATGTACTGGTGTGATAAATTTCGGTTATTTTAGAATTTTATTGGAAGAGGTAATGAGGACATCTAATCAAGAACTCAGGATGAGTAGTACAATGTGTTTTCCCTGTTCTAGCCTTTTTCTATTACCAGTCCCCTGAGGATCTCAGAATTCTAATTTTAACTGTTCTGAAAGGTGGTATTATAAATGAGTGATTGCAATGTAGCTAATAGAAGCCAGGGAGACTTCTCATAAATATAGTTTAAAAAAGGAATGTTGTCAAAGTATTCAAGGCCAGATAAGACAAAAACAAAAGAAAAATGTCATGCCAAAAAAAAAAATTAAAATTAAAAAAAAGACCTACCTATCTTTTTGTTTGTTTGAAATCTGTTCAATCATTCTTCCTAAATCTTTTGGTATAGATTTGTCTTTCTGTCTTAAACTAAATCTTCCATCTTATTGCTGGAAAAAATTGAGGCACAGAGAGGTTAATGTAATCCTTAACAAGTCAGTGCAAATACAGAATACTAGAAGTAGTAAACAAAGAGCCTCTGAGGCAGAAAGGAATTCTTAATAATTATGCATATTTGCATATCATTGTCCAAAGACTCAGTTGTTGAGAATTATTTCACAGAATGGTTATTTGATCTTAGTGAACAGGCTGGTTTGAATTATTGCCTGGTGCAATAAGGATAAAAAAAATATAACCATTTTATATAATTCTAAGACTCAGCTTGAAGGAATTTCTCCTTGGGCTGGGAGATTAGATTATATGCCCTTTAAACTCTGGAATTCTTTGATTCTTGTTGTAACTCATGCCTCATTGGAACAAGACTGTCAGCTGCAGGACAGAACAAATAACTATCTTATACAGAGTTTCTTATGTCTGTAGCTAAAAGGCAATATGGTTTATTTCTAGCCATTAAAAAATAATAAAAACAAGAAACAATTATTATATTAAATTACTAGTAGAAAATACCCTGGCTAAATTGTGATTGTTTTTATTCTTCATGACTGACTGACAATGTTCTGACCTCTCTGTTGTATCCGATTCTTCATCTGAAAAACATAATTTATACTATGCACTTATCCTATATGGGTCTTGTGAAAATTAGATGGTGATAGAGTATTGGGTTTTTTTTTAGGTCATCAGAGTATTTTGAATGCTGAAGTCTTAAATGTAAACTGAAATAAAGTCTTAAACAATTTTATACAACTTTTTTTTTAGAGTGTGTGTGTGTGTGTGTGTGTGTGTAGCATGGTAAAATCTTGCACTTACTTGGGTGGATAATTGTATTTAATTCAACAACTATTATCTAATGTCTGTCCAATAAGTGCCAGGCATTGTGGGAGACCAAAGCTATAATTCTTACCTGCAATAAATTTCACTCTAGGAGAAAAATACAAAAATCAATTACCTATAGTTTGATATGATGTGTGCTCTACTCTAAGTGTATATGAAGGGCTTTAGGAACATGAATTGAGTAGTAGTTCACACTCCCAGAAGATTTGGGGTGACTGCTAAACTGGATTAATAGGAGGAACAGCAATAAGCCATGCTATTTATTGAGTTGCTGAATTTGCTGAAGTACTTCTGCCAAAACTTAGGAGGATGAAGCAAATGGAATAAATGACGTTGAGCTGGAAAATAATACTGTGAGCTCTCCACAACCAAGAACTTTTTTCAAGGAGGAGAAGATATTCTGATATCTACTAATATCAAAGTCAGTGCCCCAAAAGTAATCTCTCTTCTTCATGGTTGTTTAAGGGCTTGCTCTCAATTTTGCGCAAATTGAAAAGTGCACCAGACCAGGAGGTGAGAATTCTTCTCCTGGGCTTGGATAATGCTGGCAAGACCACTCTTCTGAAGCAGCTTGCATCTGAAGACATCAGCCACATTACACCTACACAGGTGAGCACTGCCCTGGCCCCAGGTGCTTGTGTGACATATGGAAAGTGATCATAGCAATATGGAAGGCAAAATGGGAAATACAGTTTTGTCCACCCTCAAAGTTTTGTTACTGAGAAAAGTCTATACAATTTAAAAACAATCTAAGATTTCAAAAACATATCGAGTGATTACATAGGTATGAGGTACTTAGAGTAGTCAAATTCATAAAGACAGAAAGTAGAATAGTGGTTACCAGGGGCTGGAGACAGAGGGGATTGGAGGGGTCATTGCTTAAAGGGCACGGAGAGTCAGTGTTGTAAGATGAAAAAGGTTCTGTGGATGGCTGGTGGTGATGGTTGCACAACAGTGTAAATGCACTTAGTACTCCTGAACTCTACACTTAAAAATGGTTAAAATGGTAAATTTTATGTTATGTATATTTTACCAATTGTTAAATAAATCATTTAAATAAGCATATATAGGGGCACCTGGGTGGCTCAGTCGGTTAAGCATCTGCCTTCGGCTCAGGTCATGATCCTGGACTCCCAGGATCCAGCCCCACATCAGGCTCCCTGCTGGGCGGGGAGCCTGCTTCTTCCTCTCCCTCTGCCCCTCCCCTGTGCTTGTGTGTGCTCGCTCTCAAATAAATAAATAAAATCTTTAAAAAGAAAATACAGAGAGAATATAAAAGAAAAAAACAGAGTACTGTGAGAAAAACTGTTAATATTTTAGTGTATATTTTTCAGACTTAATAAATACAAATATATCTATCACTTTTTTAATTTAAAAATCCCCTATATTTGGGGCGTGTGGGTGGCTCAGTCGTTGAGCGTCTGCCTTCGGCTCGGGTCATGATCCCGGGGTCCTGGGATCGAGCCCCGCGTCGGGCTCCCTGCTTGGCGGGAAGCCTGCTTCTCTCTCTACCATTCCCCTTGCTTGTGTTAGCTTCTCTCACTGTGTCTCTCTCTGTCAAATAAATAAATAAAATCTTTTAAAAAAAAATCCCCTATATTTTTTAATCCAGCCTCTTTCCTAAGGCTAAGCAAGCAAAACACAAAGGATCAGGCAACAGTGGTGCTGCCGGTGTGGAAGTTGAAAGACAAATCCTAAGTGGAACAACCCTCCTTCTTTAGACCTGCTTCCCTGTAGGAAATCCTGCGAAGGCTTGACCTTTGACCAACCCGTTGGGTTTCCTAACTAGAGGACAGCCCTGTTGGTCTTAGTCACTTTAAAATGTTTGAGCATTAGAGGTTTTAGCAAAAACAGTTTTTTAAGCATTTTCCACCACTGTACTGTGATATAAGTTTAGTGTCAGGTTTGAATGGCTGTGCTGGTCTGTGTACTTCACAGCTTGTGAGTCTTACTGATCTGCAACTTTTTGCAGAAAAGTCATTTCAATTGCTACCAAATAAGCAATTTTACAGCTTCTGAACAAATTTAATGTATAGCCTAAGGAGGAGCAAATTACAGTAGTCTAGCCTAGAAGGGCTAAAAACACATATTACTGTGTCGGGATTTCTGCCAGAAAAAGAAATCTAGGGTTTTTTTTCTTTTTAATTGAGTATTAGTGGTAGGCTGTATCTCTTAAGAGTACCAGTAAAATGAGGGCATCCAGCACTGTGAACATAGAAATGAATTCTTAAGTTATGGACTCAAAGTTCCAATTCTAACTTTTAGGCTTTATTTGATATGTTATAGGTGACTTTGTTATTATATGATGTCAAGTTTTCATATTTATTCTTTTTTTTTTTTTTAATTTATTTGAGGGGCGCCTGGGTGGCTCAGTCATTAAACGTCTGCCTTCAGCTCAGGTCATGATCCCAGGGTCCTGGGATTGAGCCCCGCATCAGGCTCCCTGCTCAGCGGGAAGCCTGCTTCTCCCTCTCCCACTCCCCCTGCTTGTGTTCCCTCTCTCACTGTGTCTCTTTCTGTCAGATAAATAAATAAAATCTTTAAAAAATAATAATAATTTATTTGAGAGAGAGAACAAGCATGTGTGCATGAGCGGAGGGGAGGGGCAGAGAGTGAGAATCTCAAACTCCCCAGTGAGCGCAGAGCCCAACAGGAGGCTGGATCTCATGACCCTGAGATCATGACCTGAGCCAGAATCAAGACTCCAACGCTTAACCAACTGAGCCACCCAGGCACCCCTTTTTCTTGTTATTTTTAAGTAGGCTCCACACTCAGTGTGAACCCAACATGGGGCTTAAACTCACAACCCTGAGATCAAGACCTGAGCTGAGATCAAGAGATGGGCGCTTAACCAACTGAGCCACCCAGGTGCCCCCATATTTATTCTTTAAAAACAAGCCTTCTGGGGCGCCTGGGTGGCTCAGTTGTTAAGCGTCTGCCTTCGGCTCAGGTCATGATCCCAGGGTCCTGGGATCAAGCCCCACATCGGGCTCCCTCCCTGCTTGGTGGGAAGCCTGCTTCTCCCTTTCCCACTCCCCTTGCTTGTGTTCTCTCTCTCGCTGTGTCTCTCTCTGTCACATAAATAAATAAAATCTTTAAAAAAAAAAACAAAAAACAAGCCTTCTGGGTGCCTGGCTCAGTCGGAAAAACATGCAACTCTTGATCTCAGGGTTGTGAGTTTGAGGCCCACATTAGGTGTAAAGATTACTTAAAAATAAAATCTTTTAAAAAATTTAGAAAAACAAGCTTTCGGGGCACCTGGGTTGCTCAGTCATTGAACGTCTGCCCTTGGCTCAGGTCGCGATCCCAGGATCCTGGGATTGAGCCCCGCATCAGGCTCCCTGCTCTGCAGGAAGCCTGCTTCTCCCTCTCCCACTACCCCTGCTTGTGTCCCTCTCTCACTGTGTCTCTCTCTGTCAAATAAATAAATAAAATCTTTAAAAAAAAGAAAAAAGAAAAACAAGCTTTCATTGTGTTTTTGTTTTATATTAGAAAAAATAGGGGGGCGCCTGGGTGGCTCAGTCGGTTAAGCATCTGCCTTCGGCTCAGGTCATGATCCCAGGGTCCTGGGATTGAGCCCTGCATCAGGCTCCCTGCTCAGTGGGGAAGCTCTTTCTCTCTCTCCCTCAACCTCTGTGTGTATGCCCTCTCTCTCTCTAGCTCTCACTGTCTCTCAAATAAATAAATAAAATCCTTAAAAAAATGTATCCTTTTTTTCTATGCATATATGATGGGTATATTTAAAGATCTTATTTTATTTTTTAAAGATTTTATTTTAGAGGGGCGCCTGGGTGGCTCAGTCGTTAAACGTCTGCCTTCGGCTCAGGTCATGATCCCAGGGTCCTGGGATCGAGCCCCACATCGGGCTCCCTGCTCCGCAGGGGGCCTGCTTCTCCCTCTCCCACTCCCCCTGCTTGTGTTCCCTCTCTCGCTGTGTCTCTCTCTGTCAAATAAATAAAAAATAAAAAATAAATCTTAAAAAAAAAAAGATTTTATTTTAGAGAGAGAGAGCATGAGCAGAGGGAGGAGCAGAGGGGGAGGGAGAGGGAGGGGAAAGAATCTCAAGCAAAGTCTGCACTGAGCATGGAGCCCCATGCAGGCTGGATTTCAAGACCCTGAGATCAGGACCCCAGCCAAAACCAAGAGTCGGATGCCCAACTGACTGAGCCACCCAGGCGCCCCTTAAAGACTTTATTTTTAATTAATCTCTATACCTGACATGGGGCTTTATTTTTAATTAATCTCTATACCTGACATGGGGCTCAAACTTACAACCCTTGCATGCTCTACTGAGTCAGCCAGATGCACCTATGATGGGTATATTTAAAATAAAAAATAGGGGCACCTGGGTGGTTCAGTCGGTTGGGCGTCTGCCTTCGGCTCAGGTCATGATCTCAGGCTCCTGGGATCGAGCCCCACATCGGGCTCCCTGCTCAGTGGGGAGAGTGCTCCTCCCTCTCCCTCGGTGCTCTCTCTCCCTCTTTCTCTCTTTCAAATAAATAAATAAAATCTTTAAAAAATTAAAATAAAAAATAAAAATGACGGGGCGCCTGGGTGGCTTAGTGGGTTAATCGTCTGCCTTCAGCTCAGGTCATGATCCCAGGGTCTGGGATCAAGCCCCACCTCTGGCTCCCTGTTCAGCGGGAAGCCTGCTTCCCCCTCTCCCACTCCCCCTGCTTAAGCGTCTCCAGTTCCTTCTCTCGCTTTGTCTCTCTCTGCTAAATAAATACATAAAATCTTTAAAAGAATAAAAATAAATAATACTTATGTAATACCCATTTCTAAATGTTTGCACCCATTATTTCCTTAGAATAATTTCTTAGATTTGTTGGTCCGATGACTTAATAGAATTTTTTTTCTTTCGATGACTTATAGAATTTTAAGGCAGTTGATACATATGGTCAAATTCCAGGAGTTACTCTTATTTATCTCCTGCTTCATTCCAGAAAGATTTGACATTACTGGCTTTGACATTGAATATCGTAGTTAAGTATAGAACTTTTAAGCACACAAAAGTGGTTTTGTCAATGAGTCCGAATGAAGCTGCCTTTTGCAATAAGCTTAAGCCACTTCCCTTTAGAGTTCTTAAACTTCTAATTTATTCAGTCGTTGGCATCTTACAGGAGCTGTAGTCAGCATCATCCCCAGGTATCCCCTATAGTGCGTTTATCCTCAGTGGCAATTGGGTGGCAGTGTTCCTGCACCATCACACTGTGCCTTGTTCTTCTGCAAGAGGCAAGTTGTATTGGCAGGCTGCCAGATGAGGCAAATGTTTATGGAGACGTCCCCAGGCCCACTTCACTCCAGTTCTCCTGGATGAAATGTCACTTCTGTGATAGCAAGCTGTTGATTGGATTTTTCAAGTCCTGATTTCACTATATCATTCTCAGAAAAAGATTTATTTTTTTAATTATTGCTCATGAAATGCCTTCTCTCCAAACCCCAGAGGTCGTGTTAATTTGTTTCTCTGCACACCAACTCCCAGCTCACAGTTCCACCTGCCCCTGATTTGCTCACCTTCCTCAAAGTTCCACCTTGAGTCACTGTCCTGAAAATGAATACTTTCTTTTCAAGTTCATCAGAAATGCTTATGAAAGAACAGTTTCCAATGCCTGCTTGTTTATTTTCATCACTTCCTATAACTGAGGGCCCCACTTCAGCGTTTGAACATGCTGTTCCAGCAGGTCATCCCTTCCTCACGGGGGCTAAGAGTCCAGTTACAAACCAGCTTCTCCCATAGTGTCGTGACTTCAGCTCCCTCCTTTTCCTGATTAACCCATATGAAGAAATTTCTTAAAGAATCCTGTCTTGCAGATTGTAGCTCTTGCCTCTTTTTAAACTTGGAATTTATTCTGTTCTATTGAGTCTTCAGATTTAGCTTCTGTTTTTTTGTTGGTTAAATGTAATATTCTGTTAAATGTTACCATCTTGAGGATCCATCAGGAGGTGTGGTCTGTGTTGATTATCAGAACTATTCTCATTCCAAGTTGTTCTCAGCAGTGGTGTGTGTGCGCACACGCACGCACGTGTGCACATGTGTACTTATTAGAGAAAGTGTCATGTTAGCCATGACATTAATATTGACTCCAAACCCGAATGAAGTAGCATGTAAAAACACATTTCTTTCTTCCCTATCATAGCAGACTGTTCTCAGTGTTACCAGTATCACGTTTGGCAGAGTACCCCATAATTAATAAATAACATAGCTGTTAAATATAACTTTGTCAGAATTATCTCAAAGCTTAATAAAGCTTGGTGTTTTTGCCTCTGTTTCAGGGATTTAACATCAAAAGTGTACAATCACAAGGTTTTAAACTGAATGTATGGGACATTGGTGGACAGAGAAAAATCAGACCATACTGGAGAAATTATTTTGAAAATACTGATATTCTCGTAAGTATTCCTTCTCATGCACTAATTCATAGTCGTTTCTGCAGTGTGTTAGGAATATTAACACTGTAATGTTCTTTCTTGTCAGTAATTCCACTGCTATAACATTAGTCACTATGAATTTAGGGCTAGCAGGAGGCTGCAGATTGTGAGAGAGAAACATCTTTGTATAATTTGTATATGAGTTTTGCTTTTGCTCAATACAATGTTGTGCCCACACTCGCCTTGACAAAATAAAGTATTAATTACCATAGTGATTTGAACATCAGAAGGGAAATCAGAAGATAGTGCCTCTGACTCCACCATCCCCAGGAAGTCAACAAGAGTATCCCAAAGAGGCAACCAAGATGGTGGAGGTCCTGGAAATAATGATGCATAAGGAATGGTCTAAAGACAGATATTCTTCGTAGAAAAGAAACTTGGAACTGTTCTCAGTTGCTTTCAAGATCTGTGTTAAGTCAGAGAGTTTTGCCTCATCATGAATAGTTCTAGAGGACTGGGTGAGGAGCAGTTTGCGGAGTACTAGGTGGTAGAGTTTAACTCAGAATAAGGAAAAAGTCTCCTATCATTTTCACTGTCTGGAAGTAGAAGCAGCTGCCCTGTGCACTGGGGATTCCCTGGCTCAGGCAGCATTCATTCAGGAAGGGGCTGAGATCTTAGCTCCCAGCTCACTGTCACGTTCTGTAGGACTACTGTTTCAGAATTCTTGGAGAGCTCACTATCCACATACTCCATTTCTCCAATACCTTAGCCTCTCAGTTCATCCACCCTACCTTAGCTACTCTCTGTCATGATCATGGTCTAAAACCAGGGGGTCTCATGAACTTGGATAGGAGAAAAAAACCTGCATATTATTTTCATTAAACTCTAATGGAGGGGGCACCTGGGTGGCTCAGATGGTTGGGCGTCTGCTTTCGGCTCAGGTCATGATCCCGGGGTCCTGGGATCAAGTCCCGCATCGGGCTCCCTGCTGGGCGGGGAGCCTGCTTCTCCGTCTGTCTCTGCCTCTCTCTCTCTCTGACTCTCATGAATAAATAAATAATTAAAAAAAAAAAAACCGTTTTAAACTCTAATGGAAAGTTTGCATTTACTACAGTTCTGCCCATAGACAAGGAACTGCCATAAAGTCAGCCATGTTGGTGACTTCATTACCAATAGAAACCATCGTGCATCTCAAATAACTTCACTCTCTGCTTTTGCTTCCTATGCGTCTTTCTACTGGATCATTCTATGGGCATGCACACAGCCTATGGCTTCTCTTGTTTAGAAACAAAAAACTCTTGCCCTGGCTGTGTATCCCATCCAGATACTGCCCTATTCCTCAGTTTCTCTTTAAAACAAAACTATGTTAAGAGTTTCCTGAGCTCTCTATCCTCACTTCCTCCTCCTCTTCTCTCTTGAACCCTCCATTCAAGCTCACCAAGAATTCCACATTGCTAGGGTTTTCCATCCTCCTCTTACTTGACCTAGCCGTACAGTTAATGAAGTTGGTCATGCAGTCATTGAAACATTATCTTCCCCTGTTTTCCAGAATACCGTTCTATCTTGGATTTTCCTCGTATCTCACTGGCTACTCTTTCTCAATCTCCATTGCTTTTTTCCCCTTTGTTTCCCTCCAAATGTTGGCATGCCCCCACAATTCAGGCCTGTGCTTTTCTTCTCTAAGTTGTGGCTTAAGTGACCTCATCCAATTTCAAGGCATTAATTACCACCTACTTGCTGGTGAATCCCACCCCATTATCTCCAACCGGAAACTCTCCCCTGAACCTTGGTTTCATATATAGCTAGCTGCCTATTTGACATCTCCACTTCAGTAGCTAGTAAGTCCCTTCATCCTCAACATGTCCAGAACCAAATTATTATCTTCATCCACCCCTCCCCAGATCTGCTTCTTCTATCTTCTCAGTAAATGACAGTTCCATTCATCCAAAAGCATTGGAGTCATCCTTGGCTCCTTTTCTTCTCACTCCCCACCTCTGACCTATCAGCCAATCCTGCCAGTTCTACCTTTAGAATATTTCTAGAATCTGACCACTTCTTTCCAGCCCATTGCTACTGTGCATTGATTTTTGCAGTGTCATCCCCACTAGTCTCCTTGCTTCTGCCTTTCCTCCCTAAAGTCTCTTCTCAGTGCTATATCTATAGTGATCCCGTTAACACATAAGCTTCCCATCTCAGAATAAAGCCAAAGTTCTAACACTGGCCTACAAGACCCCCTGCCTTCTGGCTTGTCTTACTTGTCTTGTCTTCCCCCTCTCTAACTTGGTGCCAGCCACACTGGCCTGCTTGCTTTTCCTTCCACACTGGCATACTCCCACCTCAGGGCCTTGGTCATTGCTATTTGCAGTGCTAGGATTCTTTTCCCTTAGATATCCTCATGGCTTATCCGCTCACCTCCTTCAAGTCTCTGCTCACATGTCACTTTACCACTGAGACCTTCTCTGATGACTATATTTAAAATTGTGACTCCTATCCCTACCCTTCGGGCACTGTAATTTTTCTCTGCTTTTTTTTCTTGTCTTTGATCAGACCTATTGGTACTCATCACCATCAGAAATGTTTTTATTTATTACCCTTCTCCCCCCTGGAATGTAATGTCTACAAAGACAGGGACTTTGTTGTTTCTGTTTTGTTTTGTTTTTTTCCAACTTTTGTATCCCCAGTGCTTAGAAAAGTACCAAATGAAATGGACAAAAATTTGTAAGATACACTTTATTAGAATTTAAAACTTCTGCTCTGAGAAAGACACTATTAAGAAAATAAAGATATGGGTGCCTGGGTGGCTCAGTTGGTTGAGCGACTGCCTTCGGCTCAGGTCATGATCCTGGAGTCCCTGGATCGAGTCCCCCATCGGGCTCCTTGCTCGGCAGGGGGTCTGCTTCTCCCTCTGACCCTCCCCCCTCTCATGTGCTCTCTCTCATTCTCTCTCTCAAATAAATAAATAAAATCTTTAAAAAAAAAAAAGAAAATAAAGATATAAGCCACAGACTGGGGAAAATATTTGCAAAACACACATGGGATAAAGTACTTGTATCTAAAATATACAAAGAGCGGCGCCTGGGTGGCTCAGTTGGTTAAGCGTCAACTCTTGATTTTGGCTCAGATCATGATCTCAGGGTTCTGAGATCGAGCCCCTCGTCGGGCTCCACACTGAGCATGGAGCCTGCTTAGGATTCTCTCTCCTTCTCCCTTTGCCCCTCCCCCCCCAAAATACACACACACGCACACACTTCTTAAAACTCGACAGTAAGAAAACAAAAAACCCAATTAATAAGGGGCAAAAGACACCTCACCAATGAAGATACACAGATAAGCATATGAAAAGATAATTATCTTAGGGAACTGAAAAACAATGAAATGCCACTACATACATACCAGAATGGCTAAAATCTAAAAACTGATGATACCAAACGCTGACAAGGAGGAACAGCAACAGGAACTCCTATTCATTGCCTGTGGGAATACAAAATGGTACAACCACTTTGGAAGATAGTGTGCAGTTTCTTACAAAGCTAAATATAATCTTACTAAACCGTGTGATCCAGCAGTCATTCTAATCTACCCAATTAGATGAAAACTTATGTCCACACAAAATCCTGCACATGAATGCTAATAGCAGCTTTATTCATAATTACCAAAAATTGGAAGCAACTGAGATGTCTTGCAGTAGGGAATGAACAAACTGTCGTACATCTATATAATAGCGTATTATTTCTTGATAAAAAGAAATGAAAAAAAAATTTTTTTAAAGGGGCTATCAAGCCACAAAAAGACATGGAGGAAACTTAAATGCATATTACTAAGCCAAAGTCAGTCTGAAAAACGATACATGCTCTGTTTCCAACTATACAACATTTTTTAAAAGGCAAACTATAGAAATTAGTAAAAATCTCTACAAGTAAAAGATTAGTGGTTGCCAGAACTCCCAGGGGAGAGTGGAGGGATGGATGAATAGGTGACATACAGAGGATTTTTAGAGTGACAAAACTATTCTGTATGAAACCGTAAGGTGCATACATGTTAGCATGGATCAGTCAAAATCCATAGTTTAAAATACAAAGAATGACTGTGATGTATCAATATTGGCTCATGAATTGTGAGAAATGCACCACACTAATGCAAAAGGTTACCAGAGGAGACTGGGGGAGGGAATGGAGGTGGGGTAGGTATACAGAACTCCGTGCTATCTATGCAATAACTCTGTAAATAAAAAACTGCTGGGGGCGCCTGGGTGGCTCAGTCGGTTAAGCGACTGCCTTCGGCTCAGGTCATGATCCCAGGGTCCTGGGATCGAGTCCCGCGTCGGGCTCCCCGCTCTGCAGGGAGCCTGCTTCTCCCTCTCCCACTCCCCCTGCTTGTGTTCCCTCTCTCGCTGTGTCTCTCTGTCAAATAAATAATAAAAATAAAATCTTTAAAAAAAAAAAAAAAAACTGCTGGGCGCCTGGGTGGCTCAGTTGGTTAAGCGACTGCCTTCGGCTCAGGTCATGATCCTGGAGTCCCTGGATCGAGTCCCGCATCGGGCTCCCTGCTCGGCAGGGAGTCTGCTTCTTCCTCTGACCCTCCCGACCCTCCCCCCTCTTATGTGCTCTCTCTCTCAGTCTCTCTCTCTCAAATAAATAAAATCTTTAAAAAAAAAAAATGCTTAAAAAATAAAGTGAGGGGGGACATCTGGGTGGCCCAGTCAGTTAAGAGTCTGCCTTTGGCTCAGGTCATGATCCCAGGGTCCTGGAGCCCTGCATCGGGCTCCCTGCTCAGCGGGGAGCTGCTTCTCCCTTTACCTGCCACTCCCCCTGCTTGTGCTCTCTCTCTGACAAATAAATAAATAAAAATCTTTAAAAAAAAATTGAAGTGTGGGACATCTGGGTGGCTCAGTCAGTTGAGTGTCTGCCTTCAGCTCAGGTTATGATCCCGGGACCAAGTCCCACATCGGGCTCCCTGCTCAGCGGAGAGCCGGCTTCTCCCTCTGCCTGCCTCTCTCCCTGCTTGTGCTCTCTCTCTCTCTGACAACTAATTAAATAAGATCTTTTTTAAAAAAATTAAAGTGAATTAATTATAGATTGAAGTCAAATCATTATGCTGTACACCTTAAGCTTATGCAGTGCTGTATGCCAATTATACCTCAATAAAACTGGGGGGGGGGCTATAGATTTGTGCTTTTTCAGTCAAGAGTTAGGGAAAAGCAGGTGGCTGAGAGAAGTAACAGTTCATTCTGTTCATCTGCTGGATTAAGGTACTTTGAAAGAAATACCCAAATAAGAGCAATATTTAAGGACATTAATGACCATGAGGCTCAATAAGGAGGCCTCAACCTTTCTGGTCTACTTTTAAATCACAAGCTCTAACACCTTGAGGGTAGACTGCAAAGTAGTTGTAACATGACCCAGATTCCACATTTCTTACTAGCTGAGAGTGCCCCGGAATTATCAGACAATCCAGTAAAAGTCAGTTCTGAGCTACCCGAGAGGAGCTTTCTCCAGCTACCTTAGGCTGTCAGTTCCAGACAGTGTTTTGGATTCCAAGTTAACCTTTCATTATTTTCTGGTGCCGTTTGAGATTAAACAAGTCTGGGGGAGCAGCTGAGTCCCCAGGGTTAGATTCTAAGGCCTTGTGACTCAGCCCTGTCTGCCAGTTTCATAAGCAGCTTGGAGTGGCAGTGGTTGATGGGTTATATTAGTTTGGCTGTATATAATAGTCTTTCATTGTTGGTTGAAAAGACCTATTACCCTACCCTCCACACTGCCTAGAAGAGCAGGGTTGAAGCTTGACACACTTAGTTACCTGGTTAATTCTTTTCATTTATCTCTAGAGTGCAGTAAGAAATTCTTACTTACTTTATTTATTTTTTAAAGACACATTCAGCGTCATGATCAGACTGTTACATTTAGCAATCAACAGCATGCGTGCAAAAAAATAAACCAACATTAAAACCCTCTGTTGGAATGTTTTACGCTTTCCCTGGAACAGAAACTAAAATAACCTGTTACACAATTAGTCACAAATACAGTCCTTGAGTTTTTTGCCCATGCACATGAGTATTGTCTAAAACATGTCTTCTTTGTAGCAGCGAGGCCCTGCCACCACTGTGCTTGGCTGAGGTCACAAATCTGTTGTAACCGGTAGCTTCCCTGTCACTTCCCTGGCTCTCCTCTCCTACTCAGCTTTGTTTCCTGGCAGCGATGAAAACCCAGTGCCGCTGGCGAAGCTACTGCTGCTGCTGGAACCACCACAGCCATCTTGGTTTCTTTCGATTTGGTAAAGTTTGGCAAAGTACTGGCCTCCACCACCATGGGGGCCAGAGCGTCTGCCTCCAAAATTTCCTCCTTCCATGGGTCCAAAATTTGAGGATTGATTGTTGTAATTATCAAAATCATTACGGCTTCCACCACCTCCAGGGTTGCTTCCATCATTACTGAATCCCCACTGCCACCAAAGTCACCTTGCCCACGAAAGTTCCCTCCACGACCAAAGTTATCACTCCCACCAAAACCACCTCCATCACTACCAGCGAAGTTTCCAGAACCACCTCAGCCTCTTTGGCTGGATGAAACACTAGCCATCTCTTGCTTAGACAGAGCTTTCCTTACTTCACAGTCATGGCCATTCACAGTATGGGATTTTTGAATGACAGTCTTGTCTACAGAGTCATGGTCATCGAATGTCACAAAAGCAAAGCCTCTCTTCTTGCCACTGCCTCGATCAGTCATGATTTCAGTCACTTCAATTTTCCTGTACTGTTCAAAATAATCTCTTGGATGATGTTCTTCAGTGTCTTCTTTCATGCCACCAACAACAATCTTTTTCACATTTAAGTGGGTACCAGCCTTTGAGAATCTTTTCTTGAGACAGCCCTCTTTGGTTCCACGACTCTTCCATCCACCTTATGTGGCCTTGCATTCATGGCTGCCTCCACCTCCTCCACATTGGCATCCCAGACAAACCCAAGGTCTCTGAAGCCCTTGGTGTTTGGATCTCTCATTACCACACAATCCGCCCTAAGCGTTCCCATTGCTCAAAATGGCTCCTCAGACTCTCATCAGTTGTTTCAAAGCTCAAACCTCTGATGAAGAGCCTCCACAGCTGTTCAGGCTCTTTGGGAGACGCTGACTTAGACCTGTTGGTGGTGGGAGGGGAGACTTTAATGATGCTTACTTGGCGGCGCCCACGGACAGAAAGAAGTAATCCCAGAAGTTCTTACTTTAGAGCAGGTGTCGACAAACTGATCCAGCCTGCCTCCTATTCTTATGTAGCCTGTGAGCTAAGAATGGTTTTCACATTTTTAAGTGGTTGGGGGAAAAAAATCGAAAGAATAATATTTCATAACACATGAAAATAATATGAAATTTAAAGTTCAGAGTCCATAAATGAAGTACTGTTGGAACACAGCCACGTCCACTTGTTTATGGATTTTCTATGGTTTGCACTACAACAGCAAAGTTCAGTAGTTATGAAAGAGATTGTGTAGGCCACAGAGCCTAAAATATTTACCACCTAACTCCTTACAGAAAAAGATTGACACACCCCACTTTTGAGCATTAAATGGTTCTCTAGAGGTTTGAAAGAGGGCAACTCCTAGAAGTGCCAGTTATTCTCAGGGAAGATGATATTGAGAACAGCTGACTTCAGCTTTAATAATTTGGGGGAAATGACTAAGAAATAAAACTTGAGGGGTCATAGAAGGAGGGGATAGAATGTCTTCCATTTCTCTTGGACCAGAAGATAACAGCTTTTTAATAGATTGAAAATACATAGTTTTTCAAGATATGGTCATATTACTTCTAAACTCTCTTTGCTTTATTATCAGTTTTGTGTTCAGATGCAGCATAATATAAACAAAGTAACTTTGTCATCATTTCCATGCCCAAAGTGTAGGACATCAAGTGAGATAGATCTCAAACAATCATCTCTTGTATTATTTCCATGATATCACTCACACTTGAGCCTGAGTACTTCTAGAACACAAATAATTGAAAACCACATTACCCAGAAACCTCATTTGTCAGTTTCAGCTTCCTCTTAGACTTTTGCTGGAGCTACCATATCAAGCCCACTTGTTAGTGTCATCTTTCCTTATCTCTGCCTACCACTCTTGTGGAGGAATACTATGGAGCAGTAAAATGGCCAAAAGGTGGCAGCAGGAGGGAGGAGGACCAGAAGTAAGAGGAGAAACAAAGAGCCCTCCATTCACATGGCTGGATAACTAACTAGTCTCTGGATAATCTAGAGTTGGTTGAACTTCTGTCAAGAAAAAATCATCTTCTCTTGCTCTTCCTCCTACAACCAAATAAAAATTTCAAAACAACTGCCAAGGAAGATATGAATTGGCTTTGCTTAGGTAAAGCATCATTCTGAGTGCCATGGATTATAACTTCATTTTAGAATAGCTTATGAAACTTGATTTTTGAAAGTCCATAATGTTTTTTTTAATATTTTATTTTTTAAGTAATCTCCACTCCATCATGGGACTCGGACTCACAGCCCCGAGATCAAGAGTCACACGCTCCACCGACTGAGTCAGCCTGGTGTCCCAGTTCATGTTTTAAGATCGGTTAGAAACACTGTAAATGTTTAACTTTCCCTGATACTTTCAGAGTATTTTTTCTTTTTTTTTTACTAAAGATTTTATTTATTTGAGAGGGAGTGAGGGAGAGAGAGAGAATGAGTGAGCAAGAGTGCAAGAGCAAGAGCAGGGAGAGAAAGAAGCAGACTCCCCACTGAGCAGGGAGCCACATGCAGGGCTCGATCCCAGGACCCTGGGATCATGACCTGAGCTGAAGGCAGACGCTTAACCGACTGAGCCACCCAGGTGCCCCCAGGGTATTTTTTTTTCATTGGCAGTTTGTTTAGATAAAGTTTCTAAAAAAATTTTTTTACTTGACTAGATTAACAGCTATTAAAAAAAAAAAAAAGATAGACTAACCTTATCCTTAGCTATTGACCAGAAGAAAACAGGTACTTGGGTGAAAATGTGAAGACAGTGGACAGCACTGGGGAGGCAGGCGACAGGGAGGAGAGTATGCCACTGCAGAAAAACAAATTTGTGGGATCACCAGAGACTGGCTTGTGCTAATGACTTTTTCACTTGGCCCTTTTAATAAATGGGGCAGTTGTTTTATAGACTCTCTCCTGGAATTATTGTGTAATAATTTCAAATTTTGTAAAAGTTATGTGAGAAACATACTAAATGATAGAATTTATGTGCAGTTTAGGAAAATCCTCCTTTTGAATCTTCTTTTTTTTCTAAGTAAATTCTACCCCCAACATGGGGCTCAAAATCATGACCCTGATCAAGAGTCACATGCTCCCCCCAGCGGAGCTAGTCAGGTGCCTCCTCCTTTTGAAACTTTTAATGAAAATGTTTCCTGTGAAATTTCCTGTCAAAGCAATAAATAGCAAGTAATTTAGCAATTTTAAGTTAAAAACGTCTTCTCGTTCACCTTCGGACTCTGGTATTTGATGATCTTTCTTGTCTGTGATTTAAACCATCTTTCCATTCCTCCTTTCTCTCCAATTGTCTGTGTTTCATCATATAAAACATCAATTTCTTAACTGTATCTTTGTCTTCTCAGCCTTGTCTCAGCCTGTCTCAGCCTCCTCTTTCCACTCTTCCCTTCTTACTCACATCCTTTGCTTCCAAGTAGAGTTTTTCCTACTTTGTAATTTCTTTCTTGCCCACAGACCTGCTCGCTGCTTTCAGGCGGCCCTCTGAGCCCAACCCCTCCCAACCATCACCTGCCCCTCCCTCTCTCCCTCCCTCCTTCCCATCTTTTTGCACTGTTAGCTGAGTGAAGATCATCCTAACCCACTGTATACTCCCCACTAATTCCAATCAACTCTGTATAGTGAGGTTTACTTCCCATTGCATTCCTTCTTTCCACAGCTGTGTTTATACAATGCCTGCTACTTTCAAAACCCCAGCCCCTCCAGGAGAAAAACTAAGCTACCACCATGTTCTCCATGTTGACTTATAAGACAGTCAGCATCAAATCTGGAGTATTTGTGGGCAGAGCCCATTAATGCATGTATTGATACTGAGTCAGAGTAATAGAACGATAACAATAAGGCTGCAAAAAAAAAAAAAAAATACCGAGACCAAACACGTAAATCTTTCCTCTTCCTGTGATTCTCCATGAAAGAAACATAGGGTATTCTTCAT
Source organism: Neomonachus schauinslandi (assembly GCF_002201575.2). NCBI lineage: Eukaryota > Metazoa > Chordata > Mammalia > Carnivora > Phocidae > Neomonachus > Neomonachus schauinslandi. Next base: position 128,446,368 of record NC_058408.1, on the reverse strand, counting down.
AGGAAAGGCTGAGACTTGGTTCCTGGTATAATATTTAGCATGAGTAACTCTAAATGAGAGAACAAAAAGCAAGGGAATTTTAATTTTTTTTTCAAAAGAGAGCCAATGTTCAGAGTAGCACAGAATTTGACATGCATACAGAAATGCCTGTTTGCATTACAGTGTACCAGTTTATGTAATTGAAGGGAGGGAGAGGTGAGACTTGCAGTTTATTTTTTGGCATTTTTTTTTAATAAAGATTTTATTTATTTGTCAGAGAGAGAGAGCACAAGGAGGGGGAGCTGCAGGCAGAGGGAGAAGCAGGCTCCCCACTGAGCAGAGAGCCCGATGTGGGACTTGATTCCAGGACCCTGGGATCATGACCCGAGCCGAAGGCAGATGCTTAACCACTGAGCCGCCCAGGCGTCCCTTTTGTTGTTTTTAAGTGAATATGCTCTTTTAAAAGAGTGTTTTTATTTTTGTTTTTATTTTTTTATTTTTTTAAAGATTTTATTCATTTATTTGAGAGAGAGAGAGAGAGCACACATGAGAGGGGGGAGGGTCAGAGGGAGAAGCAGACTCCCTGCCGAGCAGGGAGCCCGATGCGGGACTTGATCCCGGGACTCCAGGATCATGACCTGGGCCGAAGGCAGTCGCTTAACCAACTGAGCCACCCAGGCGCCCTAAAAGAGTGTTTTTATAATACCATTAGTTTAATAACAAAATTCTTTAAAGAAAGCTTGCAAATTTGATAATTTTTAAGATTAGCAACTGGGAAAACATTTAATATGTCGTTTAATGAAAAAAAAAAAAAGGCCTACAAGGGGCACCTGGCTGGCTTAGTTAGAGGAGTGTGCAACTCTTGATCTCAGGGTCATGAGTTACCCCACATTGGGGGTGGAGATTACTTAAATAAATAATATTTTTTTAAAAAGGCCGACAAAATTGTATCTATAATTTTCTTTTTTAATTATGAAGAAGGATTAGAAGGGAACTTTCACAAGAAATTAAAATAATTAATGTGTTTGGGTTCTATAACTTTAGGTGATTTTTCTCCTTTGGTCTTACTTCATTTCCCTTATTGTTCTTATAGGATGTTATTTATGCAATTAATAAAATTCAGTTATGGGAAAGAAAGCTTGGGATTTATAATTTACAGTGACTCTTGAGACTTCTCTTACTTCTGGCAAAGCCTGTGCCCTTGCTATTTCCAATGCTTGATCTTAACCTCCCAGCAAGCCTGAGAAGGTGGGAATAGAATGGAGATCAGTGGGTCTCCTGCCTTGGCACCTGAAGTCAGCGTGTAGTTAATACTGCAGAATGTACTTTCAGAGCCATGATGCTCCAGGACTGTGGTATTTGTAAATGCCTCAAAACACCATCCCTTCCTGACAATTTGGGAAGCAGAACAGCAGAGTGCTCAAGAGCACCTGTGGACTTTACTGTCGGGTAGGCCTGAGTTTGAATCCGAGTCTTATTAGAACTTGAGCATAATACTTAACTTCTTTGGGCTTATGTTTATCTATGTATAAAATGGGAAAATAATGAAATCTATCTCATAGAGTCATAATAACGATTAATAGGGTAAATCTAAGCAAGAATGTTCAGTGAATACATAATAAATATACCTATTTTTATCCTTCTTGGCTCTCCTGACATCCGCTTTGGTGCTTTGCTGGACATATTTTCTGGGTATCCCCCTTAAATCAATCAATCAATCAATGAATTAGTTTATTTTGCATCCATAGATGAGGTAAGAGTTTTCAGCCCAGTTTCCATTTGCTGTGCTAATAAGAAATCTGCCTGGGGATCCTCTGCTCCTTCTGCAGAAGGTGCCCCATCTTCTTCTATATCTGTTTATTGAAGTAACCTTCTCCTTTTACTTTACAGATATATGTAATTGACAGTGCAGACAGAAAAAGATTTGAAGAGACGGGTCAGGTAAATAATTCTTCTGTTGAGATATTTTCCAAATAACTGGGTATTCATTAATCTACCTTGTAAATGTATGAGAGCGAGGGAGGCATTTTTTAACCTTTGCAGTTTAAACAACACAGTCATTCTGGCAAGCAAGCAAAACTACCAGTTGCAAAAAAAAAAAAAAAAAGTTTAAAAAAAGGTTTTTGGAAAGAAAATTAGTTGAGAGTCCTTCAAATTATTTTTTGACTACAGCCTTTTAGTTTTAGTCAAATTAAATAAACAAGATATAAACAAATGGAACTTGCCACCATGCTTAAAAGCTCTTCAGGTTTCTTCCCAGGCCACTTACAAATTAACCCAGAGGAACAATTCACTTGTCATTTCTATGTACATTTTTCAATAGCAGCTTAATTGATCCAAGGGTACCTCTGACAAATTTGAAGGGATGGGAGGAAATATGCAAGCCAAGACTAAGCTGCCCTTGTTTCCAAGCCAAGAGATAGATAGACTTAGAACCCAAATATGGCTTTACATGCAAAGTACACGTCAATATGATTACACAGTGAGATTTGTGTACACAATTTTAAAGAGAGAAGCAGTGGGCATTGACCATTTTACCCAGACGGAGTATACTGATAAGAAGCAAGGAATAGAATGACCTCTTTAGAGAAGTGTGCAGAGTCCTTGGCCTGTGTCCTAAACTACCACAGATGGCCTTCCAAAGGTAGTATTCCCCAAGTTTATGTTGCCTTTTCCTGAAAATTAGTTTGAGAACTCCTTTCCATACCTTGATGATTTCTATATCATTACTCATGAAAAGCAATGCTAAACATGAGCTTAGAGGTAAAGGATGTTAATAGGATGATCTGCCTCTTGAACCATCCAGTTCCCTTTGACAGCTCCAGTGTCCTAAGCAGCTATAATGTGAGTTTAATAGGGAAGAGGTGGGTCCTCGTAGGTAAATATACACGCTCTCCTATGCTTATTGCAGACAGAATCAACGTACAGTTAAGACCCCAACCAATAACCAAAACATCAGACATACTGCCAGACGGACTAAGATAGTTATGTTAGGATGTGAGTTTGATGAAGTGCAATGCACATGCATGCATGCTTTGAAGGTAGAGATTGATGAAGCAGCATTATAATCTCCAAAGTCACTGTCATTTACAGTTTAAAATATGTGTGTGTGTGTGCGCACACGCATGCGTTGAAAGTCATTTGCAGATAACAACCTTGAGTAAGTTTTAAATCTCTGTCCACAACTTGTGTTCTCCTTTTTTTTTTTTTAATTTTTTTTTTTAAGACTTTATTTATTTGCGAGAGAGACCATGAGAGACAGAGAGCATGAGAGGGAGGAGGGTCAGAGGGAGAAGCAGACTCCCTGCTGAGCAGGGAGCCTGATGTGGGACTCGATCCCGGGACTCCAGGTTCATGACCTGAGCCGAAGGCAGTCGCTTAACCAACTGAGCCACCCAGGCGCCCTCACAACTTGTGTTCTCCTTTGAACAGTGTTCCTCAAAGTATGATCTCTGAATCCATGGCAGAACCACTTGCGGAGCGTGTTGAAACGCAGATTCCTAGGCCCTACCTCAGACTTTCCAAAGTCAGCATCTCTGGGGTAGGCCTAGGAATCTGCCAGGGAATTCTTCCCCAGGCTCAAGTTTGAGAACCATTGCCCTTAGAAGTTGCTAGTTGAGCAGCTTAACACTTCTGTTTTTTCCTAGTTAGAAATACATGATTAAATATCATAGATTTCATCCTTCCCTTCCCATCCATTCCCAAAATGATCCAGGAACTAGCTGAATTACTGGAGGAAGAAAAACTAAGTTGTGTGCCAGTGCTCATCTTTGCTAACAAGCAAGATTTGCTCACGGCAGCCCCTGCCTCTGAAATTGCAGAAGGACTAAACCTGCATACCATCCGCGACCGCATCTGGCAGATCCAGTCCTGCTCAGCTCTCACAGGAGAGGGCGTTCAGGTGAGATTACCAGAAGGCTTGGTTACCTGGCAACATAGCACCCAACCAACGTAGCCTGTCTCATTGGTTGAGCTGAGCTAGATAGAAAAAGATATGAAACAAATAGCCTTTGATTGGCAGATGAACTGCTCCAGGATGTGAAGGGCATGGAGGAGTTTGGTTCTTTTTTACTTAGCAACCAATTTGATAATCATTAACTATTCCAGGAAAGCCACAGATAAACCACCCCACGCGAGGGACAAACTACCCCATTGGGTAGAAGGTCAGAACAGAAGACCTTTGAAGATGCTTTCTAACTAGGATTCTTTGATGACTGGGTTGGGGATTTTGTGTTGTGTCTAATATTATGGATGCTAAATACTTGGGCTCCCAAGGTAACAGCTGTCAACAATCATGCACACCAGTTATCCTAGAAGTGTTTTGATTTTTCTCTTGGCTAACTCTCCTGCCCTCAGGGCTGGTGTCTCTTTCCTGCTGCTTCAGGTTGGTTTCCCACTGGGAGCCTTCTGCTGACAGAAAGCCCCACGCTTTATACTGAGGAACCATAAACCGGAAGAGCAGTGTCCCCCCTCACTTGATATTAACTTAGGGCAGAAAATGGTTGTATCCCAGCTACCTGAGAGCCTGCATCCTCAAAGAATGAGAAAGTTTCAGCTCTGATGCTTCCCACCAAGCAGCCTCAAACCAGTTGACACTTAGGGCTACTTCTTTATTCTGGAGCCCCAGCATGCCAACATGCCTGAATTTAAACATCTGGTATACCTGCCAGGAAAGTGCCACAGTGCTGTGAGAACCAGACAGTACTGCTCTAGGATGCTGGGCGGGGCGGGGGGGCGGGGATTAACAACATCTGAAGAAACGGCATCTTCCCCTATTGCCATATGGCGTGTGTCATAACAGCACGGCCAGTTTGCTTTTCTCTCAACTTGGGTCGTTGTGATTTGATTCTCCATTTTTGTCCTGCAGCCTCCTTCCATTTCACTTCTAATGCTCTTCTTCCCTCTCTCCTAAGACATTTGACATTGATTGGTCTTAAAACTGCCGGACTGCTTTTATCTCAATCAGTCACTTCCAAGAATTATCTCAATTGTTCCATCTGTTTGCTGCTTTGGCTTTTTTCTGTTACACAAACAGCCGGAGCCTGCTTCTATGCTTGTTGGCCTCTAGATCAGAGGGCAGACCAGTCCGCCCTGGATGAGCGCCTCCTCCTCCAGAATCCTCAATACCTGCACCCTGGGAAGCTCTCCGTGCACGCGTGTGTGTGTGTGTGTGTGTGTGTGTGTGTGTGTGTGTGTGTGTGTTGTGGAGGCTCTCAGGTAACCAGAGAGGCCCTCTGCTGCATCCCCAGAATAGAAGCCAGAGCTCTGTGGGTCCCTGTGAGGTTTAGGTTTGGGAGGGGGCAGGTGTTCAGTCTTACGTATTTCCTTCCATCCTAGACTCTGGCTATAAAAGTAATACATTCTCATTGTGAATCATGTACAAGTATATAAAACTAAAAACTGAAAAGTTCTTTCCTCTCCCCAATCCCACTGGACAAAGGAACTGATCACACTAGTTTTTTCTTCTCAAGCCTCCTCTATAAAATTGCAATCACATATGTGATTATATTTCTACCAGGTTTCAAATTAACTGCATTTTTCAGCTTAATTTACAAGCTGGTCAAACAAGTATACTACAACCCAGCATGTTTTTGATAGGTAAACTCTGATCATTTTATTTAGTTTCTCACTTAAAAAAAAGAAACCCAAGTTTTGCCTAAGGCAGTTCCCTGGATTGTGCATAAAATGGTATTCATGAGGCCTGAGGTTATTTTGGTGAGGAGGCAGCCCAGGAAAGGATAATAGCTTTCTTGTGTTTGTACAAACTACTTTAGGAAGAGGATTCTGCCTCTCTAAATGGTTTAAAACACAAATAATATAGAAAGTAGAGAACAGGGGTGCCTGGTTGGTTCAGCTGGTATAGTGTGTGACTCTTGATCTTGGGGTTGTGAGTTTGAGCCCCATGTTGGGTGTAGATAACTTAAAAATTAAAAAAAAAAAAGAAAAAAAGGAAGGTAGAAAATGTCTTGAGTTGCAGACTCCAAAGGTGGTACTAGAGAAAATACATGTTGTGTGCATACTCCTGAAAAAATGGGAATTGACAGCTCTGTAATCTTCACTGGGCCAGAGTGTTGAAAGGAAGAAAAAGCAAAGCTGGAATTAGCAGTGAGGCTCTTGTTTTCTTCAGCCAGCCTTAGGGATGTCAAAAGGAGGGCTAGAGTTATCTAGAATCAGTATTTAGAGTATTGGCATTCAAGTCAAGGGTGCTTGCTTCTTCAGAGGAGCCTGGAGGTTGGGAGGGAGCACTCCTCATTGCCCAGCCCCCACTCCCCCCACTGCCCCTCTCCACTCAGGCAGAGATTAGGAGGGTAGAGAGCTCGGTGTTCGAGGCTGTGTCACCCACCATGGAAGTGGAGTTCCCTTCAAGTCACAGGATCTTTATGCCAAAAAAGAGGCAGTGAGCTATCAGACTGAGGGTGGGGTTAGGCAAGGGAGGGCTTTAAAATCAACCAGTTTGAATCAAGTGAGATGTCATATGTGGTTTGATTTTGTGCAGAATGTTCTTCTCAGATCAGGGACCTTCAGCAACCAGGTTCACAGGAAATGATATCAAGAGAGATACAACAAAGAACTGTGAACAAGAAAAATAATGATTTTATATGAAGGAGAAATAGTTTGAAGGTCACTTAATTAGTTTAGTAGATAGTACCATGGTGTATAGAATTGGGTAGTTAAGACTGGGATTTCAAGGTTAATGAGATTAGATTATGGTTAATAGAATGATATAAATTTAGAGAATTTAACCATTATTTGAAATGGGTTATTTAATAAAAATGTTAATTAAGAAGGGAATCTGCTGTCTATTGTCCTTTAATGGTAACCTTTGGGGACTGGAGAAAGGTCGGGGAGTTTTCTATGGAAATGCTTTTTTCATTGTGAGGCGCTGATTGACCATGTCCCTCCCTCAGGTAATGCCTCTGACCTCAGCTCCTGCCCACTCAGCCAGTTTCTTGGTTTTCACTTTAAAAAGAGTCACTTACTTGGAATTCTTTTCCTGCATTGCTTAGTTCAAGTGTAGGCCTTTAATGATTCTGATTAATTAAGGCTTTAAGTATTCCTCAAAATGAAAGACGTCACTAGAAAAATGTCCATAAGATCACTTTCAGGCATGGATACTGTGTAATAATTACTAAAATGCCCCCTGAAAGCTGGTCAGTAATGGGCAAACCTACCAAAATGATCAGACATGAAATGGGTCAAGTAACATCTGGCACCACAGCTCTAATGACCCTGAAAGAAAATGTACCAAGATTTTTTAAAAAGACCTGGGATTTCTGTTACAGTTTCAGGTGTTCAAAGACAGTGTCCCTATTTACATTGTGTTTGAGCGTATGTGTTTCATCTTAAATGCATTTGTGAGACCTGTCTCATACCGATAAGTAACACCCTCCGGTGGGTGAGCTGAGCAGCAGGCTCGGGTCCACTAGACGGTGAGCCAAACCCTCAGGACTGATAGGGCAGATACATCGCTTCTCCTTAGCGGAGTAGCTCCAACACATGATTTGAGATGAAGAAAGTTAGTGATTCCTGGGAATGATTTGAGGTTCTTGTTCTACCTGATATTCTGAAGGCAAATAAATATGAGCCCCTGCTCTGGGTATGGAAATGGACTTTTGGGGGCTTCAGGAAAGTTCAGAACAGGTCTTTCTTTGCCTGATTGATGGTGATGAGGAGGCCGGGCCATCATGTGATTAAAGCGGTTTTCATGGGAAACTGTCAAGAGCAGAGCTTAGGTAAAGGGCACTAGAAGCTGAAGAAGAACATCAATCTTGGAAACTCTGTCCTGCTGAGAGGCTCACAGTCCAGAGGAGTGATCAGAAGAGACCCAGTTATGTCAAGTAGCTGAATGCAGAGAGAGGAGAAACTGAACTATGTCTGGGCTGGGAAACCTGCAGCCCCCTCAGCCACACCACCTTACAGATGCACGGGGGCAGCCGCCCTCCGGGCCCCCCTGCCCCAGGGCATAGCATCTAGCTCCAGATGCTCTTCTTTCCCCTGCATGTCTAGAAAGTGGTGAACAGAGGATCTGGCTTGGAGCCAGAGAAAGGTAGAGGAATTGATCCCTCTTCCACCTACAAACCTGAACTGGAACCCTGAAGCATGGCTCTCCTCTGCTCTTGTAGTTTCAGGTGGTTGCAGATATTCGCTTTCTACAATGCCGTGTGTGTTTAATTGAAATTATACTGGATTAGAATTTCCTTTCAAAGCAGAAATCAGCAGTTACAGCCTGGCCTCTAGCCTCAGTCATCATGGAGTCCTGCCTACACCGGTAGCTTTGAGCTCTCAGGTTTTCCTGCGGTTTGCTCTCCGTGCCCTCCACCTGATGCTCACCATCTCTCCCACATCTCTCCCACATCCCCGATCTTCCTGCTCCAAACAGGAGCAATCGGGCTCACAGTCGTCTCAGACATAGAAAGGACCATCAGCAACCTAAGCCCCGCCTGATGTGGGAGCTGTCTTTCAGAGCGCTTTGCACATGGCCACTAAACGTTCACTGGCCAAGTTTCTGGGTTTTGGTTCTTTTTTTAACCTTGATCTATTGGACTTTGCCCTTAATAAGCCAACAGAATTTCAATATTTTTAAAAATGACATTTACCCCTCCTTTCTAAGGCCTGACGTCAGTTATTTTTGACTCCAAGTGTACATGGAACTGCCTATCTACAAGTCAGACCTCAGGGCTATTTTTAAATTTTCAAACCTCTCTACAGACCAAGAAAGCAAACTTGGAACATGCGATTTTGCTACCTCTCTGGTGCGGTACCTTTGTCACCAGAAAAAAAATATTAATAGTGAGCAATATTTTATGTACGCTACATCAAGCTGCTCCTTGGCCCTTGGGGCCCTGTGGCACGACAGGATAGGCTGTGATGCTCCGCAGGAGTCTGAGCTCCTCGTCATCTTAAAGCAATTACTGATGTGACGGTGTAGTCCTCCTGACGTTAAAAACCAGGCCCACCCAACCATAGCTGCTACTGCTTCCTTCCAACCACCAGGCAGTGATGGATGCATGGTAGAAAGAACAAGTTCAAAGGAGCAGTGCAGTCACTCTTCCCACAGAAAGGGGCATTGCGCGGCACCTGGGTGGCTCAGTCAGTTAAGCGTCTGCCTTCGGCTCAGGTCATGATCCCGGGGTCCTGGGATGGAGCCCCACCTTGGGCTCCTTGCTCAGTGGGGAGCCTGCTTCTCCCTCTCCCTTTGCTGCCCCACCCCCTCTTGTGCGTGCGCACTCTCTTTCTCTCTCAAATAAATAAATAAAATTTAAAAAAAGAAAGAAAGGGGCATTGCACCTTCAGTCTTGGAGCATAGGGGTCCGGGACTCCTACGTTTCCACCTAGATGGTTAGGGGCAGCCTTGATTTTTTCCCAGTGTTTAACATAGGGAATAATATCATGACATAGTAAAATGTAATTTTTTTTTCCTTTCCATGATGCTAAACAAAGCTCAGTATTTGAGGTTCAAGGACTCTCTTTAGTCTCTATTATTGAACTGAAGCTAATCAGTTCCAATTGGGTTTCAGCAAGGTTGGTCAGGAGGAGGTGCCGGGGAGGACTACCCATGCCCTAAGACTGTCATCCCATGACAGAGATCAAATGTGCAGAAATTTGGTCAAACCAGTTTTTAACAATAAAGGTTCAACCATTCAACAAACCTATGAGTTCATTTCCTCATCTGGAGGCAGAGCAGTAACCTACTTCAAGTAGACAGTCACCTTTCCTCAGTCATCTGTTTTAAAAAAACATTTGCTCTCCAAATTCAGGCAAGGGCCGTGGGGTGCACTGGCGCAAACACGGGGAGCAGAAGGTCCCTGGGCTCGTTTCCGCTGAGCGCCGGGCGGCCACCGCCGACAGTGGTCTGGCAGACGGTCCATCGGCTGGGCTCTCGCGGCAGGGGAGGTACGCAGGCTTCCACACGCAGCGCGGGAATCTTGAGAGTTAAGTGACCAAAACCAGCCTCTGCCCGCTCCCGAGCGGCAGCAGAGCCGTGCAGGGTGCTTGGCTGGGGGTCCCGCCCGGGCCATGGCCCCGTTCCGGCCGGAAGCCCTAAGCACGCAGAGCCTGGACCGCTCCCTTTCCCAGCTGCAGGGTGACCCGCACCCTGTCTCAGGCGGCGGCATTCCCTGAGAAGTGGGGCTGCCTGGGGAGCCTGCGTTCACGGCCTGCCTCTGCCTCTGCCTCCCACGGCCCTGGCGCCCATTTCCTCCTCCGGGCCGTGGAAATTGGAATAGTACCTACTTCACAGCGTTGTGACAAGGATTCATTTCAAAGATAGAAATTTCGAGTCTGCTGGAGGCCAGATAGCGTGATACCAGGCTAGGTTCTGTAAACGCCTCCTCAGGCCAGTCGGACCCGGACCCTCCTGTCAGGGCTCCTGGGCGACACCACTGTCTTTCCTCTGCAGGGGGCAACTTGGCACAGCTTGTCCCTGCTTTGACTGAAGAGGCATCACCCCGTGAACCATGGCCTCCCTGACACCTCTTACCTCCAGCTCAGGTTCTCCTCTGGGTAATGACAGGAAAGGGACCATTCCCCAACCTCCAGACACTTGAAACCGGGGCAGCCTCCGAGCGCCAGAGCAGCCACACGGCTTTGTCCCGATTCCATCTCCGCGTGCCGCCCGCACTCCTCCAGGTTCCCGGCCGCAGCTGTGGAGGCCCGGGGGCCCGCAGGTCAGCCGCTGGGGCCTGACCTCTGAGCGCCCTCTGTTGGCAAGACTGTGGCTGGAAGGGCTTTGCCACCCCGGGCCCTCGCAGACATCTGGAAGACACTGCCTCGCGGCAGGGCTCCCTGCTTGAAATCCCCTCTACCTCCATAACAGATACCCAGGGAGAGGCTGCCCCTCACCCTCCGCATTCTGCTTTGGGTTCCTGCAGCTGAGTAAATATTTTTCCTATCTCTTTGACTGCATTCATGTTCAGTTACATATAATAAAAGAACCCCCCCCCATAACCAGCCATAAAACAAGAGGAAAAATTGCCATTCGTGTAGTGTGGGAAAACAGTTCTTGATTTCTCTGAGAAGATGATTTGATAAAATCTGCAAGTCTCTTTAGAGGAGAAAATACGAAGGTGCACACCTTTGATAGTGTTTGTACGGGTTCCTGAAGGTGGAATGTGCTACACAAGTGCTGAGCTGTTCAGCTTCGAAGGCAAAGAGAAGATGGTTATCTTATTCATCCCTCTTTTATTTGTAAACTCTTTTTTGTCTCCTGGCAGGTGATTTTTTTTTTTCCTGGAAACCAATTAGCTACTAAAATTAAACGTGCTTCTCTTTAAATTAATCCTTTTCATAAAATGGTCTTCAAATTGGCCTCAGCTTCTCACAGTAAGGAGCTGACCCAGTTGTAACTGGAGACGCATTTGGAGCCCACCTTTCTCCCGCCTCGGCATCCCCCCACCCTTGCCCCCACTGTTGCCAGGTGCTGTCCGCCTTTGGGCTTCGGTTGGTGGCCAGCCACATCTTGGCAAACGCCCTAAGGTCTGCCCTGGGACAGCCAACAGATTACCTGGTTCTCCCGCGCAAGTGCTCTGATGGCAACTGACGAGAGTTTTAATCACTGTAAATTCAGGTTATGGTCAGATTAGCCAGGAGATAGGATGCTTGCTGGTTGTTTTGCAGTGATGTATTGTTTATGGGATTAATGCTCTGAACGGCCAAGGGTGTCAGCTGATATTTATTACTTTAAGCTGTCTCAGCTGTTCAGGTTCAACTGCTAGCTCCATGGTCACAGGAAATGCGGGCTCTACATGTCATGTATGCCCTGAGATGTGCAAATGTGACCGGGACCTCAGTGAGTATGTGTTACAGATGCCAGAGGAAAGGGATTCATTGCCGGAGCCTCCTTTGACTTTGTTCCGGGCTTCTGAGGGAACTCCGCACACCCCTGAAGGTCGGAGAGACTCTGAGGAAGGGGAGAGCATTCGGGGATGGCTCCAGAGGGGGTTGAAAAGGAGGTCATCTCTGGCAGGCCTGGCATCCATGGGAAATCATGCTGCCTGCCAGGTGGCTGTAGGCGTTGTGTGGTTTTTACCCCTGTCCCTCTCCAGCCTTCTAAGAGAGGACACTTTCAAGGTCACTGTGCCTTTAAGGGAACCTTCTCCCCAGTCCCTCAGCTTGGTAGTGCTTAAAGCTGCAAGAATCAGACCAGCCCTTTGAAACCTATGTGTAGTGCTGCTCGAAGAGAAATAAATGCACATTGCCCCAGTGTGTGTCTAGTAACACACACTACAGTTGGTTTGTTTTTCCAAAAAAATTTAATTTAACCCAAGTGTACACTGTCACACTGTAAACACACTGGGGCACCAGAAGGGTGGCTTATTGAATTTAATGCCCTGGCAAAGGTCAGCTTTTAGAAAAAGCCAAAAATGGCTGGAATCTCTGATAGCTCTTCAATCAGGCCTTGGATCCAGGCAGATGTGTTTATTTTTTCAGAGGGAGTTCCTAAGGATCCATCTCAAGTTCAGACACTGGGCACTCCCCCTCCCATCTCCCTCCTGTGCTCTCAGAGGCCCCACTTCTCCTCCCCAGGAGGCCACTGTCCCTGGTCACCTAGGTGGGCCCCTGGGGCAAGCAAACTTCCCAGGAGCTTGAGGTTGGGGAGGGAGGACCCGGACCCCCCTCTCCTTCCCCGGGCTTGAGTGTGTGGTGCTTTTCTTACAACTAACACTGCCTTTCTCTGCCCATTTCCCTCAAAGGACGGCATGAACTGGGTCTGCAAAAATGTCAATGCAAAGAAGAAATAAAATCTAGTCGAACGGAGAGACGCAGGAGCTGCGGGAGCTGAATTCTGTCCTGAAAAACACTAATTTGCTGCTTTCTGACCAAATGTTTTTCCATCTGTGTACAGCTACAGCTGTTTGAAGAGAGGGAACAACACAGTTTAAAAAGAATCCCCATTCCAGCAGTAGATTTAACTGATCTCTGAGGTTCAGTATCATTTTTCAAATAAAGGAATTATATTATTTCCTCTGCATAATTGAAATAGTATTAAATGTCTCAAAGCACATGATTAGAAAATGAGATCTTTTAAATGAGCAAGAGATTACATTGCAGTTTAGACAATTCCAGTGGGCTTTTTTTCTTTCAGAAAAAAAAAGAAAAGAAAAGAAGAAAGGAAAAGAGGAAGAAGCAGCTTATGCTGCATTCATTTATTTCCTGACCTGTCCCTTACATTCCTCCCTACCCACCCTCCTTCCCCCCCATGGTTCTGAAACCACAGTGTTTGCTGGTGCTGGGCAGTGATTTTTACCATCACCAACCAAGCTAGGGTGGGAAGCGGCCTGGCGGGGTAGGGGTGGGGGGGTGGGAGGAGGGTGGATAGCAGATGATTAAACCATCTTGTCATGCAGGTAGGAGACTGTGTATGTAATCCTCACCCTTTGGAGAGAGGGGTGGGGGAAAACCTTTCTTGCAAACAAGTCACCACAGAAACATACCTCGTCCCCGCCCCCCCTACCCCCCTGGCCAGCCACACAGGGAAGCAAATTCTTATGACTTTTGACTGTAATGACATCTGGAATGTAAGGAGAGGTGGGAGGTTTAATTCCAGAAAAATTACAAGGTCCTTAAAAAGCCCTCTCCCATCGAGGGCTCAGGCTAGCGTAAACAGGCTTTCTCCAGTTCAGTGAAGCAGTGAGCCTCCGACTCTGAGATTAGCTAGCTTCTCCATGGCCGTCCTGTAGAGGGGATTTCTAAAGCTCAAAGAATTCTGTTTAAATGATCACAATAGGCCGCCGCTATCAGACTTTAAAAATAAGTGCGGCTCTACCACGAACCTGCCCCACGGAGAAAAGGCTGGCCGATCGATTTTTAGAAGAGATCAATTTTTACAGCGCTGGCAGCTTGGTGGGGTGGGATGCTCGTGGGTGGAGAGGGGTGGCTGCTGGGAAGAACGTGGGTGTGTATGATTGCTGGGGCCATGCCCAGGGGGGCCAGAGTCACCCCCGCGGCTGTGTCCTCTGCCTCTTTTCAGCAAAATGGGCCTCTGAGGGTGGAGTGGAGAAGAAGGGCAAAAAGAGCTTGTCTCCCCGAGCCCAAAGAACTCCCCAGCTTCAGCTTCGATGTGGGAAAGCCGGCCAGAGCAACACTCGGCTCCTGAATTGAACTCTGTTCTGGTGCCTGAGCTCAGGGGTTTTCAGAGTGTGAATAAGAGACTGTTCAGTGGCTAGTGGGTCCCAGGAGGCCAGCTGCCTTCTCATCCTGGGAGATGGCCCTTCCCCAACCCACCAAGGCATTGGAGCAGACCGAAGGGGCCACTCCAGCCCCCCCACCCCTGCCCTCAGTCCCCAGCTTTTTTTTTTTTTTTTTTGGACGAAGTTGTGCAGGTGAGGCTGCAGCATGGCCAGCTTCAAAGACGGTCTGGGGTGAAAGTCATTCACAACGCCAGACACAAAAATGTGTCCTGGGGTTGCTGTGGACAGACCAGTAAGGACTTGCAAAACAAAAGAGGGTGAGGTTTTTTTCAACCACTGAGCTAAGTTGCTCCCTGCAGTCTCCTCTGGCTTCTCTGTCTCACCCAGGTGCCTCTCTGGCTTTGAACAGAGGCAAAACAGAATGATAAGGAACCAGAAATCCCTCTTCTGTCGGGCTGGAAAGTGGCTCCAGCGCCTGAAAATGGTTTTTCCCTCCAAATAGTGCACCAGGGATGTTACCTGAGGGGCAAAATGCCTGCTTTGAGCTCTGCAGTTTGGAACACTGGGACATGGAACTTTGGCAGTGGATGGCCTGTGAAATATTTTCGTTCTTTCACCACCAACTCAGGGAACTGTTTGGAAGAGCCCTCCCAAGGCCTCGGCCAGCCCGCAGAAGCCACTTGCCCTCCTCTGATAACAGCCTCTGTGAATGCTCACATTGGCTTTTCAGCTAAAGACAGAGGCATTGCGGATGTCACAAGCTTTCATCTTCCCTCCGAGCCCTACTGAACCCTCCAGGGGCTCGTGGGGTAGGTGAGCGAAGCCTGAAAAATGCCGAGTTTGAAAGCTCCCGTTTGTGAAAAACAAAACGCTTCTAAAGTCCTCTCTCCCCTCCCAGCCCCACCCCTACCGCTGTGGCCGGGACCAGAAGCTGGAATTTGAAGCCAGAAAGGGGACACCCGGCCTGGCGTCCTCCCACCCCTGGCGGGGTCCAGCGAGCGTCGCGCCCCGGCAGACCGCCCGCGATGGCGGGACAGGCCCCCTCCCGGGCCGCGACCGTCCCCGGCGCGGCTCCCGGCGGCTGGCTCCCCGCGCCCAGCGCCGCACACCCTTTCCCCTTCACTCTCCCTTGGTTACTATGGAAACAAGGGTGTCATTGATGTGGGCTGAGCTGGGGAACATGTCGGCACACAGCTGAAAGTCAGCGATTGTGCCGGCGGGTGGAAATGTGCCCTGGTGGAAGAAGTCCGCAGCTCCCGAAACTGCTGGAAGGACGCGGTCCTGCCCTCTCCCTCCCTCCAACTCCACTTCTCTCTCTCCTGGCTTTTGACAAATTTCTTTATTCCCCTCCGGGCTAAAGCGGAGGCTATTTTTGGGCCACTCTGTGCCCCACCCTCACTGTCGGCCGCTCCTGATCCGGCCTGGCCTGGAGGGTGACACTATGTCACCCTCGCCAGGACGCGTCCCTTGATTCCCGTCAGAGTTTGCTTTGATTTCTCTTTCCTTCGCAGGGGCCAGTTCTTACTTCCTTTTATTTTTAGCTCTGCACTCCATGTGGTTTCAGGGTTCAGTCTGATCCATCGAAAGGTTCTTTTTTTATAGTCCCTTTAGAAAATGATAATCAAAGGAAGGGACGTGGTATTTGGTCATGTGGAAAATTCAATGTATAATTTAGACGTCTGTCAAAAATCTGACAAATAAAATGTAGCTGAAAGGAAGGCAGCCCGGAATGTGTTGTGTTCTTGGCCAGAGCTCGGAAAGGGCCTCGACTGTGTTTGTCCTTTCAGAGGTTAGCATTCTTCAAGGTGCTTCTTTCAGAAGCATAGAACACGAATACAGCCACCAACGATAAAAAGCACACTTTATGAAGCCCTTCCTACCCAGCAGGCGCCTTACCGTACGTCCCCTACGTTCAGTACCAGGCAGCATGAGTCCCACTTCGCAGTCGAGAAGACTGAGGCACTGGCCTGGGTTAAGGAGTGTGCCCAGCCTCACGGAACCTTCAGTGCAGGAGGGGCTGGAGCCTTGGGTCTGAATGCTGTAGCAAGCTGTCACCTCTGCGGGACAAAGACAGTCATGGCCCATTTCCCAGCAGTCTTAGCCTACACAGCCCCCCCCCCCCACCTTCCAAGTCCACACCAGCAGTGTTCCCCTGGGGTTCCTTGTCCTGGGTGTTGGGTGTTCCCTGTCCTCACCTCTGCAACCACAGATTTTGTACCATCTTCAGCAAGGACTGGAAAAAGGGACAAGATATTGGGAAAGGCCTGGTGAGGACACTTGCAATTACCTAGTACCTGATATTGCGTCTTCTTTTTAGAGAGGGCTCAGAGAAGGAAACAGACTTGCCCAAAGTCACACAGTAGGTGACAGAACAGGCTCGTGTTCAGGGTTCTGCCCCTGGAGCAGAAAAGCAACGTATTCCCCTTGGGCAGCCTCATTTGAGCAGCCTAGCTACACACCAGAATGGCTAGTCCCAAGGGCCCGCCTTTAAAGGCAAGCTGTTGGCAGAAAAGAGGGGTGCTTGGGGCAGGAGGAGAGAGGTCTAGAGTTGCCAGATAAATGACAGGACATTCAGTTAAATTTGAATTTCAGATAAACAAAGAATTGTTTTTAATTCAAGTATATCCTATGCAATATTGGGGACATACTTCCAATACTAAAAAAAAAAATTCCTTCTTTTTCTGAAATTCAAATTCAAAAACTGGCCTTCTCAGTTTTTTTGTTTGTGTTGTTTTGCTAAATTCTCGCAACTCCACCCGGAACACCCTGCTCAATAAAGGGACGGTGAGGTACAATTAAAAAGTCTGTTCTCTGCGGGTGCCTGGGTGGCTCACTTGGTTAAGCGGCTGCCTTCAGCTTGGGTCGTGATCCCAGGGTCCTGGGATCAAGCCCCATGTCGGGATCCCTGCTCGGCGGAGAGCCTGCTTCTCCCTCCCCCTCTGCTGCTCCCCCTGCTTGTGCTCTCTCTGTCAAATAAATAAAATCTTTAAAAAAAAAATCCGTTCTCTGGAGTCAGAGAGGCCCCAGGTTCAATCCTTGCCCATCATAAATCAGCCCTGTAATCTTGGGCAAGTTACTCTCTTGGAGTCCTGCTTCTTCATGTATGAAATGGGATTAAAATTTAAAAGAGATATAATGTAAATAAAGTCCTTAGACCTAAGGCAACAGCTAGCACAAAGTAGGGACGCTCGGGGTGCCTGGGGGGCTCAGTCTGTTAAGCGTCTGCCTTCAGCTCAGGTCATGGTCCCAGGGTCCTGAGATGGAGGCTTATTGAGCTCCCTGCTCAGTGGGGAGCCTGCTTCTCCCTCTCCCTCTGCCTGCCGCTCCCCTTGCTTGTGCACTCTCTCTCTCTGTAAAATAAGTAAATAAAAATCTTAAAAAAAAAAAAAAGGTAGGGACACTCTGTGCCTCAGTTTCTTATCTGTGAAATGAGGTAACATCATCCAGTTCTCCTGAGGAGAAGCTATGCATGTCCCGTGTATAGTAGGTGCTAAATCATTGGCAGCTATTGTAATAACTGGCAGAAATTCTGGAGTCCAGACCTTCCCAGGCCCCCTAGACCTCTGCCTTCCCTCCTCCCCTCCCATGTGGCTCTGGAACTTTGAAGGCAACAAGCAAGAGGCCAACAGTCTCCTGAAGGTGCTTGCAGCCCCCTCCTCTCCCGGGCTCCCAGGGCCACCCCAGCCACACCTCTTGCAATTAGATTTGTGAGTGGGAACAGTCTCTTGTCAGAGGCTCCTGATTGGCTCCAGGCAAAAACACAGTTTAGCGCTCAGTCAAGCTGCATTTTAGGGCCTCTGTCTCTCTCTCCCTCTCTCCCCTCTTAATTGCAATCTGTTCAGTAATTTCCTTTTCCAACACTGCAGAGCACAGGGAAGCTGCAGCACCAGGAGTTGGGCAGGGAGGAGGGGAAGACGGTGCCTGCTCCCTGCAGTGACTCTGCGGGTCCAGCACTGTGACAGTGCATGTGTGTGTGTCCAGAACCAGACACACACGCACACATGTGGAGATACGGCCAACAACCAGGCAGGCCCCTATGGTCAGACCAGAGCAAGTGGTTGGGGGCACCCACTTGTGCTGGGGACTTCCCAGTTATTAGCTTATTTAATCCTCGCAACAACATTACTAACTGTAGGTATGACCACAGTTTGGGGATAGGGCTCACAGAATTTGAATCACTTGCTCAAGACCACGCCGGAAGAGCGGCGCAGAACCCAATGTGCACCCCAGCCCGGGTCGCTGCTGGGCCCCGAGTGCAGACCATGACACAGGTATTCCTCACTTTCCGAAAGTTCATGTTTCGCCACTGCACTGTTACGAAAGACCTACATTAGTACCTGTTTTCAGTAACCGAAAGAAATTTGAAGAGGATTTTCATTTTTGCAAAAAAAAGCCATTGCCGTACTAACGTAGGTCTCACATAAAAGCCAAGTGGTGTGATGCGAACTTTTGGAAAGCAGGGTCTACACTGCTTTACCCTGTTTTGGCTTGTGAAAGGTTTCCTAGGAAAGCTCTACTTTCAGATAGCAGGGGAAGAGGGGCCTCTGCCTTTTCACCTTTTGGCTTCTACGCTCAGAAAAGGAGCTAAGGAAGCCTCCTGCACAAAGGAACATGGGGAGGTTTCTTTCCCCAGAGTGAATAGCAGTGTCCCAGGGACAAAAAGCCTTTGCTAAAGAAATAAAATATTAATGAGAGAATTGCAGAGGTCAAGCTAAGTCAAGGAGGGGCAGAGTTTATGGGAGAACCTGCTCGAATACCTGAAGCTGAAAGCTACAAGGGCTGGGGGCGGCTTTGCTAAGCAAACTGCTAGCCCTGTTAGTCAATCGCTGACTAGGCCCTTCCAGCAGCCCTACGAGGTAAGTATTCCCATCCCGATTTCCTAGTTGGGGAAACCAAGGCTCTCAAAGGTAAGTCACTTGCCTAGGATAACACAGCGAGGAAATGGCTTGTCTGAGATTCCGGCAGCCTGGAAGGCCCATTTTTCTCCCGGATGCCCTCTGGACTAGATGCAGGGCTGTGACCTGCTGGGGGCAGCGGTGGGGTGAGGCTCCGGGAAACAGGGAGGTGGGTGAGAGGCCTACCTTCTTCTTTGTCCCCCCCTCTTCAGGATGCACAAGCCCCTTCCTGGAGCACCAGAGGTGGCCGCTGGTCTGGAGGCCGCCGGCAGAGGGGGTAGGGGGGCCCGGCCCCACCCTGACAACAGAGGAAGAGGCTGGGGAGGCCGTTGCTCCTTGGGCCCTGGCCTGGCATCAGCTGCCTCCATTCTCACCCGGGCTCAGCAGCCCCCACCCAGTACCCTGGCCCGAAATGGAAGAGAGGGAGCGCGCTCTCCCTCCTCAGACCACCAACGGGAAGAAGGAAGGGCAGGCTGCCAACCGATGCACGCGGACACTGCCTTGTTAGCAGAATGCGTGTTCCTGACACCGGACAGGCCTGTCACCCAGGCCACTGCTGACTCATATGGAAGAGGATGACCCACGTCAGGGTGTGTGGCTTGGCGCTAGCTGCGAGTCCCTCGGGTGGGTGCCCTCGTGTAGGGCGCGGGCGGCTCAGCCGTACTTGGCGGCCGGGGCCTATTACACCAGCCAGACCCCTCCCTGGGCCTGGCTTTCAACACTGGCCCCCTAACCCAGTCCCCAGTCCCAGCTGGTCGACCTGCAGCCCAGCAGCCTCCCTTCCTCAGCCTTCCTCACTTCTGAGAGGTGGAATCGGGTGAAATCCCACTGGCACGCCACCCCCGCACGCCTTGGATTCTGTCTGGGGGCACACAGCAAGCCTGGCTTTCGGTAGGAATGAGGCTCCTCTGGGGCCTCCAGATGACAGGGCCAAAGCACAGATGGCTTCAGGAGAGAAAAGGATAAGGAGCTTCGGTTTGTAAGCAACCGCCCATCTTGCGGCGGGGGTGGGGGCGGGGGTGGGGGGGACACAACCCAGCCCACCTCGCCCCTCAATTCACCCAGCTCCTGGGGGTTCACCCGGACTCCCCGGCCCCCTTTCCCACCCTGAGACCTCCAGATCTACCAGAGCAGCGAGCTGGGAGGAAGAAAGAGGGAGGAAGGAGAATTTGGGGGGCTGGGATGCAGATCCAGGCAGGGGGCGGTGTCTGCACAGCTGCAGGCAGGCCCCCCCACCCGGCCCCCGGCCCCAGTCTGTGAATGGGCACATCGCCCCCTCCTGCCCGCCTGCCACCACTCCTGAAACAGTTGGTCTTAATGAACGCAAAGCAGGCAGGGCAGCTGTGAGCATTATCCATATGCCTGGGGGGTGGGTATTTAGGCTCCCCCCCCCCCCCCCCCCTGCAGCTGCTGCCGCCCCCTACGCCAGGAGGGCGAGTGGGCCCGAGCGCCCAGGCTGCTCCGGGGCCCTGGGCCTCCTCTCCTTCCAGCCCTCCCTCCCCAGCCCACGCCCACAGCCTTCACTTGACCCATTTTGGAGGCAGAAGTTTGTGTGTGTGTTTGAGAGAGAGAGAGAGAGCGCGCGCACATCATTTCCCCAGTTGGTGCTTTTGATTTCCTCTGAAGTATCTTGATTGCGGACGTACAATGGCATCTTGCTGCCAGTGCGCCCTCAGCAGCTTCTGGCTCCGCGCCGCCTCCTCCCCGGGGCCCGGGCTTTTCTGCTGACTCCAGGGCCCGTGGCCGGCTGGCAGGGAAGGAGAAGGCCTCATCCGGGCTTCCATTCCTTGGCTGAGCCATGGGACCTGGAGGCCCTTCCTGTCCTTGGGCGGGGGCCAGCCTGCACCCTGCAGCCCTACCGACTCTTTCTCTCGGACCTCCCTCTGCCCCCTGGGTGGCCATCTTGTCCCCTGCTGCCTGGCCCTCACCGCCTTAGTGCTCAGACCCATTGTTCTAAAACACAGTTCCCCTGCTCAGATGTCTTCAGGGGCCCTGTGGCTATGGGACTCAAGGCCAAACTGTTTATCCTGTCATTCAAGAGCCCTCTGATCTGACCCCAAACCTTTGTTATAGATCTGTCAATCGTGGACTCTCACGCAGACCCTGAGCTCCACAAGAGCTATCCTCGATATCCCCCAACCTAACGCCTGCAATTTTATTTCCCCACCTGTGCTCATAGTCACCTTCTCTCTGGAGTGTCTGCCCCTCTTTTGTGCTTTTCTTACTCCTCTTTTAGGGCATGATGCAAGTCCCATATGCCCAGGAAGATGACCTGGCACCCTCTAGCCCACAGGGCTCCCCTGTGAAACCCCTAGAGCCCTGAAAGCATCAGCATTTGGTATCCATCCATCCATCCATCCATCCATTGGTTCATTCATTCAGCAAATTATCTCTTGAGCAGAGGCAAAGCACTTATAATGCCTCATGCCCTGGCCCCCTTCCCTCATGCCTTTTTGACTTCATTACTCACTGCTCTTGCCTCTCAATCTTTCCAGCCACACACACCCCCTAGCCGTTCCTGAAACAAGCATCATCTGCCTCTGGTCTTTGTGCTTTTTTCCTCTGCCTGGAACACTGTTGTTTCAGATGCCCTGAGACCTTGCCTCCTCACATTCTGAAATATCTTTTCTTTTTTCTTTTTTTTTTTTTAGATTTTATTTATTTATTTGAGAGAAAGAGCGAGCATGCACAAGCGGTGGGGGGAGGGGCAAGGGGAGAGGGAGAAGCAGGCTCCCGGCAGAGCAGGGAGCCCTACACGGGCCTCAATCCCAGGACCCCCAGATCATGACCTGAGCCGAAGGCAGACGCTTAACCAGAGCCACCCAGGTGCCCACATTCTGAAATATCTGCTTGCTGTCACCTTCTCAGTAAAGCTATCCCCAACCATCTCCCTATATAAAACTGCCATGCCCCCTTACCTTCTTGGCATGCCCTACCCCCCTCACCCTGCTTTACTTGAGTACTTACCATCAACTCACATTTATTGATTTATTGTTTGTCATCTGTCCCTTCCCCACCAAATTATCAGCTCCAAGAGGGCCCAGAGCTTGTCTGTTTTGTTAACTGATGTATCCCCAACTTGGGAATGGTGTCCAGAAATAGAGGAACCTCGAGTAAATGAGTGAATGAATGAAACAGGCAATGTCCGTAGGCTCTGAAAAATCAAAGATGACTACTATTTCACGTCCTCCAGGGACTCACAGGCTAGCTGGACAGGTAGGCTGGGCCACATGCAGCCTGACATGTAAACCCCAACAGTTAGAATACCGCGTGAGAGTCCTAGGTGCACGGCAGTGTGGCTGGCCCGCAGGAACAGAAGCGTTGTGAGAGGTATCAATGCCCCGAAGTGGACAGTGACGGCGACAAACCCAGCACTTTGCGTGCGTCATTTCCTTTCTCCTCATGCCCTCCTGGAGAGGGCAGGAAGGGGCACGCAGCCGAGGCAAAACTCTGAGTCTAGGTGTACAATCCAGGCAGAGGGCTCAGAAGAGCCACCAGGGCACGGAACCACCTGGGCTGCTGAGGAGTGACTCTAAGCCTATGATGTGATAGGTGGAGCTTGGGTTGCTGCAGCTGCTGGAGATGGCATGTGGTGTAGCTGGAGAGTCCCTCTCTGTTAGGCCCTGAGTTGCCCATTTGCATCCAAACCCCCTCCCTGCTCAGTGCCCTGCAGCAGACACAGATGTGGAGAGTAATGACAACATCCAACTCACAACCAGGCAGCCCAACATCCATAGGTCACATGACTCACTGTCATTTTTTTTCCCCCCCAGGTGGACCAGAAGTCCACACCATCCTTAACACTCAGGTCTTGGACACCTGCTCCTGCATTTCACTCTTTACCTGCAATTTTGAGATGTTGCCCGTGCCACCGCTAACACCCCGTTCTACAAGCTGTTGAAAACTCTGCCACACACCACCCCATACATCTCCCTTTTCTTGCCTCCATGTAAATAATGAAAAATAATTTATGGCACTGAGCAGATGGGTTCTTTCTCAAGAAAGACCCAATTATTATTTTTTTTTAAGATTTTATTTATTTATTTGAGAGAGAGAATGAGATAGAGAGAGAGAGCATGAGATGGGGGAGGGTCAGAGGGCGAAGCAGGCTCCCCACTGAGCAGGGAGCCCGATGCGGGACTTGATGCCGGGACTCCAGGATCATGACCTGAGCTGAAGGCAGTGGCTTAACCAACTGAGCCACCCAGGCGCCCAAGAAAGGCCCAATTATTGAAGATCTAGTGCAAGGGGAGGTCATAAATATCCCAGTTTGCCGCAGTTGAGAGGAATTAACCACACAGCAATTAAAGAAAACTGGTTGCCCATGGAGGAAACATGCAGACTTCGAGTGCAGAGCTCAGGGGTAAGCCTCTTGCCAAGGCCCTGCATCATAAATGCCAGGGACAGGGGATTTTAGGGAAGAAGCCCTGGGCTCTTGAAGGCTTCCCTCACTCAGCGGGTGAGATTCCCATATACCATAGAGAATATGGTAGAGATCAAAGCTCTATCCACCGGATTTCTATTTGTTATCTGTAAGAGCTTTCCCTGTGGAAGCTGTGTCTTGAGGAATTCAAGCAGAGAGTGGCTACATCTTGCTCTGGAAGGGAAGAGAGTCTTTGGAAAGGGTAGAGTGTTGGAGGAAGAGAGAAGCTGCCGGAAGGTGATATTCTTTTTTTTTTTTTTTTTAAGATTTTATTTATTTATTTGAGACAGAGAAAATGAGAGACAGAGAGCATGAGAGGGAGGAGGGTCAGAGGGAGAAGCAGACTCCCCGCCGAGCAGGGAGCCCGATGCGGGACTCGATCCAGGGACTCCAGGATCATGACCTGAGCCTAAGGCAGTCGCTTAACCAACTGAGCCACCCAGGCGCCCCTGGAAGGTGATATTCTTGAGGCCAGCCCACCCCCTGGTCCAGATCTATAACCTCTCACCTGATGAGCCCCCAACCCTGGCTGCCTCTGCCCCACTCTCTGGTCTGTCTCATTTCCTCAGCCTCCGTGGATGTTTCTGGGGTCTTAGCCCTGAATCCCGGGGCCTTGCCCAGAGTATAGGGAAGGGGCAATCCAAGAGTGTTCTCAATTTCCTTCCTTTCCCTTAACTCAAAGAAACAGGAATGAGAGGGTTTTAGAACCAGTAGAAGGATCCCAGGTTCTAGAGATCACTGTTTCTAAGGCCCCTCCAAGGGAGAGTTTTCCAAAATCATACAGGGAGACCCTCACTGTAAAAGAGGGGCTAAAATGGGGTGGGGTCTGTCCAGGGACACCCGGGGATCAGTCTTCTACCTCCCTTTACCCCGCAGCCCCAGTAGGATCAACATCCCCCCCCCCCCGCCCTTTCTTTGTAGGCCTAGATCACTAGGTTGGGGAAGGACATATCCTAGACCCTCCATCCACCCACCCCGAATTTACAGGACGCAGAGGTGGGGTAGGGAATCCCCCAGGGGGCCAGGCTCCATCTTGAAAGTGTGCCTCGGTTCTCCCCCACCCTCAGATGGGAGAAATTGAAGGTGTCTGAGGAAGTGGCATGGTGACAACGACAGGGCCTTGAGTGGGTGGGTGTGAACAGGAATGGAGGAACCCAGAAGTGAGGTTCGAAGGTGGCGTCTCGCCTCGGGAGAGGGGCCCGGGGCGCTGACTCAGCGGCAACGCCCGCAGGGTGCTCCCGGCTGCCCCACCGCCCGCCCGCCCCGCCCGCAGGGCGCCCTTTGAAGCCGGGAGGGGGCTTTGATCTGGGGTCTGCCCCTCTCAGCGGGCCCGGCCAGATGCGCGGGGGGCGGGGCAGAGGAGCCGACCACCCCCGGCCTCGCCTTCCCCGCCCCCCCCGCGCCCCTCCCCCGGCACCGGGACTGTTTCCGGCTGTTGCGGGGCCAGCCGACCCTCCCCCCCACGCCTTGCAGCTGTTCCCCAGCTGCGCCGCCCCACCCTAAAGCCAGCTGGGAGAGAGGCTGGGGCGGGGAGCGGGGCGCAGCTGCTGGGCCCGGGCCGGGCCGGGGAGGGCAGCGACATGAAAGAGCCCCGGCGGCGGCGCGGGTGGCGGGCGGAGGAAACCCCCCGGCGGTCGCCTCCGCGAGGGCGGCGCGCATCTGGGCCACAGCAGCCGCCGCCCCCCACCGGTGGGGTGGGGGAGAGGCGCTCCTGACACCCAGCCCTTCCCGGAAAGGGGAGGAGTGACCGCCCCTCGCGGAAGGCGGGAGGGCAGCGCCTGGGGTGCGAGAGCCGCTATCTCGGAGCCGTCCGCGGTGTGAGGCGCAGGGCGCGGCTGTGGGGGCCCAGGGGTGCGGGAGTGTGCACACCGGGGCGGGGTGGGGGAAGGCCCCCTCACACCTTCTCCTGCAGGCCTTGTGTCTTGGGGACGCTCCAGCTCTTTCTGGGCCTCCTGTGCCCCTGACCCTCTTGGGAGGTGGGTGACAGCTGCCCCTCTGAAGCCGGGGACAGCTGGGTGGCGGGGGGCAGCTGGGTGGGGTTGGCTTCCCTGCTTCCCTGGCTGCCCGGGCACCCCCCGGCTGTACTACTGGCAACTGGCTGCTTTGCCTGCAGCCTGCGTGCCTGAGTGTGTAGTTGTCCGGGGTGTCCCGGGTGGGCTTCCGGAGCTGGGACCCGGTGGGGCCCCAACCCCCCACCCCACCAGAGTCTCCCTCCCTATCCTGGTCTGACTGATGCATCTGGAGACAGGGCCCCTCCCATCAGCTACAACAAAACTAGGCCAAGTGGGAAAGAAATTGGGCAGCTTTCTGTCTTGGCTCCCAACCCTTGGCACAGATGTCCTAGGGCCCCTGACAACCACAGAAAGGAGCAGATGTGAGCGGAGTGAAATGTCTGTCTGTCCACCAGCACCTGCCCCCAGGCATCCTTCCACCCTGGGCTGCCCGGGCACTGTGCTCCAACCATCTGCCCCCTCGCTTTAGCCCCAAACAGGTGCAGGGGAAGAGAAGGGGGCAGGCCAGCTGTTGTCATCCTGTCCTGGCTCTGGCTCCCAGCCGAACTGGGGACGGGGGAGCAATGAGGCAAGGGTCCACCCACCCAACATTGAGTCATTTTCTATTCCCACAGGATGGGAAGACAGAGCTTCTACTTAGCAGGACCAAGACTCCGTTTTGGTTTGGCCAGCCCACTGGCCAGGGGAACATGGCCTCACCATGCCCTCCACCCTGGGTCCTTACTTTTATGAGAGGGGGAATGACTAGGGCTGGGTGAGGCTCGGGCCCCTGGCACAGGACAGGACTTACCCATGGCTCCCTGCCTTGCGCTAGGCTTCCTGGGATAGGAGGCATTCGGGCCCTGATTCTACCCAGACAAGGGGAAAGAGAACCAGGCACCAGCAAAGGTTGCCCCTCCTACTGGTACGGAAGAAGGGCACAGGCTGCTGTATGACGTAAGATCCATGCAAAGTGTTACGCAACAAACCAGAGATCCCTTTTAAAAGATCACCCCCCCCGCCCCCACCAGAGGTGTCCTCCAGCGCCTCCTTCTACCCAGGGGTCCCTGTGACAAGCAGGACCCTAGCCAATGCTTCATGGCAGCACTTCTTTTAACTGGGGAGTTAAAAATACAGATTCCTGGGCCCTTGACGGCTCCCACAGAGTCTAAGCGGACTCTGGGAATCAGCCCTTTTAACAAGCTCCCAAGACACACTAGAGACTTTGAGCACCTCTGCCAAAGGGGATGGGGGTAGAATGTCTTCTTCACTTTGCTACCCTACCTCCATGCCTCTCAGAGCCAAGGATTTTCCTGCCTGCTCTTTTCCTGTGCGCAGGGTGGGCCTGGGCCCAAGTCACCACAGGAAGCATGGAGCTGAGTGACTCCCCCAATGGGGGCCAAGGCCCAGTTAGACTAAACTACAAAA
This sequence comes from Neomonachus schauinslandi, assembly GCF_002201575.2. Lineage (NCBI taxonomy): Eukaryota > Metazoa > Chordata > Mammalia > Carnivora > Phocidae > Neomonachus > Neomonachus schauinslandi. The sequence continues at coordinate 128,419,523 of NC_058408.1, read as the reverse complement.
AGAGGGTCTGCTCTGTTTATGCCCAGGGCCCCGCACAGTGCCTGGCACTTAGCATGTGCTCAATAAATATTTGTGGACTGAAGGAGGTAATTTTGCAAGACTCCCAGAAAGGTATTTCTTCCTTTGTCTGTCCTAGCTAAGAACATGCTGGCAGAACCTCAAAGAGATGCCAGGACCTATGAAGCAGGGGGCTGGGCCTGGGAGGCCCTCGCTCAGCAAATATTTGTCAAATGAACCCAAGGCTGAGAGGAGATGGAGTTAGTGCCTGACGAGCTGACATTCACGGGCCTGGAACAGTCTAGACGGAGCACAGAACCAAGGCAAGGAAGGCAGCGGCTTCCATCCCTCAGTGCCCTTTCTTGTACCAACACCTGAAGACCCTAGGCCTGGGGGAGTGAGGGGTAAGAGGCGAGGCAGGGAGTGGGACTGCGCCATTATGTTTATTAGAAGGTTGGATTTCGGTGTGTGCTCTAGACAGATTACAGAATAAATACCTGCGCCTTGAGAACAGGAAGTCCACGATTCATACAAAGTGCTCACTACAGGAAGTTGCTGTGTCAAAATCCAGGCAAGGACCCAACTCGGGGCAGCCACTCCTCCCCCACTGACCTCAACAAGGGCTGTGCTATGGTTTTTTATTTTATTATTTATTTCTCTTTATTATTATTAATATTATTATTATTTGCTTTTGCTGTGGTCACTATCATTGGCAAAGTTCCTTTTCCCCTTTCCTGGACATGGGGTTCCTGTCTTTAAGATTCCACTCTGAGGCTGAAGGTGCCAAAAGCTGCTTGAGAAGTGGCCTTTGAACTCCATCTGGGAGGATGTTGAGAAGAAGGAAGTAGGAGAAATCATTCTTGGTTTAAAGAAAAAAAAAAAAAAAGCCCCACAATCTACAGGTCATTGCTTAGTCAGTGATCAAACTGCCCAAAAGAAAAACAAGAGGAGAAGCGGGCCAGTGGGCACCACTGGTCCTTCCTCCCAGGGCTAGGTGAGGAGGGCTAGATCCCCCGGATCCCCCAAGGCTTTAGGGGAAGCTGAGGCTCCTTCCAGCCACGGGGGTTGGAAGGGGAAGGAGTGGAAAAAAAAAAAAGGAGAGACAGAGAGAGAGCTCAATGCCTTGAAGTAGACGTTTTCCCAACTCAGGGCCACCTGCAGCCCGGGCCAGCTCTCACTGTCACGTCTGCGTCCAGGAGATTCATTAAAAAAAAAAAAAAAAAATCAAAAACAAAGCCCAAAACAAAACAAAATCCAAAAGGAAAAGACTTGGGGGGAGATGAAGGAGGAAGGGAGGGAAGACAGGAAGGTAGAAGGGCAGGTCTCTGGATGCATAATTCCCGAGCCACTGGGGGGCTGGGGGGGAAGATCCCCCAGTGCCCCCACTGCCTGCGTGGCGTTAGCTCGTCACGTAGTGTTTGGTGGACGGCTGCCCATACACCCTGTAGAAATCCTGGTGGCCAGGCTGCTGGGAGGCGTCGAGCCAGTCTCTGACCGCCAGGCCAGGAAGGGACTGGGGGACGGAGGGTGTGGGCGGGAGCGGGTGTGAGTACTCCTGCGAGGGCACTGTCCAGGGAAAGTGGCCGGAGCGGGGGTAGGGCTGGTGGCCACCGTGGTTGGCCACGGAAGAACAGTAACAGTTGTCCACAGAACAGACGAGAATCTTGCGGCCGCCATACTGGGGGAGCATGGGCTGCTGGGTGGCGGAGCCATTGGGATACTGTGACGGGGGGAACACAGGACTTGAGTGCACTGGTTGGGCGCCGCCCGGCAGGGCCACCAAGTGCTGCGTGGAGCTGCAGGGCCCCAGGGGCTGCCCTGACTGGCCCTCGCCGCTGGCTGTGCCCGCTGCCCCATATTGGCTGCCCACGGGGCCTGACGACGTCTCTAGGAAACTGGCCTCCGGGAAGGCCGTTGAGTGCTTGCGCTTCTCCGCCCCAGAGCTGCTCACGCCACAAGGGTACAGGGGGACGCTCTGCAGGAAGGGCACCGCTGTGCTGAAGGGGCCTGTGGAGAGTTTGGGGCAAAAGTCGCCAAAGCTCCCAACCCAAGCAACCCAGGCCTCCTCTCCCCGCTTTCTATCTACAGGCCCAAGCTCATTACATCATGCACGGTCTTGCTCAACGCTGCCTACTCCATTAGCAGGTAGATAGTACTATTATTCCCATTTTACAGCTGAAGAAACTGAAGTTTAGGGAGGTAATATGGCTTTTCCCAAGGTCCAATAGCTAGAAGTGGCAAAGCCAGGATAAGAAGAAAAGACTATCTGACTAGGCCATGCTGCCTCTCAGAGAGAAGGCTCTGGCATTCCTCCCTGCCCAAAGGGCTCTCTCCTTTCCATTGAGGATACCACCCTCACCTTCTAGCATCTTCCGCAGCTGCTTCTCCTTCTTGGCCACCTCATTCAGGAAGAGCTTGGAGTTCAGGTGGCCGATCTTAGGGGGAGAAAGGCTGCTGCCCGTGCAGGTCTGGGTCCTGGGGGCAGTGGACGGGGCATCTGCTGTGAGGAGGTATCACGGGTGAGCCTGCCCTACCTCCCCCCCGGTGGGCCTGGCCCTCCCTGCCCTCCCCCAGATGTGTTCCCCTGGGGGCCAATGGCCAGCTGCTCACCTGTCCATTAGGATTTTCACAGACTTGGTGTTCTAGGGGGAGAGAAAAGGGTTAGTCAGTGGGAAAGGCAACATGGGAGAGCTGCCCCATCCTCCTTCTCCCCAGGCAGGGCTGACCATCTGATTCCAGCCAAAGTGTGGCAAGGGGGGAGGGAGTGTCTCCATTTCTAGAAGATAAGAATAGCTAACATTTATTGAGCACTTACTATGTGACAAACACTAAAGTGCTTTCTACATATCCATCATTTTATCTACACAATTATCCTAGGAGGAAGATGTTAGAGGCATTCAGTCTTTTATCCGAAATCCTTGGGGCCAACTGTGTTTTGGAATTTGGAATTTGTTGGATTTTAGAAGGGGGATATGGTGCCTGTACTATATATTATGTATTATATCCATCATCCGATACATCAATGTTCCTGCAGCAAAATGTTTGAATACTTGTATCAAGCAAGATAAATAAAGACCATAAATTGCCAACATGAGTGCAGGTCAATTTTTTCTGTTAAATGAGTTGTCGGAATTTTTTCTACCAGTTTTCAGAGACTTTTAAAAATTGGCACCGTCAGAGCGCCTGGGTGGCTCAGTCGGTTAAGCGGCTGCCTTCAGCTCAGGTCATGATCCCAGGGTCCTGGAATCAAGCCCCACATCCGGCTCCCTGCTCGGCGGGGGGCCTGCTTCTCCCTCTCCCTCTGCCTGCTGCTCTGCCTACTTGTGCTCTCTATCTGTCAAATAAATAAATAAAATCTTAAAAAAAAAATTGGCACTGTGGATAAAGGATAGTAGGTAGATCTGTATTATGCCCCCCATTTTATTAGTGAGGGAACTCCGGCATAGGGCACATCTATGACTCGCTCCCAAGCTCACAAAGCTAGAAAGCGCGGGGTGGGAGGGTTCTGAAGCCATGCAGGCTGGCTCCAAAACCCTGCGAGCATACTGCTGGGGGCAATTCACTGGGGAGCCAAGGAGGGCAGGCCCCAGTTTAGGAATGACCCCCGGTCCCACCGGCCGGTCCCGGTCCCAGCCCACCTTCATGAAGCTGACATCTTCCGTCTTGTCGAAGAGGAGCTGCAGGGAGCCCAGCAGCTTCTTGGCCTCCTGCATGCGCTCCCCGAGGTGCAGCGCCTGCGCTGCGTTCTCGCTGCAGAACTTGGCCTGGGCCTTGTCCAGGACCTCCACCGTCTGCCGCAGGTCCTCATCCAGCAGCTGGTGCAGCTTTTCATACTGCAGCCGCACCTCCTCCTTCAGCTGGCTCACCTTCTCCTGCAGGCCCGGGGGTGAGAGCGGGCGGGAGGTGAGCCCCTGGGACCTCTGGCTGCCGCTCCCGCCACTCTCATAGCCTGGAAGGTAGAGTCTGGGACGCCCACCCCCCAGGCTGCCCACGGCTCCTGAGGGCAAGGTCCGACCTGCTCATTCCCTGCTGGTAGCGCGGGGCTCTGGGCCAGCTACCCCTGGCACCAGTGGGGGCTCATATTTAGTCAGTTCACTAAATAACTGACCAAGGGATTCTGGCACAGAGTCGACCCCAGAATAGGTCCTAGCCCAAATAAGGAACCAGCCCGAGGCCCTGCACCCAAGCCTCCCCGCCCCATACCATGGGCTTGGGCTTAGCTACCTCCACCAGGCGCTTGTCCGACTCAAGTTTGTACAGCTGGTCCTCAATATCCTGCTCTCGCTCCTCCAGACGGTCCTGTTGCTTCATCAGCATCTTCTGCGGGGACAGGTGGGGAAGGGGCATCAGAGGGGGCTGCAGCTCTATCCCCTACCAAGGATGGGTGAGCACCACCCTTCCCTCTAAGAACAGACCCATCCTATAGATTCTTTGACTCAGATGGCCTAAATTTCTGCCATCTAAACCCTTCTGGCCCCCACGCAATCCCAGGGGCCTGGTGACAGCTGTCTGGCCAGCCTGTTCCCAGGAACAGAAAGCCTGGAATAGCTGCCCACACATATCTAAACCATGAGCTTTCTGAGGGCAGGGTCAGGCCGGCCCCTGTTCTAAGTGCTTTTCCTGCATAGACTTATCTAATCACCCCAGTAATGCTATGAGTTAAGTACTATTATTATCCTCATTTCAGAGAAGAGGAACCTAGAGAGATTAAGCAATTCGTCCAAAGTCACACAGCTAGTAAATGTCGGAGCCGGGATACAACCCTAGGTGATCAGGCGGCAGGGTCTGTTCTCATACAAGGCATGCCACCTCTCTCTGGGGAGCTCCATCTTAGAGATGAGTACCCTAAGATGCAGAGGGACAAACAACCTTCCAAGGTCATACAGGGCCTCTGCCTAGTCCATAGATCTCACCCTATACTTGCCTTACCTGCACTTGGGGGCATCAAGGGCAGCTACCCCTTCCTTTGTTCTCGACGCTGAGAGCTAGGCCTCTAAAGTCCTTGCTAGGTGTCTCAGACTCTCAGGTGGACCCAGGTGGGAGACTCTGGCTCTCCTAAGAACCAAGGCCAGTTTGGTGGGAGGTGCTGAACCAAGCTGCTCTTCTCAGCCCCTAATCTCCTGTCTCCACAAGCCCTCCTCTCCCAGCCCTGCCCATCCTGGCTGTTCCACCCATCCTGTCATCCTCCCTCACCAGACATGCCTCTTCAAACATGGTCTCTTCCCGCTCAAGAGCCCTCAATGACTCCCTCCTTCCAATACTCCAGCCACGAAGGCTTTCTGACAACTTGACTCGCCCAGCCAGGTGGGCTGCTATCCTGTCCCCAGTGCTCCGTGCACATCCAAACTCCCTGCACCCTGCTGACACGATGCCCACAGTGCTCCCGTCCTCCCTCTGGCCATCCCTCAAGGCACAACTTAAGGCCCCACGACCTAGGCAACTTTCCACAGTCCACGCTCGACATTTGCGCAGGGCCCTCCCCGTCCTTGTCGGGCGGGGGCCTGTCACACTGTACCTCCCCGTCGCTGTGCCGTGCAGTACGGCAGCCGCGAGTCACAGGTGGCTATTTAAGTTGAAGCGAATGACAATAAATTCAGTCAAACATCAGTTCTTCAGGTGTGCCAGCCTCAGTTTCGGGTGCTCAATAGCGACATGGAGCCAGGGGCTAACGTACCGGACACCACAGGTACCAAACATGACCCTCATCACAGAAAGACCTATAGGACACTATTCTGTAGTCCGCCTCACAAAGTGCAGTCTGGTCTCCCTGCAAAGCTCCAAGCCTACTGAAAATAGGGTTTTGCTGCTGTCTTTTCCCCCCTCCCTCCCCAGCCAGGCCACACAGAGGCCCCAGCACCGTACAGACACAGAACCAGTTGACTGAATAAAGCGAGGGTTTTGCCTACAATATAAGGTTTGCAAAGCAAGTGGCACAGAACCTGGCTCACAGTAAGTGTCCACAAGGAGTGGTTCTTTTCCTTCCTCTGTGTGGGCCTCAGAGTGACCCTCAAGTTTGACCTATGACCCCCCACTCTTCACCCAGACCCAACTGGTTTCCTAGAGACAAGCGGCACCCATCCCTTCCTCACTCCTCCAGCCCATTTTATGTTCGGGGGAAACCAAGGCCAGTAAGAGAGTTTGGCGACCTCGTTGTGAGCTGGTGGCTGCCCTGGAAACAAAAATCAGGACCCTGGGGACAGGAGGAGGTGGTGCGTTAAGGCTCTCAGGTTCTAAGCTGGAGAAGCCAGGGGTACACGGCCCCCGCCCCTGCTCCAACAACTTGACCCCTGACCTAGGACAGGACCTCTAAGAACCAGCCCCAGGAGACCTTGCCCTGCCCCCAGCGCTTTGTCCTTCCAGCAGGTCCCCACACCAGTCCAACATGCACAGGGGTCTGCTGTCAGCCTGAGAGTCAGAGCCTGCAGGGAAACAACGGCTGGGCAGTCCCGCATCCTTCGTGTCTATGAAGCTGCCCCCAGCACCCTGCGGCACTGCCCAGAACACACCCAAGCCCACACTGCCCCTGGGCCCAGGCCTCCCTCACGCACACTGTTGCACACAGCTATACATATACTTGCATCCTGCCCCCTACACGGTGAAGGCTGGGCCCCCTGAGGGCCCCAGACAATTAGGAGAGGCCTGCCATAAAGGCAAGGTCACCAGGACTCCCCTTCAGGAACATTAGGGCCTGTAACAACTGGCCCTCAAATTGTTGCCTTCTGGCTACTTAGAGAACGGGGCACACCCCTCCAGATGTGTCTCAGAGTCCAGGCCACTCTTGTCTTTCCAGTGCTCAGGATACCTGCAAGCCCAGCCCCCTCCCCAAACATCTGCAAACCATGGTCTCCCTGCCTAGCTACTTCTTATGACCAAACCCATCAGTGTCCGATTAGCGATGCACCTGGGGCTGAGTTCCAGATGAGGGGCAGGAAAGAGGCAGCCCCAGGCAGGTACCCAGACCAAGTTTCCCGGGGCCTGGAATGGGGGCTGTTGCACTCCCACCCTCCAGAGCAGTGGGAAGCCCCTCTCCCGCCCACCTGGAACCCCTTCAAGGAATTCATGGCTGACTCCTCAGGGAACAGCCAAAGGAGTTACCTTCCATCCAGTCCTAGGGGGTGGAGCTCAGCCCTGTGCCTCTTCTTCTAGGCTTTTCTCAGAGCCTTTCCTGGCAGTACTTATACTCTGGGACCTTGCATGCCCAGAGCCCTCTGGGTTGGGAGTCCAGTCCAGGCCCGGCAAAGGCAATGGCTGCACTCTCTAGCAGGTGGCTGGGTTTCACTTCCACTCCCCCAGCTCAGAGGACATTGAGCTCCTGTCTCTGCTGCAGGGGTAGGTAGGGGAAGGGGCAGAAATGGGAAGGAAACCAGCCAAGGGTTGCCAGTCGTCATGGAGGGCTGAGAGGGGGGCCCAGGGGCCCCTGCTGGTCAGCTCACCCTTGCAGGAACTGCCCTCCCTTGAGGCCAGATGATCTTAATCCTGCCACAGACAAAAGCTGAGGGAGGCAGGGGGGTGGGGGGACATCACTGTTACCTCAGGCACTGGGAAATTGGGGGAAGGGACAGGAATATTTACTTGCTGTCTCTTCCTTAGCCCTCACCTCAATGCCACCAAATGACTGAATCGGGATACCGAGAAGCTGGGAGATGGGAGAGAGGAAGCAAGACTGACACCCCCCCGCCCCGCTACCAGCAGCCTCGTTCCGTCCCAACGTCCAGGGAATTGCCGAGAGCCAAGGCCCCACTGCCCACCTGGGAAAAACAGCTGAGACAGGACCAGATTTTCCAGCTTGTTTCAGAGTATGGGCTCTCAGTGCAGGGGTGGGGGTGGGGGTGGGGGCACTTTACAAACGCTCCCAGCCTGAAGTGAGTCACCTGGAGTGTGGCGCACCTCAAGGGTGCAGGCGCAGGAGCAGAGCAGAGCGGGGAACCGTGGGCTAGACCAGCAGTGCTGGAGGAAGCAGGCCTCCGGCAGGAAGGACAACAAACAATCTGAGGCCCGGCTCCACTCAGCAGCCCCTGGCCCTGATGGGACCTGCTCACTCCTGGCCCTGGCCCTGGCCCTGGCCCTTAGGACTTAGGCCTTTTGTGGTCTGCTCCTGGGCCTGTGAGGGCAAAAGCATCAAAAAGGCTGGGGGGCACTCCATTCCCATCCCATCACACCTGGCGGGGATGAGGAGCAGGCCCCAGAACATCCAGACTCTGCCTTGAGCTGCTCCCTCTGATGCCCCTCCCGACTCAGAAAGGGGGCACTTATAGCCCCTTACGTTCCTGCCCCAGGAAAGCCTCACATCCCTCTGGAGTCTAACTGGCCAGGCCCAGTTGGCATTTTGACGCCAGACTGGACTGGGCAGACGGCTGAGGCCATGGGGCCTCTAGGCTGCATAAAAGTTAATAAATAATAATAATAAAACCCTCAAGTCAACCTTGAAGAGAAGCAAGGTCAGGAGGGAACAGGGCCCCAGGGGTTGGGCCAGAGGCAGGCCTGAGGTTTTCAAACAGGGCCAGGGCTGGACCTGGCAGCCCTGGGGTTGTGGTGGCGGCGGGGAGAGGTAGGGGGGCAAGAAGAGGGAGCTGGGCTGCTACACACCTCTCTGGTCAGGCCCCTGCCCTGGCCTTGGTTCTTGGAGGGCCCTCATTCCAGCTCCAGCTCAGGCCGCAGCCCCTGCTCAGAGCTACCCCATCCTGACCTCCTCCCAGCTTCCACACCTGCCCCCCGACTCTCTCCCCGAAGCCCTCGTCCCAGGAGTACGCTGGCCTCCTCTCTCCCTGGGCCACAGCACTCTCCCCTGGTCTCAGAGCAGTTTCTTCCAGACACCCCTTTCCAGGCCTCAGCCCCTGCCTCAGGCTACCCTGTGGGCCCCCGGGCCAGAGGCAACCAGAGGCGCAGAGAGAAGAGGCTGTAGGGCAGGAGCCAGGGTGAGGAGAGCAGCGGCAGCTCGGAGACAAGCCCCGGCAGACCCCAGAGAAGGGTTCCCAGCTGCAGAGTGGAATTAGCTTTTGCCATGCAGAGAGCAGTGCTCTGGGGCGGCAGAACAAAGAGGCGAGAGAGAAAGCCCCCCTTTGTCTAGGCTTGAATGCCAGGCCAGCCGGGAAGGAAGGCTTTCCCAGAGCCAGGGATGAGGACAGCCAGGCCTGCCTGCTCCGTCCAGGGCAGGGGCCCAAGCTGGGCCCACCTTCTGCCTGTGCCCACCCACACTGCCTCCAACACAGCCCCGCAGGATCTGCCTGGCCCTCTGCCTCCAACACCTGCCATGGGTGGCGAGCTCACCCCAAGGGGAATTCCGTCGTTTCAGCCCCTCCGCGACACCCCCACCAGTTGGGAAAGTCACACAAGACTCAGAGCCCGAGCAGGCAGCCACATGCTAGCAACATGGTGCTGACGGTCACGCACACCCACCCAAGTTCCAATCACAGGGCTGCGGCAAGCAGGCCACGCGGTCACCTGCCTCTCTCAGAGACGCACACTTGCACGCCTTCCTGACCCCGCAGCAACACCCGAGACAGCTACACAATCAAGGCAGTCACTCACACGGTGCCTTCGCAGAGATCCACGTGGGAGATAGAGAAAATGAGTCACATGCTGAGAGACACAACCAGACACGCTGGTTCCACTCAAGCGCGCACATGCACCTGCAGACAGACACGGACGCACAGCCACCCAGAGCTGCAGGAGGCCGAGTAATCGATAGGGCGTGCATGACAGGCGCCTGGCTGTGTCAGCGGGATCCTGGGCTGGAGGTGGGGGCTGGGCCTCTGCCTGAGACTCCCCTCTGCCTGGGGCCCAGGGCCCACCTTCCCTGCAGACTCAGGATAAGGAAGGGGCACCTCACACACACCCCAGCTACCACCCCACCTGAGAGGTCAGGAGTATGGTCAGGGGAGGAGGGGTGGCGGAGTCACCTGGGCCAGGGCAGCCCTCACTTCCACAGCCCACCCAGAGATACGTTGGGCCCCGAGACATCAGATCCCCTCCGGGGTCCCAGTGCAAGCCCTCCAACCAGGGGCAATGTGAGCAGCATAACCTTGGCCTGATCAGTGGGATCCCCACCCCCCTTTCCAGAGAACATCTCTCAACACTAAACCTACAAGAATGTGAGGAAAAGGGTTCTGGCAACATTTCCAGCCTTGATCTGGGGTCCTAGGAATGATACAGGTGCACAACTATGACCTGAACACACACACACACACACACACACACCCTGAATAGCTCCTCATACATATAACTAGGCCTTATCTTGGGTTTTCTTTCTATGTTAAAGACGGTTATGAGGTAGGGATGCTCCCAGCTTACCCCAGTTCCCTGTTGCTCAGATGAACCCCTAAACCAGGGGGCTAGAAGAGGGTTTCACCACCTACAGCTGCCAGGCTCAAACCTACCTGGATATCCCAATTTGGGGAAGTTAGCCTCTTATGGCCCCAAAGAATGTATCTGGGGTCTAGGCCTGTCCTGAAGAGTAGTCTTTGGGGCCTACCCAGTGGATAAGGCTTCAGGGCAATGGGGCCTACACACTGGCTTCCCAAGGACAGAGTGGGGCAACAGAGTTGGCTGGCCTGACTCTGGGTTCCCTGCTATCCTCCAGGCTGGAGAGAAGCCCGGCTTGCTTTCTTGCTGGGCCCCTAGTCCAGACGACTGGCCCATGCTTTTGAGTATGGGACTAGGGCCACTAGGGAGAGGTTGATCAGTTTCCTATTTGTAGCCAATAGGGCATTTCAGCAGCCCCCCACCCCCACCCTGGCAGGAGAGAAGAGGAAGCACAAGAAGAGGGGCTGTATTTTAAGGGCAGTTCTCCATGTATCTGCTCCTACATCCAGGAGAATTCTGTTGCTCTCCGTGACATCCATGGCATCAGCAAAGGCCCTCAGGCAAGGGAAAAAGAGGCCCAGGGAAAGGCCCCTCCCCCTGGCTGGAGGACAGGCAGCGCAATGGGTTCTTCCATTCAGATTCCCCACAGCTCTTCCCCTCCCCTGAGGGCGAGGCCCCTCTTCCTCCACATTCAGTAAGTCCAACTCACAGTGAGTGGCGCTGGCCTATTGAAGGGTTTCCAACTCCAGTGCCCTGGGTCACCAGAGAGAATCCGGAGGGCTGGGGAGGGGGCGCTGGGAGGGGGATAAGACTCAGGCTGCTGGGCACAGATGCTGAGCGCACAGAATTGCACATCTGGCCCTGAAGCAACCCCACTATTTGTAAGCCTGCCCACACCAGGAGCAAAAATGAACACATGAACACACACACACACACACACACACACACAGGCACACACATGCATGCACGCAGCTGCTGACAAAGTTCAGCGCTTCCTTCCCATCCAGTTCCTTCCATGAGCCAGGATCAGGGACCTGCTGATGGAAACCCCAGAATATACTCTGCATGCATGGGCAAACCACCTCCCCACCCCCCAGTCCCCAACTGTACAGACGAGAGACAGGTGCATTTAAGGGCAAAGCAGCCTCAGAGCACTTGGAAACACAGACACATATCTAAAGATCCCCTCCTACTACCGAACCAGGCACAATTGTGTTTTCTCCCCACCCAAATGAAGAGCACCCCTAGCACTCAGACACAGTTAAGAGCAGAAGCGTGGGTGCAGGCACACATTCACTCATCACCCTGGCTGCTGCCCCCTCCCCGGGTCCTTTCAGCCACATCTCAGTCTTTCCCTTCCTGTCACTTTCCGCTGTCATTCCCAGGACAGAGAACTGGACGGCGCTCCTTCCTCCTGCCCCTGCGCTTTCCCCTCCTTCCCCGGCCTTTCCATCTTTCTTAATAGCAGGAGCTTCCCAGTACTGAGAAAAGTCTGGGCTCTGCCTGCCCTGAGTTGGGGGTGGACACCAGGGGCTCATCTGCTTCCCCTGGGCCTCTGTTTCTCAACTCCAGGGGAGGGGAGAGAATGGACCCTCTCTCCATCCCCTCCACTTCCTTTAAGAAACCAGAGGTCCTGTCCTGGTTCAAAAACCCAGAGCTAGCCCATCCGATTGGAAACTAATTATACAGCAAATTTTATTTGTTATCCCTGCCCTCGGCCTGTGGCGGCCCTCCTGCCTTTTGTTAGTTGTATGTGTATGTTTTTTTAATTGCTAAACAGTGACTCATTCTGACTGGTCCCCCCCCACAGGAAACAGGCCCCGTCCACAACCGTCCCCTGCTCAGAGCTTCCTCATACCCAAGCTCCCCACTGACCTCGACTAGCCTCCAGGGGCCCCCACCCATTAAACACTCCCAGTCCAACCAAAGCCCAATCTCACCCCCATGATATCACACCCAGGCTCCAAGCTGGGGCTTCGAGATGGCTCAGTCTCAGGCCAACCCCTTCCTTCTGGTATGACTCAACCCTGAAAGCCAGGGGACCAGGGAGGGACCTATGAGGAGCCCCCCTCCACTGAAGGGGACGGAAGTATTGCCTCAGTCCAGCTCCACAGCCAGGCCCAGGGGCCTGAGGGGGAAGGCGGTCTTGACATTGGCTGCTGCCGCCGGGTGTATACAATGGGAGGGGATGCGGTTCTGTAATCACCCCGCCAGCAGCCCAGGGGAGCCAGCTGCCTGAAACCAGATTGCAAGGCAGCTCAACCTTAAACCCACAGGATTCTTTTTCCGTCTTCCACTTCCCCTCCCCAAATGTGGGAGGGCTGTGATAGAGGGCTGGGCTGGGAGAAAAGGGCTCAGGGTGATGAAGACACATACTTTAAGGTTTGTTCATGGGGACGCAGGCAACATACAGAGAGGCACGCAGAGGGCGGTGATTCTCACACACGGAGAGTGGGCTACTGGGAATAATCAGAATGGCCGAGACACTGCTCACTGGTGCGGCTGGCTGTCCAGGCCTGGTCCAGATAGATACGAGTTCTGTTCTCCCTCCGGAAGCTCCCCTCCGCCGCCCCCCCCCCCCCAGTGTGTTTCCAATAGGGCTCGAAACGAACATGGCTGCTTTTGTTTACTTCCTCATTGGTATGCCAGCATCATGGATCATGTCAGCCGCAGCAGCGGCACCAGGACACTCATTACATAAACAGCAGCTGGAGAAGCAGGACCTGGGTCACTGCCTTGGTGACTTCCCATAGGGCCTACAGAAACAAGGCCGGGGAAGGGAGCTGCGGAGCAGAACAGAAAAGCAACAGCCGAACTCTACCCCTCACCTCAATTCTGTAAATGACTCAAGAGATGGAGCCTATGAGCACAGGTGCAGGAATGTGTCACGTAGCGGGGGACCCTTCTTCCCAGGACCTCGCCCCTAAAGTTTCAGGGTAGAAGAGTGTGGAAGGGGGCCTCTGGCCTGCTGTCAGCAGAGTTGGCCTGTCTGGAGGGGTGGCCCCCCGGCGGCAGGGCGCGCGTGCGTGTGTGTGTGCAGGGTACTTGCCCGGATCTCATTCCTCCGGATCTCCACGTCGCACACCGAGTGTCCCTGATGCGCGCCGCTGTAGTAGCAGCAGTACTGGCACACGGCCACCTGCTCGGCCTCACAGTGGTAGAGGCGGTAGGCGTTGTGCTGGGGGCAGCTCCAGGCCCGCACGTCGTCCGCCTCCACCAGGAGGTGCCCGCGGGCGGTGGAGGGCTGCTGCAGGTGCGTCTGCACGTGGGACTGGCAGCAGGGCGCCTCGCAGCGCAGGCAGACCTTCTGCGCGGGCAGCGGGGGGCCGCGACGGCAGAACACGCAGTGCAGCGCCGCCGGCGGCTTCTCCACGTGCAGGGCGTTGAACTTCTCCACGATGTTGGTGAGCTTCAGGTTCTTCTCCAGGCCCGGCTTCTGGTTGTAGGCCTGGTTGCACTCCGGGCAGCGCACCAGGCCGCTGTCCTTGGCCCACGCCTCGCCGATGCAGCCCCGGCAGAAGTTGTGTTTGCACGGCAACTGCACGGGCTCCACGAAGACATGCAGGCAGATGGGGCAGATGAGCTCCTCCTCAAAGCAGTTCTTCCAATTCTCCGCCATGGCGGCCGCGGGCAGGGGGCCCGGGCAGGCCTCCCCAACTGCCCAACTCTGGGGGTCCGTCCCGTGCAGCTACAGGCCCGCCGAGCCCCGAGCTCCGGCCCCAGGCAGCCCCGACAGTCGCTCAGTCACCAACGCCTTCCGCGCGCCTGCCCCCCAGAGGAGGGAGCCTCGGTCCTCCCGCCGCGCGCGCAGCCGGCTGCGTCTCCTCCTCCTCCCGAGCGCCTAGCGGGAGGCGGCGGACTGCGCCAGGGCCGCGGCCGGGACTCCAGCCCTGGAGGGGAGCGCCGGGGTCCAAATTCCATATGAGGCCGCCCCCCCCACCCCGCCCCCGTCCGCGCGGCTAGGCCAGCGGCGGCCCGCGGCCTGCGCCCGGCTTCGCGGCTGACATTGGGGCGCGCCCCGCAGCGGCCAGAGCCCGGGAGCCGCACACTTCCTCCGGCGGCGGCGGCGGCGGCGATGGGGCTCCCTCCCGGCTCGCCCGCGCAGCACCTCACTCGCCTCGTCCGGGGTCCGAGAAGCCGGGGAAGCGAGAGCGGCCGCGCCGAGGGCGGCTAGACCGGGAGCGGGCGGGCGAGGCGAGCTGGCGGTCCCCGGGCCGCGGCGCAGGCGCCCCCCGGCTGCCCGGCCGGGTGCGGGTGCGGGCTGCGGGGCGCAGGCGGGCCGACTCCGGGGCGCTGCGTGCGCGCAGGGGCAGTCATTCAGATGAAATTCCAGTCCCCGGCCAGAGACACCAGCCCGCCTCTGCCTTCCTCCTCCCTTCACAAATAGAAACGGAAGGGGGAGGGAGAGAAGTGGAAAAAAAAAAAAAAAAAGCCAACCAGAAAGGGAGGGAGAAGCCCCGGCGGTGCTCCGGCCTGACCCCCTCTTCGCGACTTCTGCGCTTCCCCGAGGCCCGGCGCCCCCGCCGCAGAGAGACCCCGCTCCCGGTCTCCGCGCTGGGCGGGCGCCTCGGCTCTGCCGAGGAAAACAAGGATTGATCAAACTAGAAAGGAATTTTTCTCAACTGCTAATGAACAGGAGGCTCGGCTCCCGGCCCTCCCCTCCCCCCCCGCCCCGGCCCTCCCCCTTCGCCACCCCGGCCTCCCTCCCCCCCACTTTCTTTTCTTCTCGGCCTCTGCTCCGGCCTGGAAGGCTCGGGGCTGCGGTCGGAGCCAGCCTGCGGCGGCGGGGCCGGGCCGAGCCAGCCGGGCCAGGCTGCCTCCCTCAGAGCCCAGCCATCTTGGGCTCCTGGCGGCGGCCGCGGTGGCCAGGGGTCCAGGCGCGCTCGCTCGAGGGTCCTGCAGCGGGCTTTCTCTCTCGCTCTCTCGCTCTCTCTCGGTGGGATTTTTTTTTTTAAGGGGAGGGCTGGCGGCCTCCCTCAAATTAGGAGAGAGAGAGGAGAAAATGCCAAGTCCCGATTTCTCTCCACCTCTGCTCCACCCACCCCGGTCCTTTCCAAAAAATAAAAAAAGATTAGAATTGGAAGAAGTCGGCAGAAAGGCGAGCGCCGGCGGCCCCCGGCTGCTGCCCAGGCGACGCGTCCGGGGCGGGCCCACGCCAGTCGCTCTGTCTGTGGGTCCGTTTGTCCGCCCGAAGCTTCACAACTGAGGGGAGGGCACTTCGGGCAGGGTCTCCGCAGCGGCAGTCGCCTCAGAGCTTTATCCTCAGATCAAAAAAAAGAAGAAGAAAAAAAAAAACTAACACTCTCATCAGGGCCACCTTCAGCCATCTTGCGCGTATTATTATTATTTCAGGAATAATCTGTTTAATAAAAATAGCTGCGTCTCTAGCCCCCTCCCCCGCATTCTGGGCTCCCCGCCCCCTTTTAATAATAATCTCGATAATAAAAATGATCTGCGCGCCGGGCAGTTCTTTTCCTGCCTCTGCTCGCTAGGGCTCCGGTTCTCCCCCCGGGAAGGGGGCGCGGGGGGGGGGCGCCGCTGGGGCTGGGGCAGGGGTGAGTCCCTGCTGCCGGTCAGTCGGCCCCCTCCACCTCAGCAGGGAGGGAAGGGCACCCTCGCCGCTACCTCGCCGTTGGAAGGAGGGCGGGAGGGGGAGGGGCCGGGGCCCCGGCTCACGGGACCGGCTGGAGGGGCGCACAGGGGTCCCCGATCTTCCCGCCACCGCCTGGCCTCCGAGTCTGCAGCCGGAGGCGAGGGGATACAATGGCCTCCGAGCAGAGTGCGGCTGACACGGTGGGGATGCAGGCGGGCAGGGGGTTGCGGTGAGTCGGACTCTTGAGCTAGAGCGGAGACAGGCGGAGGGTGGTGTCCCTACATCAAGGCCGGTCCCGCTACACGGGAAGGGGGCGGGGAGACCGGGAGGGGGACGGGAGGAGAAAGCGGCAGCGCAACGGCGGCGCCTTTAATCAGCACCCGCTGGTTCGGCCCACCCGGCACTGGAGACCAAGACCGACAGGGAGGGGAGGGGTAGGATAAGGGCGGGGCGTATTGTCCGGAAGTGCTGTTACAGCGGCTGAGGCTCCCGGCTCCTCCCCTTTTCGCCTGTCTGGAGTTGGGGCTGTTCCGGAGGCTGCTCCCGCTATTGGTCCCCAAGCTGAGGCTCCGCCTCTTCAAGGCGGGGCAGACCCGAAAGCCTCACGTGACTTGCACTTACTTCGGTACAATAAACACTAGGGTGGGAGGAGAGTTCCGCGCTTCTTAAAAGGGCGATGATGCCGCTGCGTCGTGGGACCACCTCTTCCTGGGCTTTTTCACCCGTAGCTCTTTTTACCTGGGGGGAAAGGGAGGGTTTATCAGTCTGCTCCTTCTGTCTAATGGAAGTGAGCAGGGAACTGCAAAGGTTCACTGTGGGGCAATTTCCCGATGTCCTTAATACTTTCCCCCACATATCTGACGCTTAAAACTACCAAGCAAAAAAAAAAAAAAAAAAAACACTACCAAGCAAAATAGGCATTGTACTCCCTCTTCTATTAATAAGGGAACGAAGGCTTAAAGAAGTGAAGTAGTCTATTGGAGGTCGATGGGTCAGTTGACAAATACTTAACAAGAGCCTGGAAGTGCCAGGGATTTTTCTAGGCCCTGGGAATTCCCTGGAGAACATATACCTAATAATAATTATTATTATTATTATATTATAATATACATTATGTATAAATATTATTATTATTAAATATGCAGGATAATTTCTGTGATAGAGAGTAAGGGGCTTACACAGGGTCCTCAGAAAAGTAGCATCTGAGCCACGACCTGAATATTCAGGAGGAGTCAGGCCATTAGCAACCCTGGGAAAGGGTGCTTCAGTCAGAAGGAGAAACCAATGGGAAAGCAATACATTCGGCATGCTGCAGGGCAGAAAGGAGGCCGTGTGAGGGAGAAGACAAGTAGGGGCCAGAACATATAGGGCCTTGTAGGTCATGGTAAGTTTAGACTTGAAGCTGGTTATGAGAAGCCGTCAGATTTGAGATATATTCTGGAAGTAGTGCCAACAGGACTAGATATGGGTTAGATATGGGGTAGAGGAATTAACATGTTAATAGGAATGGGATAGGAATGGGATCAAGATGTGCTTATCACTGTATATAGTATATCCTTATGAACTTTCAAAATGTTACCAGGTATATATAATTTTTTATCCCTCCAAAATGTTTTTAAATGATTCTTAGGATTTGGGCCTCAGCAAGAGTCTGCATGATGGTGCCATTTACCAAGAAGGAGAGAATTGAAGAGAATTAGATTGGGTGGGGAGATTTTTCAGGAGTTCTAAGTTAAATTTGAGTTGGTTCAGATATCCCAGTGGAAATGTTGCACAGATAATCATATACACAGACTTGAGGGAGGTTTGTACTGAGATTATAGATTTTGGAGTCATCAGCAATTACATTCTAAATGGTAGAACTGAGATGCAAATCCAATTCAGAGTAACCAATGGGTCCCTGATCCTTCCATAAAACCAAAGTGCCTCTCTGCTCTAGGACCTCCATCTCCTTATTCCTGATTGGGGGGCTAATGTGGGCCCTTCAAGGACAGAGCCCCTGTGTCTTCAGCACTTTGCATCCCCCCACATGGGAGATCTTAATGTTGAATGAATGAATAAATGAATGCTTGCATGTCTGAATGAACAAACAAGGAGAAAATGGCTTCCAAGCCCTAACCCTTAATTGCATGCTCTAAAGATAGTACAGAGAAACAAGGTCTAGCTTGGAGCTGTTGGAGGGTCCTTCTCTGGCTTCCTCACCAATGCCCTCCGGGATAACCTAAAGGATTCCTTACATTCCTCACCTTTCTACACCGATCCCCTTAACTTGTAAGATATCATACTCTTCTGGTTCTCTTCTTATCTTTCTAACCACAGACTTCTCCAATTTCCATCTCATAAATGTTGACAGTCCTCAGAGCCCTGCCCTCCATTCTATTCTCTTACTAATCTACACCTGCTCCCTGGAGCCTCTCACTCTTAAAGCCTTATTACTGTCTGTATACTGATGGCTCCCCACTCAGTATCTCCAGTCCAGAAGTTCACCCTCCTGGCTGCAGATCAGTGTAGCCAACCATGCTGTCCACCCGGATGTCTCACAGACACCTTGAATTCAATGTACTGATAACTAAACTCATCATCCTCTTCACATTCCAGCCTGTTTTCATCCACTGTGTCCCCCATCTCAGTCAGTGGAACTGTCAGCCGCTTAGTTACCAAGCCAAGGATCAGGGAAGCAATGTTAATATCTCCCTGTCTTTCATCTCCCTTATCTATCCAATCAGGTGTTATAGATGCTTCTCTCTCTCTTTTTTTAATTAAAGATTTATTTATTGGGGCACCTGGGTGGCTCAATTGGTTGAGTGTCTGCCTTCGGCTCGGGTCATGATCTCAGGGTCCTGGGATCGAGCCCCGCATCGGGCTCCCTGCTCTGCCGGGAGCCTGCTTCTCCCTCTCCCACTCCCCCTGCTTGTGTTCCCTCTCTCTCTGTGTCTCTCTCTGTCAAATAAATAAATAAAATCTTAAAAAAAAAAATACATCAAATTGTGGGGCGCCTGGGGGGTTCAGTTGGGTATCTGACTTTTTTTTTTTTAAGATTTTATTTATTTATTTGAGAGAGAGAATGAGATAGAGCATGAGACGGGGGAGGGTCAGAGGGAGAAGCAGACTCCCCGCTGAGCAGGGAGCCTGATGCGGAGCTCAATCCTGGGACTCCAGGATCACGACCTGAGCTGAAGGCAGTCGCTTAACCAACTGAGCCACCCAGGCACTCCTAAGTGTCTGACTCTTGATTTCAGCTCAGGTCATGATCTCAGGGTCATGGGATCAAGCGCCGCGTGGGGCTCCCTGCTCAGCAGGGCATCTGCCTGAGATTCTCTCCCTCTGTCCCTCCCCTTGCTCACTCTCTTTCTAAAATAATATATTTAAAATTATTTAAAAAAAATATATGTCAGATTGTGTCACTCTTCTGCTCAAAATCTCCCAATGGCTTCCCATGTCAACCAGAATAAAAGTCCCAAGTTTTATAATTGCCTGCAAGGTTCTCCACAAGCTGACCTCTGTATAAGTAATCTCCTGTTATTCCCCTTCTCTCATTCTGCTCCAGCCACACTGGCATCCTCTTTTGTTCCTCAAATACACCTGGTGTGTCTCCCCTAACCCCAGGGTCTTTGCAGTTGCTCTTCACTTTGCCTGGACCATTCTTTCTCCAGGTGTCCCTATTGCACACTTCTTCCTGTCATTGAGATCCTTTGCTTAAATGTCACTTATGCAGGGAGGCCTTCCCTGACCTCTGTATTTAAAAACACAGCCCCACACCAGCCTATCTCTCCTCCTCTATTTTTTTTCACCATAGCACATATATCCATGTACTAAGTATTCTACTCTAAACAAATACTATCTCCCATCATTAAAATATAAGATCTGTGAAAGGAGGAATTTTTTTTAATAATATATCTCTGGTGCCTAGAACGGGACCTATCACATAGTAGGTGCTCAATAAATATTTGTTGACTCAATGAATGAGTTCCATTCTCTCCATCCCTATTGCTTCCACCTTAATCCAGTCCTACCTGGTCCTTGCCTCCAATCTTGCTCTCTTTCAGAAAGCTTGATGCTTTTTTAATTGTTTTTTTTTAAAGATTTTATTTATTTTTTAGAGAGCGAGCGAGAGAGAAACAGCATGAGAGGGGAGAGGGTCAGAGGGAGAAGCAGGCTCCCCACTGAGCCGGGAGCCCGATGTGGGACTCGATCCCAGGACCCTGGGATCATGACCTGAGCCGAAGGCAGACGCTTAACCATCTGAGCCAGCCAGGCGCCCAAGCTTGATACTTTAAAACCTTAAGCAATTTGAGCTCTCCAAATCCCAAGAAGAGTTTTGGGGCTTTTGTCCTTGTTGTCCTGTTTGTCTGGAGGGTTTCTGAAAATAAAGCCCCTCTTCTTTTGCCCTTCATCCTTAAGTATCCTTCAGTTTTGACTTAGATGCCACTTCTTTCAGGAAGCCTTTTTAAATCTTCCCAGACTGGGTTGGGTACCTTTTCTATGTCTGTACCCTAGCATAGCCCTTTAATAAAGGCTTAACACTAATTGAGCAATTACTATGTGCCAGGCACCTCAGGTGTATTATCTCATATAATCCTTGCAAAAACTCTGAGAAGTGAGTATCCATCTGCAGATGAAAAAAACCTGTCTAAAGTCACACTGACAAGTGGTGGAGTTAGGGTAGGACAGAAAGCAGCTGAGTGCCCTTCTCCTTTGTGGCTCTTCCTTGCAGATGTTTCCTTGTCGGTTTTCCCCACTGCACCACACACTCCTAAGGCCAGGCCTGTGTCCTGTCTCCCAGTCTCCCAGTCTCCCAGCATACAGCAGAGGGCCGGGCATACGTTTGTTGAAAGAAGGAAGGAATGAACATAGACTGTGGACACCCACCAGCAGGCAGCTTTCCCCTTCCCCCATCCTGTCCGTAGCTTTCTCCCAAAGACTTCCTGGCAGTTAAGGAGGAGAGGAGGGGACTGGGTCAGTCCCATGGTGCCCCCACAGAAGGGGCCTGGAGATGGTTGCCCCTCCCAGACCACATCCTGCCCTGGCACCCCCCCCCACCACCACCGCAGTCTTGGGACTAATCTCCCCCTTCTCCGGCCCAGCACAGCACTCCCTCTCCGCCACCCTGGCCTCCCCACCTCCTCAGCTGCCTCAGTGCCTGGCAGCCTGGGTTGACTCACTTCCAGCTGCATTCTCCTTCTGGTTAGGCCAGTTTAGTAAATCTCTTAGGCTCCCTAGCCCCCTGGCTCTGGAGCCTGTGGGTCCCCCTCACCCAGGGCCCCTGACATCCTCCCACCCCACATGGGGCAGAGCAGATGCCTGGAGGAATGTACAGGCCTTTTGGAGGTGACATTACATATCACATGGCAGATTTCTCCCCTCCCTAAATCTAGGGTGGGGTCTCTGCTATAGGCCCAGGAGCCTCTTTCCAGAAATAATCTCAGCCTCATCCTGTCTCCTGGAACGAGCTAAACACAGGATCTTGCTGTTCTGTACTCTCTGGGGCAGGAACTTCACTCTGACCCTGGGTGCTTGTAGGCTGGTCAGATGAGGAGGATTAGATAATCAGCCCTCCCCTCCACCCTGCTTCCCAATCTCCAAGGAGAAAAGAAAAGGGGAAGGGGTGTGGCCTGGGCCACCCTGGGATGGTCCGTCTGTCCAGGCCCTCCCAGCTCCCTTGCTCTGACTGCCAGAGTGACTGAGGACCCCAGACACGACCTGGCCCACTGCTCCAGGGGTTCAGTAGGAGGTCACAGGGGAAGGAGTACTGACCTCTGCCTGGGGAAAGCTCCCCCAGATACGGCTGGTTCTCCAAGAGGACAGAGTCCCTTTACATGAGCTGATCCCCCCAGGACTTCTGCCACTAGCCCCAGCAGAACACCTGGCATGAGAAAAGGCCCTGCTGTTCTCCGAGACAGACAACCAGGCCTGGCAGGAAGGGAAAGAAGGCGGGAAGGTTTAGAGCAGCCCTGCAGGCTCTGGGAACCCCGTCGGGGTGCAGACCCTCTCCTGCCTGCCTCTAAGGTCCCAGGCGGCTGCCTTCTCTCCACGGGGACTGGGCTCTGTTGTGCCAGGCCACTTCCTTCCAGGGAAGGAAAATCCACCACCTCCTCACCAAGGCCAGGCCCAGAGGGGCTCATGGGAAGGGAGGGCCACCTTCTGTGTCACCCAGTGGGTGTGATGGTTTTGAGGCTGCCTGTCCATCCCAGGAGGTTGAATTTAGATGCTGAGGGCAGTGACCATCTCCTGACCCAAGCTGGGACACAAGAACCCTAAAACTGGAGGGAAGGAAGGTCCACCTTCCCAAGGGGAAAGGGCTTTTTGGTGACAGGAGAGCGGAAGAGGAAGAAAGAGGGTCTTGACCCACCCATTTCCCCAGACCTGTTTCTTGCTCCTACACCCCCCATGACCCTAGAGGAATTCAAGACCAGTGAAAGGGAGCCTGCAAAGTCATTTCTGCATGACTCTAGAGTCACCAGCTGCGTGATCCTGCTCCTTGACACCCCCTCCACTCCCGACAACAGTCTTCGGGGGCCCTTCCCCCATCCCGGTTTCTTCTAAGTGGCTGAGTCCAACCCACCCCTCTGCCAGGCTTGCTGCTCCCCTACTCCAGGCATCCAAAAAGGAGCACAAGATCCAGGCACTTCTGCAAAATGTTTAATGTACTTAGATTACACAGAGGAAGAGGGAGCAAGAAGGAAACGACATCTAAGTGAGTCACCCAAAAATTCTTACAAAAGTCCCAGGCTGGCTGCAGCCCCCAGGAACCGAGTCGCAGTCGACATTAGAAACTAATATAAAATTTTACAAAAGTCTGCTCATTGCAGCATTCAGGTACTTGTACAAAAGGAGGGCTCTCTCTACAGGGCTCCTGACTTTTAACAGGGACCCAGGCACCTTACCTGGCGCGGAGGACCTGGAAGCCAGAGAGGAAAGACAACTGGATAAAAAAATACAGTCAAGGGAGTTCTCTACTGGTCTGCCCCATAGGGGCACCAACCTTTGGGGTTTTTTTTCCCTGCTCTCAACTCAATCTCAAAACCCAGCCCCAAGACCCTGTGTGCATTTTTAAAAATGCTCTAGCCCTTTAGACTCTCCCCAAGGCTTCCTAGTCCCTGCCCTGAAGCCTTGCCTTTGGAAGAGGAAGAGAAGGGCAGGAAGAGGGACCAGGTCCCTGGCCAGACCTGAGACCTTGCATGAGCCACTCTACCCCCGCAGAATGACAGCTGGGCTGCAGCCCACCTGCAGCCCACACGTGACCTGAGGAGTCCAAGAGTCTGCCGTGTGTACGTACAGGGGAGCCCCGTCCTCTCAGAAGCTTGAGCCACAGGGACCTGGAGGGGGGTGGGTGGGACTGGGCAAGGCACAAGGAAGCCACGAGGAAGAGGCAGATTTAGGAGGGAGGCTTCTTACCTCCCGGACTTATTATGTCAGGGCTCCCGAAGTGCTGCAGGGAGGGAAGGAAGCGGTACATTTAGTGAGTACCCACTGTACGCCAAGTGCTATGCCGGGCACGCTACAGGGTCGGCCTCACTTGGTCCTCAGTGAGGGTCCCCTCTCACCAGCCAGAAGCTCAGTGGAGAGCCCCCTCCCAGAGAAACCTCTGGAAGGCCTGGTCAGAGATGGTGGATGCCTTGGAGGTGGCTGGCATCATGGGGCAGGAAGGGGCCACAGGCTTCATGGGCTCACTGTCTCAGAGCTCACCGGCTTCCCGCCTGCCTCCCGTACTGATAACAAAGCTTAGCTCAGAAAATACCTTCCTCCCCATCAGCCAAAGCAGATAGGCAGAGGCAGGTCCCCAGAAAGAAAGAATTTGTGGAGCGGTGGGCCAGGGTGGCACGGAAAGGAGACAAGCTAATGACGCCTCTCCGGCCATGAAACATTAGATGACAAGAGCTTCAAAGGCAGAGGTGCTGTGGTGGGCAGCGGCCAGAAAATGTCCTTTTGGAAAAGTCCTTGGAGCAGAAGGCACAGCTGCGCCCAACATCAGGTCCAGAGGAGCTTCCATCTTCGTTGGTGGAGGCCTGGAGCCTCTCTCTCCCAGTCTCCCAGGCTGATCCACCTTGAAGCTCTGAGTTTGATGGAGTTAACTGGGTAGCCCTGAGGGTGTGTGCAGAGAAGCGGCCAGGGCCTCGTGGCCCCTTGGAAGTCCAAATCTTGCTCCCTGGAGAGCCTGGCCCCTGCCCTCATGACCCCTGGAGGCAGCTCTTTGGCTGAGTCTCATCAGAGGCGTCCTGCATGGGCCACCTGGGGCCCTGTTGTAGTGGCCGTGTGTGTGGCGGGTGCAGACGGGGCAATGCATGGCCCTACGAGGCCCGTGACAGACCAAAGGACTTTGCTTTGGAAAGGCCTGAAATAGCAGTCCCTAGAGTCAGGGGTGAGAGGGCACGAAGGGGCTTGGTGATTCCAGGTCAGAGGTGGGAGACAACCCAAGAGGAACCCAAATCCACGGGCCAGAGATAGGTCTATTCCTGGGAGGAAGACCATGAGATCTGCAGTAGTGGGGCAAGGGACTGGGGGAGACCAGGATGCAGGAAAAAAGGCATGGGGAATGACATGGAGAACGGGGAATGAAAATGAAAGACAAGAAACGAATGGACTCAGGGAGGATGAGGGCAGCAGAGTGCGGTATTTGCAAAATCAAAGTGAAAGACATGGTGAGAGGTTGATTTTTCCATTTTTAATATGCCAGAGTCCTGCAGCCTGGAGGCTGGGAGGCCCAGGGGAGGAGGAAATGGGACAGGAGTGGTCAAAGAGCTGGAGACCTAGGCCCTGAGTGGCAGGTGGGGATGGTCTACAAGGTGCTGGGCCTCACCTTCTCTCAGGCAGGCCTGGTCAGGTGGACAAGGCCTAGAAGATGAGGCTGGGGCTACCAAGTCTCTGAGACCCTGGTGGTCCTGGAACTTTGCCAGGGGCCTAGTCCGCTTTAGAACCAGCGGCACCTTCTCCTGGCCCCAGCTGGCTAAACGGGCCGAAGGCTGCATGGGGCCAGAGCTCAGCTCTCCCCCTGCCCCAAGCTCCACCAGGCCCCGCTGGGAAGAAATCAGCCTCTCTGTGAAGCTGGCTCCTCCGGGGTCCTGGGCTGGCAGGCGAACTGAACCCCGGCACCTTCTCTGGTGGTGGCTCAGGGGGAGACAGCCCCAGGCCCTCGTCTGAGAGAATGAGAAAGTTCATCTGGGAATAAAGTTCTGTTTAAAAAACATTATATACACGGCTTCTGGACATCTTTGAAGACCAATAAAATACCATCCGGTTTCGACAAAATAAAATAAGGAGGAAGAAAACCAAACACCATCGGAGGAATTGTTCCGTGGCCTAGCAAAGGCTTCCCACAGCAGAGCTGGGCCGTGCGCACCACGGCCACTCCACTCCCTCCTGCTGGAGCGGGCAGGGGAGAGATGACAGTGAGGCCGGTCTCCACCTAAGGGCACACCATCAAAGGTCCAGAGTCACATCTCAAACCACGCTGCGGCAGCAGCAGGAGGGGGATGTTTGCATTTGCCCGCTCCCAGCCCCAGGGGCTTGGCCGGCTCCAGGCGGCGGGGAGGCCCCTGAGCTTCAGGTGAGGCCATGCGGAGGCTGCACAGCCCTCCTCAGGCGTGTCCTTTCATTTGTGGGGATCGCGTGTCCGCAGTTGGTGCACTGGGAGTCACCCGGGAGCAGCTGGGCTCTCCCTTGGCCCCTGCAGGGCCCAGCCCAGGCTAGTGCAGTGGACTGTCGAACACCACGTCGGGAAGAATGGAGACTTTGAGCTTCTTTTCCGGCCAGCTGTACTCTTTGGGAAGTTTGAACTGTGGAGGGAGCAAGCACAGAGCCAGAGTGCACACAGTTAGCACCACTCCCGGCCTTCTGTCCCGACTGCCTACAGAGAGCCCAGGGCCCTCACCCGCGTCCCGTCCCCCAGGTGCTGGGGGCAAGAGAGGCCACCGGTTGCCTGGCTTCAATCGCAAATGCTATTCCCAGGTGGGTGGCTGAGGTTAAGCTGCTGGAGTTCGGTGACCCCTTCTTTCCCCTTGCCCTGCCAATAATTAACTGGGGTTGGAGGAGGCATGTTTTCTAACTCTTTCTTGACTGTGCTGACCTCCCTCCAGCTCACTTCCTTGGTTCTGCCTCCGGCCACAAGCATGTAAGGAATCTGCTCCCTGAGGCCCTGGGGCTGGGGGATGGGGGCAGGGTGGGAGGGTGCAGATGCTTCAGGGAAGTGGCTTGAGGTCTGGAACTCTGTGGTCCTGTCCCTGCCATGGCTTCTCTTGCAGGGGCTGGTGCAGAAGGACCCCAGAACCTGCCCTCTGTGGCCTTTGCCAAAGGGTCCAAAGGGAAGGAGGCCCTGGCTTGGCCTCAGTGGGAGGAGAGGAGCAGGACAAGTGTGGCTGGAGGTGATTTCTTGGGCCTGGTGCATCCCCATCCTGCTCCCCTCTGTTCAAGCTCGTCTGTTTCTCAGGGTCACCACCGTGAGCATGGTGCCAGTGGTGGCCAACGAGAGCCCAGGCTCTTCCTACCCGAGCCCAGGGATCACTGATTTGCTGACAGTTCTGCGTCTCAGGCTTCTGTCTGGGGTGGGGGAAAGAGGCTGATGGATCTCACTTCCTCTGACCCACAGCTGGTGTGCTCACTAGATGCTCACTGACTTGAAAACAGGGTCTGCCTTTTATGACTCCTACTGTCCCGGGGCTAGGTGAGAAGTCAGGCCAGGCTGGAAAGGAGGAAAGAACAGGGCCCTCGGCCTGCCTGGAGCTGGGGCTGGAAGTGGCTGGCCCCGTCTCCCTCCCTCTGATGGGAGACTTGTCCGAGCCAGGACCAAAGTGGAGAGTGGAGCTGGCTGTGGGGATAGCCTCTGGACAGAGAACCAAAAAAAAAAAAAAAGTCATTTTTAGTGACCTACTTTCCTGAGCTCCCCCTGGCTCCTGTCCCTCCTGCCTGGACAGTCCCCCTCCCACCTCCTCAACACCCAGGCTCAAAGCTACAGTCTGGCGCTGCACCACCCTGTGCGACGGGCACTGCCCCGTGCGATGCGGCCTCTCCGGAAGCGCTTCTGGGTAGCTGGCTCTGGGCTGACTCAATAGGAGCCAGGCCTCAGGGACCAGTGACTCGTGGGGGTTGACTGGCTGGCACACACGGGGGACGGGTGGCTTTGGAATGTGTAAATGAGTTAACTTCTCAAGCCACATCCCAGAGGACAGAGGTGACCTCAGGCTCTGAGGAGTTGCTGTCCACCTGGAGACCTGGACAGGACAGGCTCACCCTGTGGGCTCTCTTCCACCTGGTGGGTGATGGAGGCCACCATGTCCCGGCTGATGCGGCCCTGGAAGCCCCGGCAACTGTTCGCTCCAGGCCTGGCTGGGAGCTAGCTCCTACGTGGCCTCCCTCTGGCTTGAAAGGCTGGCCCCTGGGAGCTGAAGGAGCTCTCCCCCAAACACGCTTCCCGGCAGAAAGGGCAATGGAAGGGTCTGTCCGTCTCTGCCACAGGCAGGGGAGGGCCCAGAAGAGCTCTCCAGAGGCCTGGCTAGGTTGCTAATGTTCCACTAACCTATGGGGCATTGAGGCCAGGAAGGCTCAGATCCCACTGGGGTGCTGCTTAGTAGGAGGCCGGGGGAGGGGAAGGGACTTTCCAGGATGAGGTAAGTCCCTGCAAATGAGGATGCCAGGAACAAGGAAGAAAAACAAAGGGGATTATGGGCTCCATTCCTGTACCCCAGATGAGTAGCCAAGAAAGGCACAAGCTCCCACCTGGCCGGCCAGGGTCTCAGGCTGGAAGGGGCAGACCAAGAGGGGAGAGCTCCTGGCTGGAGAAGCGAGGAAGGAGGCCGGCTCCTGGGTGGCCTGAGGCAAGAGCAGGAGTCCCTCACTGCCACCAGAACTCCCCAGTGGAATATTCTCTGGCAGCGGGTGTGGGCTTTCTGTTCGGAACCTGCCAGGGAACAGCAGGGGCTGGGGAAGAACTACTAGCCCAAAGGCCCTGGCTGCCCCGGCAGTGAGCTTCTCGGAAGCTGCCGATTCAGACAACTGGCTGGGTGTCCTTATGATGGCTGGGGTGGGGGGGGCCAGAAATGAAGCTGCTTCACATCTGCAGGGGCTCCTCTCCAGCCCATCCCCACACCTCAGAGACTGACAGACCGAAAGACACACATGGGCTCCTGGAGACTGGAAGCCGCTGTTAGAATGAAACAGGCTTACTTCCTCTGGAGAAGTCAAATCTTCTAAGTCCTCCAACATTTTCTCTACAAACTCTTCAGTCAACAGAATCTGGGAAGAAGGCACAAGACAAGTGTTTATTATTATTTTTTAATATATGGTCTTTTTGCCAACTGCCAAGCCATGGATCTTTCTTCTAGCCACGGAGGAGCTGTGAGCCTGTCCTAGGGACAGATGGAAGTGCTGGAAGCCTATCTCAGACTGGCGTTCTCCCCCACCCCCCCAACCTGCCTGCAATCCCGCAGGGACCAGGGCAAGGAAGGAAGGGTGTCAGAGGACGATGGGGAAGCAAGGTGGGGATATCTGGAGAGAATGTAGTGCTGGTCCCCAGAAGGGATACGGGCTGGGCAGTCTGGGCCTCCGGCACGCTGCAGTGCAGTGGAGGGGCAGGGAGAAGTGGGCGGCTGGGCAAGAGTGATCGCCAACATGCCCCGTGCCCAGCCGGGCTCCCAAGTTCCCCCTCACTCCCGACTTGGTAGGACAAAAGGAATCTGTTTGGATTTGGAATACAGGCCTTGTCTGGAATCTGGAAATGCCCCAGAAGGTATATCCAAGAATGTCTGAGCTGGAGAATTCGGAGACTGTGCACCACCCTCTCTCATTTTACAGATGGAAAGGGGGCTCTCAAGTCCCCTTTCCGTCTGCAGTATCCACAGTTTCTCAAGCTGGAAGCTCCCAAACCCTTGCCCTGCTGACCTCATTCAGCCACTGAGTTCTTCACAACTTCCTCTGAGAAACCTCTTCTCCAGATCACCTCCCGGCTGTCCCACTTCGCTGTTCTAGTCTGATGCCTTGTCACTTCATACTTTGATGTCTAGGACAGCCTGGCCCCGCTATTCAGCTGGCACAAGCCCTACCCTCACGGGCCTTCCTCAACCTGATGGGCCATCAGGTTTTCCCAACTGGCTCCTCTGCTCAGGCTCGCTCTGCGGAGTCAGGACAAGCTCACACCAGGCCTGCACCACACCGGGCCCAGGCTGAGGGTGTCTTTCCTCTTCCCAATCTGACCCGTTTCCTCCACCCTTCTCCTCCCTGTGCTGACCCATGGGGCTTCCTGGCCTTGGCACAAGACCCTTCTATACGCCCCCAGGCTGTGGCTCCACCTGCCTCTGCTTTGCCTCCTCCAGCAAACTTTGAATGCCCCAGGGGAGGCACAGAGGAAGACAGACAATGGGGTGAAGACCAAGGTGAACGACTCTGCTGAGGGAAACCCCTCTAGAAGGATGGGGATCAAGAACTTGAGAAAATACTCCTCAGGTTTCCCCTGGGAGTTGTCCACTCCGATAAGTGGAGTATGTGTGTGTGTGTGTGTGTGTGTATATACACATATATCAGAATATCTATATCTATATCTATATATCTATATATATATCTATATCTGGAATATAGTCAGCTTGTGAGATGAAGTGAAATGGCACGGGAGAGCAGAAGAGCAGCAAGTGGGGTCGCTGGAGACCACATGGGATGGAGGACTCCAAAGGAAGGAAGTTGATGGGGTGGAGGCGGGAGCAAGGAATGAGAAGCCCGGGTGAGCAAACCACCACCATACCAGGCCCTGTGCTGACTGCTCATGTATCTTATCTCCTTGAGTCTCCTCCGAGATGAGGAAACTGAGGCACAGACAGGTTATGTAATTCGCCCAGTGTCACATGGCTTGTGAGCGGCTGAGATAAGACCATGTCCCAGACCTAGCTGGACTCTAGAGTAGTGCCTGAAGTGCAGCCGCCACAGCACTGACGCCTTTATTCACTCTTCCGCTCATGTGCCCACCAATCTACCGAACTCCACGGCATTCCCTAGGTGCCTCTGCTAGGCCCGGCCCTGGGTGGGGCCCCAGGGACACAGGCATGAAAGCAGTCCATGCTCTACCTGGACACGCACCCTCTCTTGGTTGACAGGGAGCCAAAGGACGTCTCCTTTCCAGGCTGCAAGCCCACAGTCAGCAACAAAATAGCTCTGACCACTGGCCCCCATCTCACCCAAGTTTTTTTCTGTTTGAGGAGCTCAGGCCTCCAGTGAGGACAGAGACAAGATTTAGACAGGCAAAGTCAGTCCAGGGAAATGCCCACCCGAGGGGGCCCCTCCCGCCCCCACTCTTCCTCCAAGTGCCCCCAGGTGGGCCTGGGTGATCCTTTTCCCAGACTCCAGTGACTCTTTCCCCATCATACCCCAGTCTTCCCACTGCCAGAGCCTTGGCTCCTCCTCTTATCCAGGGATCCCCCCCTCCCCTGCCCCGCACAGTCCAGAGTTTCCCTACCAGTTATCACCAGTCGGCTTCAGTAGCACAAAAGTCACATTCATATTTTTGGCATTTCCGGGGCTCACTGCCATCTCTGCAAATGCTAGCACAAACACAAGCATACCTAAAACCCAATTATATTACAGTGGCTCCAGGCCGGGCTAGGCTGCGCTGATTTCTAACCCACAAATAATTCGGAGGGAGGCACTTTCTGCCAGGAAGGTAAATAGGCCTGGGACTGTAGCGCCGGGGCTGAGGTGGAGGGGAGGGTTCACAGGGACTGCGACCACCCAGTGAGACACTGAAGCGCTGTTTTTCAACAAGGGGCAAGACAATCCCACTAACGCTGAGCTCAGCCCCAAGCCAGTTCCTCTGACACAGGTCTGGGATAGGTGGTGGAGAGAGGGTGCGTTATGGTGACTGTCAGCAGAACCGCACCAAGCTAGCGCGCCATCTGGGTGTGGACTCGTTTTATACTCAGCTGGGGGAGAGGATGGCAAGACCAGAAAAGGGGACAAACCCTGGTGGTGCCTCAATTTTCACTTTTGGTGATTTGCTGGTTCCTGCTGGAAACTTCACATTATTTTAAAAGAATTAAACAGAGAAAATTATACACAAGATCTGCATGATATTAAGGGTGACATTCCCTGCAAAGAAACACGACAGACTGTCATAGCTCCAGGCGTCTAATTTAATTTCCTTTGGGAGTTAAACCTTAGAAGCTTGGATTGAACAAACAGGCCCTGTTCTTTGTATATTTCAGACCTGGAGCTGAGAATGTGAACAGATCTTATCAACAGGACACTGGAGATAGACAACTGTGACGGAGCGGCTCCTGGGCGCTCTCCTGAGCAACAGACACGCCGTCGTGATGCAACTGTGGGAAAAGCCGGTGCAGTCTGGGGCTTGAGGCGCTGGAAGCTCACTGGGTCCCCACGGGGCTGCCTGGCTCTGCCACAAATAATAACAGGAGGGTTACGATGCCAGTAGGAATGGTGACACCACCTCCAGCCGAAGCAGCGCCTCCTCCAGGCACCGGGCACGGGGTGAAGGGCTTGAGCGGTACCATTTCACTGAGCCCTCCTGGCGGGCCTGCAGAAGAGGTAACTATCACCCCCATTTTGCAGACAAGCAGGTGTTGAGAGGAGATAAGGCTCCTGGACTTTAGAACGTGATCTGACCTCACTATGGTAGAGGATACGCTTTTCCTCGGGTCTGGGGAAAACACCCCAATTCTAGAAGCCTTGTATACTCAGGGCTAACTCTTCTCTCTCCTCTGTTGGGGGAGGTGAAGGTGACTTTGGCTTCTACCAATGGCCTGGAAGACCAGCCATCCCAACCCCCACCAGCCACACATTTTTCCTCAAGAGGAACAATCTGCTCAGCTTAAGAGGGCTGGAACCCTGAGCATCACAGACACCCAGCAGCTCAAAAACCAAGATGGCCAATTGGAAAGGAAGGCAAACCATGCCCAAAGATGGTGTCCAAGTGGGAACAGCGAGGCACATGCCCAGGCCAGCTTAGTGAATGCATACATAAGGCAACAGTTACTCTAGCCCAGAAAACAGCAACAGAAATAACTAATAATACGGAAAATGACAAGTGCACTCAGTAATGTCTGCACTCACCAAGAGCTGGGCATCAAACGCTTATGTTTGTGCACAAGCAGCCCTTGGAGGGAGGAGGCTCTCTAGTGAGCAGCTAACTCCCCTGGGAAGCTTTCGAAACTATGGAGATGCCATCCAGAACTTCTGAATCCGAGTACTCTGGCAAGGCCAAGGTGTCTGCATTTTTGAGGCATCCCAGGAGATCATGGGGTGGGGAACACTCAGGCTCACACAGGGGGATGGGGTTTGGGCACAGGCTTAACCAACAGGGGTGAGTCGGTGGCTGCAGCTTCACCACCATCTAACTGGCCAAGCTGTGAGGGGAACAGTGGCCCCCTGCTCCCCACCCCTAACCTCCACTCTTGGTCAGAGGGTGGCTTGGAATCCAGACCAGCAGCCTTTTCCAAGGTGCTCACACCAGGTGCCTTAGGGACAACCTGGTTGGTGGGTAATTGGAGGGGGGGGGGTTGTCAACAATCTCCCAATTCCCCAGGCCCCCAGCAGGTTCCGGAAGGAACCCGAAAAGTGATCTTTCGGGATGCCTGCCCTGGGCAGGTTCTGCTGTGCTGAGGGCAGGAGCCTGCTGCGGACCTGACTCCAATGTCTGTGGTGGGTGCTATTTCTGAGTCTGCAAACGGTGCTGACAATGCCCCCTCCTCCCCCTCGATATGACAGTCCACACTTTGTCCGGGGCCCTGTTTGCCCTTCATGTTGACACGTTGTTCTTGCTTCCTGACAAGTCTGGCTTTCTTTTTCCTTCTCTTTCCTTCTTTCAGAGGCGGAAATGTGTTGTTTATAGGGTGGGGCCTGCCAAGGGGCTGCTCTGGCGCCCACGATGGCCAAGGAGGGGGCAGGACTAGGATGCAGTCTGGTCTGTGTCCCCCCAACTCCAACAGGCCAGCTGAAAGCCAGAAAACAGCTTGGAGACCCCCCAGGCTTGGGGGCAGAGGTGTGCGGGGCATACACTCATTTCCTGTTCTCAGTGGGTGGTGAGAAGTTGGCTTTGGTGGCCAGGAGCAGGCTCAGACTCCTGCTGCTCTGGTTGCTGGCTGGTGAGGGCACAGCGGGCCATCATGGTCTTCTCCCCAGGCACAGTGGGGGGATTTAAACCCTAACTGGGTGCACCCCCGGACAGTGAGGCCCCGTGACAGCCCAAGCGAAGGTCTCTGGGGAGAACAGTTGTGGCCAGCCCCCCAGCGGAAGGAGAAGCCGTAGAGGCACTGCAGAGGGACTGCTCAGGGCCTGGGCCCAGGACTGCCAGGTGTCTTCCACACAACATCCAAATGGGTGGATGGGGACAGGAGAAGGCGGGGACTTGTCCAGAGGACAGTGGTGAGTCAGCCACTGGGCTAGGATGAGAGCCCAGCAGTGATTCCCAAACTTGGCCTGGAGTGGTGAGCCCACTCGGAACAGCAGCTGGGCATCTTCTCCCAAGCCCGAAGCCTCCCATCAGGGCTGGGTGGGGAATGGCTGGGAAGCGGGGGGTGGCGCGCCACCTGGGCGAGCTGTCAGACACCACACAGCTGAGAAAGCATTGCAGGGCTTAAAAAAATATTCTCATATTTGGTGATGTGACCCCCACGTGACCTCTAGGGCCGACTTCTCCCACTTCAGGTCAACCCTGCTGGGGACGGATGAACGGATGAACGACTCAGCTCTGGGCTGGGCTAATGACTCAGCTCTGGGCTGGGCTAACGACTCAGCTCTGGGCTGGGATCCTGCTCAGAAGACTAACAGCCCGGTGTTGACAGACTCAAGGGAGAGAGGCTTGTTAAAGCTACCGGGATATGGAATGCTGGGGGAAGGTGTGCAAGAGAGGATGGCTGGCAGGCCTCCCCCAGGATCTGAAGACCCTCCTGCAAAGCTCTGGAGTTGGCTGACAGGCTTTACAATCTCCATGAGGACGAGGACGGAAACAGCAGATGGTAGGGCAGATGGAATCAAGGTGTTGACCTCCGGAGACTGCGAAGCCTATAGAATTGGAGCAGGATCCCTGCCTCCCCAGCTCCTCCAGGAGGCAGGGAGGGTCCGCTGAGCTTACCCTGGAGCTGCAGATGGCCCTGCCTTTCTGTATGCTGGGGCCTGGATTTCTCTGGGGCTGGAAAGATGGGGGGAGGGGAGGGCAGGGTGGGTGTGTGGGGGGCCACTCCACACACTCCAGTGAGGTCCCAGATTCCCTCACCTTCTCCTTTGTCACTCTTCTCTCATGCGGGGTGTCTTTGCCGTGCCTTTTCCCCAAGAGATAACAGGCCTGGGCTGGTAGCCAGAACAAGGTGCCAAGGCTGGGATCGAGGGCTTCCAAAGCTGGTGAGGCTGATGTAAGAAAGTCATCCCAGCCCCTCCCCATTCAGCTGGGATCAACAGGGAGCATTCAAGTAGCAGCCAAGAAAACAGAAGTCAAGCTCTTCACATTCTTGGGCCTGCTCTATTCAGCTCCTTCCTACTCCTCTGTCCCCAACAGGTGTGGTACACAGGGCCCAAGGAGATACCCTTGATCCTGGGAATATGAGCAAGAGATTCCTGCGGGGGTAGGGGGAGGTCAGTCCCCTCCATGTTGGGGGACTGCCTCCAGAGGGGCCTGGGGCCCTTGTTGGTCCAGTGGAGTGGCCCCTCCTTGGTGATGAGCCTAACCCCAGGCCTCCAAGAGGTCCTGTAGTCTCCTGGGAGACAAGCAGCCCCAGAGGGAGCCCTAGAGGCCCATAAGTAATTAGAAGCCCAGGTTCCCGCAAGCTAGGGAGCTGCCTGTGACCACAGTGGCAAGACCCTAAAGGGGAAGATGGGCTGGCAGTCAGAAGCAGAAAATGCTGACTGCTTTGGGGGCAAGGGAGGAGGGCTGCTGTGGGTGTTGGCTCCATGGCTGAGGAGGGTTTCCCAGGGCTCCTTGGAAAGGGCCTGAGAAACCCCTCTGTGAGTGAGGGTGCATGCTTGGGGGAGTGGGGCCCCAGCCAGCCTTCCTGGGAGCTCCCCTGTGAGCTGGCCCATGGTGGACCACACTAATGAGCCCATAACACAGGCCTTTGATTAAGCAGCTCCCAGCACAGAAACTTTATTGAAACATGCCGAGGCCAGCGGCTGGTTCCCACCGCTCGGGTTCCCGGGCAACAGCGCAAGGGAGGGGCCCTGCCCAGTGCTTCAGCAGCCTGAGGGGCTGCCCAAGGGTGACGGGAGTGGGCCTGGGAGCACAACACCAGTGGCCCTGGGGTAAGGGGCTCTGGGACTGGGGTTGGATTCAGAACTCTGGGGGCACGAAGGGGCAACATGACATCTGCTGAGTTCTCTGGGGGCCAGGGCTCCTGGGCTGCTGAGAATAGAGATGGTGACCACCCCCTCCTCAGGGTAGGAAGGTGTTCCAAGGATGGCAAGACTCCAAGGATAGGTTCAGAGGTGAAGATATAAGATGTAACGGGGGGGGGAGGGACTTCTTCTTGAGTTTGGGGAGACCCTGGTCCCTACTTTCCCAAGAACATGTGCTTGAACCTTCAATACACATAAATGCTATCTGAGGACACTTCTGAGACCTGTGAGCACAGTCACCTACTGGGAATGATGACCTGGGAACTCTCGACTCTCAGGGAATGCTGGGTTCTCCCGCTGGGTGCCCACCTCCCCCTTCCTTGCCAGCTCTGCCCAGGTAACAGGCAGCCCTCCTCCTCTACACAGAGGCAGCCTGGCCTTCCTGGGACATAGCTGGGGCTGGTGGGGAGGCCCTTTCCACTTGTGTGGGGCTAGTTTCAAACATTACAGTAACTACCAACACCACATGGACAGAAATCTAATGTTACCAAGTGGGACTTTTAAAACGTATTTATAACTTTATGGTTCAAAGTAATTTTGTTATGAAACAATGTAATAACAACAGTGGAAAAAGGCAAGATAATTTATGGAACACAATATTCCTAAAGCACTAGCTTCCATTTCTACCTCACTCGTCTGAGGAGTGTGGTTGGTGTCCTTTGTTTGCTGTTTCTTTTAATTAAGGGTTAGTATTTGGCGGGGCGGGGGCGGGGGGGAGAGGCCTGAAGGAGGAGAAATTCAGCTGCAAGCTCTCTCTCTCTCTCACACACACACACACACACACATACATACACACCCACATTACCAGTAAGTATGCTTCACAGACCCCCCAGACTGGCTTAAACCCACAAAACCAGCATAATTCCCTTCCCCTCTACTATAACTACCCCTCCACACACCACAAACAAGGCACAGTCAATTTCTGGATTAGGGTCAGATCCCCTTTCTTGATACTCCTGAGAGAGGTAAGGTACAGTGTTCTTCCTCTCACACCTCCAACAAACAAAGAAAAAAGGATGTCGTTCCCCTAATACATCTGGGAGAGCGCCGGACTGGCCAAGTACCCATTGGAGACCTGGGACAGGGTGGGGGCTGGAAGGAGGCCTGTGGCTCTCAGGCCCGAGCACCCCACTTGGCAGTGGCTGTGAAGCTGTGCTCCAGCCAGAAGAGCAAAGGAAGGACAAAGTGTTCTGGACAAGCCAGCAGGTTTCTGTGCAGAAAAGCTGGGTTTCCATTAGGAGGAATCGCAGAGCGATTAGATGAAGGGAGTGGGGAGGCTGTCTGCTGAAGCCTGCCCATCCCAGCCCCAGGCCAGGCCCACATGTCCATTTTCTAGGAATTCTGGTGGGATTTCCACAGAGCCGCTTCAGTGGCTTCCATCCTTCCTCCTACCCTGTTGCACCCTCGGTTTCCTGGCCTTTGGTTTACCCAGGGTGCAGAAAGTCTCACATCTCTCAAATCTGGATTTCCATGGCAAACCAGTGGCCAGGGCCTAGAGAGTTATCCCTGGTGTCTCAGGTGATGGGGAGAGAGGCTGGGAAGTGCTCCTAGAGTTGATGGGATAGGCAACAGCATCCACACTCCACATGGCTTCCCATAACCAGCCCCTCTGGAAGGGAGCCACCAAGAGCTGCCAAGGGAGGAGAGGGAGGAGGCGGGTGGGGGAAGAGCCCACGGAAAGAAGGTAGGGACAAGAAAATGAGCCTTCTCACTTGTAACCAGGGTCCATGGGCTGCGTAAGGGTGCTCCTCAGTGGCAAAGGCGCCTTCCACTCCCGTGGAAACGAATGTGATGGCCATGTCACCCGTGATACTTTTATATGTAAAGTGCCGTCCATGCAGGAGCCTGCCCCTGGGGGTGGGAACACAGAGACCGTGAGCATCAGGCCTGGCCAAGGGACAGGGTGCCTGGCAAATGCCCTCCTGCCTGCCCACCTGCCCACCAACAGGGGACTGTAACCAAACATGTTCATTTCAGCCCCTTCCGAGAGAAGCCTCTCCCAAGTTCTCAACTGTCACTGCTCCAAAGTGCTCAAAGCTACCAGAGACATTAGATCAGCATTGAAAGGGACTGCAGGGGGGAGTGGAGGACACCTCCTTTGTGTCCTGGTGAGGAAACTGAGGCCAGAGAGGGCAGTTAGCGATGTGTCCAAGGTCATGCCCAGAACTAAGAGCAGGGTCATGTCCCTTCTGTTTCAAGGGCAGAGGTGAAGTAGTACCTAAACAAATTTGCCAAGCCCCTGGGAGGATGGCATAGTGCCTTCACAGCACAACCCCTGTGTCCACGGGAGAGTCTTCCACCTGCTCATGGGCTCTCCCACAGGATTAAAACGGCTAGCCCCAAAGCCACAAGCATACCTCCAAACAGACAAATCAACAACAACAACAATAATAATAAAGGCTGACACCAAATGGGGTCACTCTGAGGGAGCCAAAAGAAGTTACTGTTAATCCCCAGTCTGGAAATACACCTGGGGGAAGGGCAGGCAGGGACAACCAGTGAGGCAGAGATGCCAGTCAGCAAAGGAAGCCCAGCCTGCCCTTTGCTTTCCCAGGCTGCCTCAGATTAACCCTTCACCAGTCTAAAGGTCCTGAGCTTGAGCCAGAGAGGGAGTTGGGGAGGAAATGGCTGGGGTCCTGGTGGGGGGGGCCTTGCCAGCCCCTGTTCATTCTGACCACTTGCTATCTTTGCCCTGCTGCCCAGGGTGGCTGGCCAAGGCTGGTTAGCATCCAAACTCCTTTCTCAGGCTCTGGGGACAGTGGGGAGGTACCAAACCAGGGCAACCCCCTTCTTCCTTGTCACTGTTGTCTGAGTTGAGAGTTATTCTGGTCACCTCCCTGCTATAAAAGTGAGGGTGGAAACCCCAAGGGCTCTGCAAGAAGCCAGCTGAGCAGATTCAGCCCAGGGCAGCATCCCCAAGCAGAGCGCTGAATTCTGGCCACAGGGCTGGGTTTCTGGCACTGTGGACAGCAGCGGAAAGGACACAGCTGGGCTTCTTGGTCCCTCAAGGAGTCTGTTGTGCTGGCCACTGGGTTTGGAGAACTGAGTGTTTTGCATGGGAAGAGCAACAAGCGGAAGAAAATAGAGTCCAACCCCCCAGAGCCTCTGCCCTGCTACCCAGCGCGACTGACTCCGGGCTTGTGGGATGGCAGGGGCGTCTGAGTTTGCCAGGCGGCTGAACCTTCCTAAGGGAGCGGGGCTGAGGGACACCTCTCTGGACAAAGGAGTGTCCTTCAGCCCAGTGGGGGCTACAGGCTGGCTCAGAGTCCACAGGCCCCCTGCCCCAGGCCCAAGAGGGCACTGCCTGAGGGGCTCTCCTCTCTCCCGGGGCCCCGACTCCGCCCAGGTGTGGGGGAGAAGGCAAGCATAGGCCTGGTGGCTCCCTAAGGACAAGCCGTGTGCCGTGGGGCTCACCTTAGGCAGAGGGGAATGAGAGCCCCTGACTCCTGGTTGAATTTCAGATGCACACTCTCCAGCTGTCGTGTGCGGACCAGCTCGTGGGGAATGACGGCCGTGGAGCTGTCGCTTTCCAGGCTGTCTTTGCGGCTCCTGCAAGGCAAGCACAGGAGGAGGTTCAGCACAAGGTAAACACCACGGGGAGGAGCAAGACAGGAGTCTGTCAGGCTGGCCTCCTGAATAACGACAATGACGGTGACTGACGACAGTGACAATAGCAGCCACCATGCACCGTGTGCTCGCCGAACGCCAGCTGCTGGGCAAAGCACTTCTCACGGACGACTCCTCTCCACATCCCCATGCAGTAGGTACTACTCCAGGTACTGTTACGGCCCTCTTATGGATAAGGAATTGGGGATCAGAGAGGTTAAGTAACTTGCCCACGTCACCCTGTTGAGGAGTATGGAGCTGGGATTTGATCGCAGTTAGATCGGGTTCTAAAGCCTCATCTTTGGCCAACACACCATATAAAAGTTTATGTCACAGTGGCTTGGTCTTCCCTACATAGCAGCAAGAGCATCTGGGAGCCCTTCTTCCCCTGCCCTGGAGCCGCAGGTCCCAAGTTCCCCAAAGCTGGAGTGCTAGAGTCCCAGGAGGTGTGGCTCCAAGAGCTTCCTTCCAGCTGAAAAGGCTGTGACTTTCTGCAGGCTCTGAGCATGCACGCTCCCGCTAACAGCCAGGAGCTGCCGTGACATACATATCCTTCATCTGACCAGGAAATGATACAATCCTCGGCGAGGGGGCGGAAACCAGACTCTCAGGAGTCAGACTAGTGGGCCTGGCTGGGCAGCAGAACCAGGCCACCATCCTGCTGGGTTTTGAGGCCCCAGGAGCCCTGTTCCAGATTCCTCCTGACTGTGGCCTTGGCCACAGTGAGCTGTCACTGCTGCCTCACGCTCCCTCCTATCCTGCTTCCCACCAACAGCTCATCCCACAGCTAGGTCATGGGGTCCCTTTGCAATCTAAGATATGCTCTTTCAAATTCAGCTGCCCCTACTGACAGCCTCTCAAATCTGCCTCAGCCGGAAATGAAGGTTACCCACTGATCCTATTCAAAAGGCCGGATCCTGGTTTGGGCTGTGAATCTCAGAACAATTCCCCAAGTGTCCATCAAAATACTGGGTGAGAAGCTCTAGTTATTTATCATTCAAGAGGCAGGAGCCATCCAGGATGTCAGGGCTCACAGTCAGACAGCCAGGGAGGGGCAGGCCCAACCTCCTCCCATGCTGGGGGGCTGAGTGCTGGGGTCTGTGACCAATGAGGCACCCCAACAGGCAGAGAACCTCCCCAGAGGGCGGGTGTGGGGTCAGCAGGCGAAAGGATGGAGGGTGGCATCGGACAGCCCAGGGCCCCGCCGAGGCCGAGGTAATGGGGACCATTCCTACCAGCTGTGTGGTTCTACCCCAGATGTAACAGCTCTTTCACAAAGTGGTGTCTTCCTCTGGTTTCCCAAAGCGAATTCTGAAACCGCCCTTTGCCCCAGCTTCTCCTTTGACAGACCCTTTCACAAGACCTGCAAAGGAGACAAATGCTATGGCCAAGAGGGTCACGGAAGTTCAAGACTGGAAGGAAACTCTGAGGTGGTTTAATCTACTTCTTCCCTTTACAAAGGGGAGCCCGTGACGGGTCCAAGGCCACAGAGCTGGTCTGTGGCAGGCCAGCGTGGGAGCCGGGGACCTCTGACTAGACCTCCGCCCCTTACACTCCGGCTGCTAGGCGTCTCTTCTGAGGAGGGCAACACTGACCAGCAGCTCTCGGTGGGTGCCCTCAGGGCCCAGACAGGAGCAAAACTCAGGATGCTGACAGCAGCCCTTCTCTGCTCCAGAGCACGGAGTCGGTAGACTCACTGGCTGAGTCCTCACAGTGAGCACCCCATGTATATTCTATGGTTAATCCTTCTCTCCCAGGTGAGGAAAGGGAGGCTCAGAGAGGTGAGGTGGCAAGCCTGAGGTCAGAGTGAGTCTAAAGGGAAGAGCCAGTCACCTCCCCGTGCCATCTCTGACAACAGCCCGCACAGGGACCCGCCACCATGTGCCCGAAGGGGCCTGCAGTCAGGCTGTGGGGTGGGGCCTCGGAGCCCGTGGGGCCCGCAAGAGGATGGCTGCAACTCGGGCATCAGCAAAAATGCTGATGAATAGCAACTGGGGTGAGGGTGGGGGGCTGGGAGAGAAGAATCAACAGCACACAGGGCTAGAGACATCTCACGCTGGAGGGAAAAATAAATTGTTGAAAGTCAGCTAAAGTCACCTTGGTAACTGCTACAACACACTCACCCAGAACGAGGACATCAAACCCAACTGCAAACAGCTTTAAAGAAATGGAAAAGAACTTAATCATCTGAAGAATTAATGTGACAAGTGCCCACATTTACACCTCCCACCAACCTTCAATCATTTGAAAACGTACTTTAATCTTTTAAGAGAAAAAAAAATTGCAAAATGCTAGATCTGCAATCCTGGAGCTTGGGTATTTCCGGCATGCTGCTTCAATGGAAACAAGGCTGCTACACACACACACACACACACACACACACACACACACACACACACACGCTCGCGCGCACGGGCACACACACACGCACGCACGAGCCCAGCTTTCTGCTGATTTGTTTTTTCTGGACATCGATGCAGAAGCATGAATTATTTGTGTGGGCTGGGCGAGGTATTAAATCTGCAGCCAACACAGGTTTGCAATGTTTTGCATGGTTGTCAGCTTAATCTTAGTCATAAAAAAATAAGTACTGTGCTCGCCAGCGTGGCCTAATTTTTCAGCTGGGCTGTTTTCTCCCCGAGTTCCCAGTGGAGGAGAAGGCAGAGCTTCAGGGGGCTGGAAGGGAGAAGGGCTCCCAGGGAAGCAGGCCCTACACCCACTGGGGACTGCCAGGGATACGGGCCGGGGAAGGAAGGATGAGCTATTGCTCCAGGCGGCAGAACGGCTAACACGCAGGTTCTGGGTTTGACTCTCGCATGAGCTCAGGCAAATGACTTACCCTCTCTCTAAGCATCAGTATCTTCTTGATGGGAATAGATAATAATACCCTACTGTTATAAGGATTAAACCAGATGACCCACGTGAAGCATCTAACGGTGCCTGGGGATGTAGTAGGTGCTCAAAATATATCTGGAATGCGTTAACAGGATGTTAGGTGGCTGCCTCTAGAAGTCGATCTGCTCTTGCAAGAATGTTGATAGCTTAATAGGGAATTATTTGCCTTTACCGATTGCCTCTGGCCAAGTCAGTCCCCACTTCTGAGCAAAGGTCCTTGCCCTGAGCTTGGGAGACAGGACTTCTGAGATGAGGCCTGAAGGGCTCCTGACTCCCTGCACAGATACTACGGGCCCTGGTCAACCACTGGGCCTCTGGGAAGGCACGACTACAGGCCAACAAAAACCCCTGAGGCTTTTGTTCTGCTGAGGGAGGTTCTGGCAGGGCCGTCTTCCCTCTACAGAGCACAATGGTCTTCTTGCAATTCTCGTCTGCCGAACCTCAAGCTGCCCAGAGTGGTTTAATCCCTCCTCCCATGACAGCCTTTCAAATCCCTGAGACTGCTTTCACAGACCATCATCAGTTTCTCTTTTCCAGTATCCGTGGCCCCAACTTTCAAATATATTCCTAGGACATGGTTCTGAAATCTTCCAGCCATCCAAGTCACTCCCGCTTGCGTTTACTCTAGCTGGTGAAAGCCAGAGTGTCAGGTCCAGAAGTGAAGTGTTGTGTGTGGAAATAAATACAGCATGTGGTCTAATCAGTGCAGCTCAAAGAGGGACTATGAGCTTTCTTATTTGGGAAACCTTATTTCTATTAAAACTGTCATCAAATTTTCTATTCTTTGTAACCCCGTCATACTACCAATTCTAACAGCACACTCTCTGTCAACAACATGTCCCTCAGGTTCTCTCCCATGGCCTGCACTTGGACCTCTTCCCCCCCATCTTGTATGTACTGGGGATTCACTGGAGCTGAGAGCCCAGCTCTGCATTATCTGGCTACTGTTTGAGGCAGTCCAGGTATTTCTGAAACCTGGCACAGGCATCCATCATATCCCTGACAAAACTGTTAAGCTTACCATCAATGTTCTCATCCCAGGCTTTGATTAAACAGTGAACAGGGTAGGGCCAGGCAGACAGGCTGACAGACTGACATCATTACTCTTTGGGTATGCTCATCCAACCAGTTATAAATCAACCCAAACATCCCATCACCAAGCCCTTCACCTTCCTGGATGCTCTGTGGACATGTCTCTGTCTTGCCAACAATGATGTCAGAAGACATTCTGAAAATGTCTTGCTAAACCCTAGAGAAGGTCTATAGCACTTCCTTTGTCTACCAGGTTGAAATAGATAACTATTTTTTTTTTAAGGTAAATTTTTAAAAAAGTTTTTATTTATTCATTTAAGTAACCTGTACACCCAATGTGGGCCTCAAGCTCACGACCCCGAGATCAAGAGTCTCTTGCTCCCCCAACTAAGCCAGTTAGGTGACCTGGTAACTATTTCTAAAAATAGATGAGAATGGTCTGGCAGGCCTGATTCTTCGTGAATCCATGCTGACTCTCAGGGCTCACTGTTCCTCTTAAAACAGTGTTCAAAGCCTGCCTGCTGAATAATCTAGTCCAGAATTTTCCCTGAGAGTTGACACCATGCTCACTAGTTTGGACAGTGCAAGATGGTTTTTGCATTTTGAAACTTTTGAGTGCTTTCAGTCTGCCAACACCTGTCTTGTAATTAGTCCCTCGAAGATTATGGACACCAGCTTCATAAATCTCATTTGCCAATTCTCTGGGTGTTCTGGGGCACAATACATGTGGACCAGGTGACCTGATCCATGAAGTCATAGCTTCAGTCTTCTCATCAATGCCTGTATGACTCTTCCTACTCTGATAACCACCCTTTTTGAGATGGAAGCATAACAGAACTTGGGTAAATCTTGCTTTCTCTCTGTCACTGAGCAAAGTCACTCTGTCCAAACAATGGGGCCCATGTTTTCTTCTTGTTGTCCCAAACAGAAGTACAAAAAATAAAGTCTTTTTTGCTGGTCATAGCATTTTTTTGCAAGACTCAGTTCTTCTTGAGTTTCAGCTTTTCTTGATCCTGTTCCTTAATAGTCTGTGCTGATATAACACACTTTTCCTTCCAGATTTTGTTCAAATTCTTCAAGAAATCTGAGTTATGTAAAAGATTCTCCACATACCTATACTGGTCCCTGGAGTTATTTACACCTCGTTTTAGTTTCCAGGGGAGTGGTCACAATAATGATACTAAGAGGTGCCTTTTACTGAGTGTAGACTCTGGTGCCAGCTCTTCT
The DNA here is from genome assembly GCF_002201575.2 of Neomonachus schauinslandi. Classification (NCBI taxonomy): domain Eukaryota; kingdom Metazoa; phylum Chordata; class Mammalia; order Carnivora; family Phocidae; genus Neomonachus; species Neomonachus schauinslandi. The sequence continues at coordinate 128,375,557 of NC_058408.1, read as the reverse complement.
GCTAAACCCTTTCAATACTTTGCTTCCTTTCATTTTCATGGCAACTCTACCAAGAGGTATTTATTTCCCCATTTTACAGATGAAGAAACTGAAACTCAGAGACTTAAATAACTAGCCCAAGGTTACACAATGAACAAACAAAGGGCTGAGACGAAATCCCCAGGTCTTCCTGACGCCAACTAAAACAACCACAGCGTTTCTCCTTAAGAACTTCCCAACCCTTTGAGTGGGCTTTCCTTCTGGGGTTTCAAGGCTATGAAGACACATCTATTTTTTCCCTGAACTCTTAAAAAAAAACTGCTTCCTATAAGTCAAGGCAGGACTTCCCAAAGGGTATTTGATGGAATTTTAATTTAAGGGAAGCTTCTAGAAAAGCAGATGGGGCAAGGGCTGGATGCAACACACTGTGTCTCTCGGATGAGAGACCTAAAATGTTGGCATTTTGAAGACCGAGGAGGACAGCAGAGGGCAAACCAGCCAGTTTCATTCTATGTGAGCCGGCATCTTCCAACCTTAGCCACAGAACTGCCTTTTCCCTTAACACCCAACAAAACCCCCTAAAAGGCTGCGGGGACCCTCTGTCTGGGGACGACAGGGCACAGAGTTTTCCCTCCTGATCTTGCTCTGCTCAGGTGCTTTCTTCCAGCGGCCTGCCACTTCCACTCCGTCCACCTCTGTGGCTGGATGAGTAGCCCTCGTCGTTCCCTTTACACCAAGACAGATGCTCTCGGGAGGCCTGTCAGGCAGTTACAGCTGCTAATCTTCAGCTCCTCGCCCGCGGCCGGGGCAGCGGAAGCGTCTCTGCACGACCAAGGCGGCCTCAGTGCCAATTCTGTGATTTTCAGTCGGAGCGGGTTATCCTTTCCTTTCACTGGGCAGGGTGAGCTGTAACAGCTCCTACAATATCACTTCTTGGACTTTTATTTATGATTCTTTTTAAAGTTTAAAGAGTCACAGGGTCCTATCGGGGCCATTCTTCCCACCCCCCTCTTCAGAGACAACCACTCTCATCTCTGTTAGTGGACTCTTTTGGTATTTTCTCCAGACTTTTTTTTTTTTTTTTAAGATTTTATTTATTTATTTGTCAGAGAGAGAGAGAGAGAGAAAGAGCACAAGCAGGGGGAGTGGCAGGCAGAGGGAGAGGGAGAAGCAGGCTCCGATGCAGGGGCCAATCCCAGGACCCTGGGATCATGACTTGAGCTGAAGGCAGCTGCTTAACCGACTGAGCCACCCAGGCGCCCCTCCAGACTTCTAATATGCTTCACTTCGACTTGCCTGTTTTCCCCTCTCTGGCTTCACCTACTGACTTCCCACAAAGGAATACGAGCTCTTAGCTCTCTTCCGTCCCACCCTCCCACCCTCCCACTTCCCAGGAGAACTGTATCCTAAGTTTGTTTGGATCAGCATTAAGTGTCTACATTATTATATGAAACCAATGCTATTTACAACTGAGGCATGTACTATACTATCATGTATACTTTTAGAAAAGTACACTTTTCTGGCACAGTTTTCTATTTTCCTTGGATTTAATAACAGTCTTGGTTTTCTATGTGTTTATCACTAATTCAATCCTAAACTAACCACCAGTGGTCTATAGATTTCCCCAAGATACTCAAATATATCAAGTATTTATCAATTTTGTCTTTTTCCAAGCCCTTCCTCCGGAGGTCCTTCCGAATTGGCTGCCTTCTGTTCTTGCTGCTCACTGTCACCCTGGTGATTCCCCTTGCCTCTTTCCCATGCTGGACCCCATTTCCTGGCCCCCGCATGTCTTCCTCACTCATTCTGGTGGAGTATATCCTCCAAGAGATTTCACTGTATTTGGGGCATGTTTTCTCAGCCAAACGGTGCCCACTGACCTGCCACCCTCCTGGGTTTCGCAGCAACCGAAAACACCAGCTTTCCTCTGTACAGTGATGTGTAAACTTCCAGGGCCTACTCTCCAGTTATTTTTCCCTATGAATTGGCAGGAAGCCCCTCCACATGTCTCCTCTTTCCTGGGCAGTACCCAGAGGTGGAGAGGTCTGGATCAAATAATCCGAGGTTCACATCTTGGCTCTGACACTTATTCCCAGCTTACTGACCCGAGGTAAGTTGTATCATCTATGTAAGCCTCTGTGTTCTAATTTGTAAAATGGGGACAACAGCAGCTCACAACACAGGGCCCGGCACGTGGCAACGCCCAATAAAACTGCCTGCTCAGTCACGGGACCCTGTCTAGCCCAGGATTCTTCCCGAAGTGGGAACAGCGAGGGGTGGTTTATGTGCTGGCTGAGATGCACACCTCGGTAATTCAGGAATTGATCTGAATCTTTCCATTTATTTCTTCTTTACCACCTGTCTGTATAGCACATTCTATATTTACACTTCCCACTGCATAAGATGACTTTTTACATATCCTAAAACCCTCTCTCCTTCCAGTGTCAAGATAGATTCCTGATTTTCTAGTACTGTAGAGTTTAGAGTACATGCCCCTGTTCGCCCTACCCACATTTTACAGACTGAGAGAACCATATCCATGTTTCCTCTCCACCCAGGTCTCTTCAGATTGAAAAGCCTTAATTTTTCCATTTTAGCCTAAGGGTATTTCTTGGTCAGGTTCTATCAATGGTAGCAGGTGTGGAAAGGAGAGGAGCTGAACCACCAAGCCTCCTTTAAGCCACAATCCCAGTCCTGTGACAGGGGTGACATCTGCACTGGCCATGCGACTTGGGGCCTTCTCCTTGGGGATGTCCGGGAGCAGGAACCAGGGCATCAGGGTTGGCAACTATTCAACAGTGATGTGGGTTTGGCCTGCTGAGCCAGCCCAACCTCTGGCTTCCGCCTCTAGGCTGGGAGATTATTCCCTTTGCTTTCAGAATGCTGGCAAAAGCTCTGAACTTTCCAGAGAAAGAACCACTTGAAGGTCCCCCTTCAGGACAGGATTGGGACAGGGTACAGGTGTGGGGTGGGGGTAAAGGCACCAGCTCACCTCCACAACTACTCCTAAACACAAGGCTGTAACCAAACGATAAAGTATGGTATTTTCGTTGTGAGCACCCCAAGGACGGGATGTGATGACGGAACAGTGGGGCTGGGTGTGGCTAAAGAAGAGAGAGGGAGCGAAACTGGCATAATGATTGGAGGATGCTTTAATCAACCAGAGGAGTTAACTCTGGGCACCAGGGACCTCTGCCCAGCCCTCTGACTTGGGTGGGAGATGAGGATGCCGGCTTTCCTGAGTGAGCCCACTCTCACCAGAACGCTTGGCTTTCTGTTTTCTGAGACATTGAGTCATTTCCTCTCTCCAGCTCTCACCTTTGAACCTTCCTTTTCCCTTCCCTGGAGAAGTGACTCACTGCTCAAGTGTTGGGTGACACTGAGGATCAAAGATGGGCGATAAAAATACTCCTGATTGTGCAACTTTGAAGAAGGGGGATGCGCTGTGGACTGAGGATTCAACATGCGGGCCACGAACTCCAAGACTACGGTGAAAACTGGGCGCCTGGGTGGCTCAGATGGTTAAGCGTCTGCCTTCGGCTCGGGTCATGATCCCGGGATCCTGGGATCGAGTCCCGCATCGGACTCCCGGCTCAGCAGGGAGCCTGCTTCTCCCTCTGCCTCTGCCTCTCTCTCTCTCTCTCTCTCTGACTCTCATGAATAAATTAAAAAAAAAAAACCATATAAAAAAGACTACGGTGGAAACAGTGGCCATGGCTCCATCTCTCTGGGGAAGTGGAGCAGAGAAAGGAGTTCAAACAGAAATTTGTCTGTGCCAGGTTTGCTGTGGAGCCCCTCGTTCTGCCCTCTCAAACGGGTGTCTCTGAGAAAGGCACACAAAGGCAGGCACTCAGCAGGACACACGTGAATCACAGAGGCCTGGGCCCTTCCTCCTATCAGCCCTGAGGGCAGGGCTGTTTCTCTCTGGGTCTTCTCTCCAGTGAAAACAACCATATTTCCCCCAGCGTGGGAGTGGTGACGGAGGCTAGCAGGACAGACGCAGGCTCCTGGCTGGCCGCTGCAGATACCCTAGACACTTTGAACAGGGTCAGCCAAGACTGCCCTGTGCGTGAGCTGTGAGTGCCAGGGGCCCAGCTGTTTTCCTAGATGGAAACTCTCCTTCCTTCACCCAGTTCACTGGGCGCAGACTAGGTATTTTCTTCTTCTAATTAATCGTCATGGGCCTCATAGGGTGAGTAAAACAAAACAAAGTTTCTCTAAAGGATGACTCCCTGGCCAGGTTATAAGCTACTCAAGATGGGAGCAGAGGCAGCAAGGTCACCCCATCCGACAAACAGATGGGAGCAGAGACACTCCTAAAAGTGGAGAGAAATACATGTGCAAGCATGTGTGTGTGCTGGGGGGCTGGGGGGGCTGTGCAGCGGAGAAAGTCACAACCAGAGAATTCATACTACAAAACCTTAATTCTTCAGGAAATTAAGGCAAAAAGGCACCAAAAAAAAAAAAAGCCTTAAAAGCTGCTGGCATGATTCCAGAAGACTGAGAAACTTGGCTCAGAAATGATGGTTAGTTTGCTTTTTAAAGGTGCCTCAACTACAAAGTGCTTTTCTCACAGTCAGGGACCTTCCCCCGCCAACACATCCACATGCATACACACACACACACACACACACACACACACACACATGCACGCACTGCCCCTCTCCCGGAGGGTATGTGACCCGGAGAGCTTCTTCGTAAAGGTCCTCTGACCTCAGGCAGTGAGACCCTGGTGGAGGGAGGAGGAGGTTCTGGAACACTGCTGCAGGTTCCCAGCATTGGAGCAAAAGGTTATGGAAATGCAAAGCTCCCCACCTGATGCACCTGACCACACACATCCTCTGAGTCCCCGTGGAGAGGCTGGGGAGCAAAATCCAAACTCCGTAGAACAGTCCAGGCAACCTCAGACAGAGAAGATGCCTGGTGCCTTTTTCCCCCCTTGGGTCCCTACAAGTGTTGGCAGGCACAGTCCTTAAGCCAGGCTCTCCTCAGTGGCAGCAAGGAGTGGCTTCCCATGCTTCCCCAACTCACCCGGGCAGGCAGTGGGAAGGGAGGCGCCAGCAAGCCGAAGGAGGCTTTTCTCAACTGATCATCTTGGGAAAAGCCAGATACAAATTTCACGGCTGGAATGCAAGGGTTGTGAAACCCTGAAAGAAGCCCCAAAACAGGCCAAGGACTCTCCTTCTGGGAAGGCGGTGGGAGGAGGGCTGGCGAGGGCAAGTGGGAGAGGAGCAGGTTACCCAGAGGGGCCTGCCTTTCTGGGAAGCAGGAAGTAAGGCCTCAAGAAAGAAAGAAAGAAATCCCCTAGCCCTGAGGTGGTAGAGGGGACAGAGATAGGGTTGGTTTTTGTTTCTGAACATAAAGAAAACAAGGCTTTGTGTCAGAAAGTAATTCTGGTATAAACGAGCCAATTATGATACAGCTTGTTATCTCTGGGATTTGGAAGCACCAAAGCTGACCACTGTCCTCCCTAGAGTTAAATATGCACAGTAAGCTTCTAACAGGGGGCTTAGCCTTGTCTTCAGTGTCACGTGACAGGTCCCTATTCCTACTCCAACTAGACAGATGAGGTCCACCAATGAGGGTCACTACCACCTGAGAGACGCAGCCTTGTGTCCCTCATAGGGTCAGTGAGAATGGGGTAAGGAAGGTCACACTAAGGAAGACTGCCCTAAGTACCATCCTTTTCTAACCTTAGACAAGTTACTGACTGGCCTCTCTGTACCTCAGTCTCGTCTATAAAAGGGGATGGTAAGATTATTCTACTTCACAGAGTGACTGTGAGAATGAATGAAGGTCATGTGGTGGAAAGCACTTGGAACACTACTTGGCACACAGTCGTCACTATGTAAGTGTTAGCTGCTAACGGGGAATGAAAAGAGCAAGTGCTTGCCCCCCCCCCCGCCCTGCCCCCCCACAAGTAGGTCAGAGCCCAGCTGCAAATGCCCAGGCTCCATCAGCCCTTCTGAACCGTCGTAGCTTCCTCAGACCATTCCCGGACCCATGTGGAACCAGCACGGCCCAGCCTAGAAAGGCTGACTAAAGGAAAATCAGACATACACACACAATAAGGCCTGTGCTGGTTGCTCCCACAGGGAGAGGAGCAAACACCAGTGCCAGCACATCTTGGGTTGGCTTTCTCAGTCACAATCCGTGTGGTTTATCTGAAATGGGGTGAGGTCCCAGAGTGGGCAGCATAGATATTACAGTCGTGCTTGCTGATCTAAACTGAGTCCATCATCATCGATCGTGAGATAACAGCGAGCCAGAGCCTTAAGACACTTGAGGGGTGCGTTGGAAAAGGATCTTGGCAAAGCAGCAGGAACCATTTCTCAACCAATGGCTAACAAATTGGTAACTAGGACTGAGAACCTCAGAAGAGACATTCTGATTCCCTCCGGACTGCAGATTCCACCAATGGGGAGACCTGACTGGTCACTTGAGCTTGCAGGGAGGGGAGATGACCCCAAAGGGCTGGCACCCCTGATCTATTTCCACCCATCTATTTGTAGCTCAGTCAACTCAGGCCAAAGGTGGAGGCTGCAGCTCTTACCTTGTGTCTACAGATAGCCTTGGACCAGATCCAGTGCCCCTCTGCGCGGTCAGGGGTGGGCTGAGTCTAGGCTGTATGTATGCATCCAGGAACCCTGAGCCTTGTGCCCCCCCGCAGTGTCTGGAAGGGCAGCAGTGAGTGAGATCTCAAGCCTGCTCCACATATACAAGAGCCACAAGCGGGGTGTGTCTCTGCAGGAGCCCCTGCCCTTCTGCCCAGAAACCTGAACCTTCCAGAGGAGACAGGGCCATCTGAACTGAGACTGTCTACAAGTTACAGGCAATATGCTTGAGGCTTTAAGCCTTCAAGTACCTCCCAGCCAGAGCCAACGGGCCTAGAGGGTGAAGCCAAGCTCAGGGCATGGGAAGGAGCATGGCCCCGGGACATGGGCTCCTAGGTGGAGAGCTTCCAGACGCCCTACGCCTCAGCCTGGCCATCTGCTGCTGCCAGGGGAAGATCATGGTGCCTCATGCCAGCTACTTCGAAGCAGATGGCTGGAGAAACTCACTGGCTAGAGTTGAAAGCTGCCTGGAGGTGGCAGTGGAGGCTTCTCCAGGCTCCTGTCAAAAAGCTCAACTTGCGTGGCTTCTGGATGGCAGATTCCAGGTGAGCCATCTTGGGCATCCAGAGTAACTCGCCCTCCCCACAATCTGCTCCTGGGTTGCAGCCTTGACTTTTGCTAGCCAGGCCTCCCCTGTTCCATCCCTGTCAGCTCCTTCTCCTGCTTGAAAATTCTAGGGCAACTTCAAGGTCTGTCTCATGTTCTTCCTCCTCCAAGAAGCCCTCCCTAACTATTCCAGATCATGCCAACCTGTCTTTTCTGTAGAATATTAGATCACTACCACTTCTGGAGATCATGGATGAGCAGCTGGAGCTAGAATTCAAAGAAGTAGCTATTTCCAACAAAAAGCATCTACAGCCAGACTCACACCAATTTCAGTTCATGCACCTCCAAAGGAAGAGCCTATATCCTAGATGGCCCCCTGGGCTCTGAGCTTGCCACACAGCAAGTATATAATAAAGACTTCTCAGAAGAAGGACTGATCACCCTGGTCTTTAGGAGTGCTGTGCTTCCTTTTGAGCCCAGGGCACAGCAACTTCCTCCCTGGCAAGTAAGAGTTCTGCTCTGGGCTGCTAGCTCCCAGGCACCCCCTGCCAGCAGCTATGCCCTACAGCTTCCCTGATTCAAAGGGCAGGGGGGGGTGCCCAGCTCCAGCCCTGCCTGCCATTCATCCCCTATCAGAGGAAGAGAGGTCAGCAGGAAGAGGATCTGACCTCTGGGGGGGTAGCCATAGTCTCTCCCAAAGGGCTATATGGGCCGCTAGATGGGCAGCAGAGGCCTGTAAAGGACTTCCCTTCCCTCCTCTAGGCCCCATGGAAGGGAGGCAGGAAAAAGGGCCTCCGCAGCAGGCATCCACTATGGGGCTGGCCAGACAGGGAGGCCCCTGGGGCTGTAGCTATCAGCCGGAGACCAGGCTCCAGGAAGGAAGGAAGGGCAACTCTGGCTGAGGCCGAGATAAGGAGGGGAGTCGTGCTCAGCACAATGGGCTCCCTCAAGGCTGGGATTTTGCCCCAACTTGGCCTCCTGTCTGTTCACACAGCCCATGTAAATATTTACTGATGTTTATATTCCTAGTCCTCTGGGTCCCCTCTGAGGCCCTTTCCTATGACCCACAGATCTGTGTGCCCCAGAGACCCTGGGCCCATCCAGCAATGGCTACGGTCATTGTTCTCTCTCATGCAAGCCCCAGGGACAGACATTTCAGGACCAAACTGCCCCCCTAGTACCAGACCTGGAATACGAATTCCCTCTGCGGACAAGGAACTTACGGGGCCCGGTCGTGGGTGAAGCCGTTCTGCCGCTGAGGGTTGATTGGCGGAAGGACAGGTTTGTTGTTGATCTCAAGTCCTCTCCTCAGGGTCTCCCGGATCTGCTCCGTGTCTGCAACAACACCACTAAGTTGCCTGATGGCCCTTTGGGCTCCCAATATCCCTCAACCCTGCGCTTGGAGCCGGGCTCTGCAGATATGCTAAGAAAAGGTCCTAGGAAAGCCGTGAGCCCACTCTAGACATCAGCCTTGAGAGCTGAGCGAGAGCAGTGTGAGGACACAGGGCAGATGAGGCAACCGTGCTCTCAAGAAATTTCTGGTCCGAAGAGTGCCATTCTTGTAAAAGACAAGGGGGTGGCCTCTGGACTTCAGAAGGGCACTGTCCAAGATAGGGCTCTTCACTGTCCTTCCCCTTCCTGTGCCACAGGCCCCAGATTTACCCTTAACATAGCCCCAGACGGTGACTAACAAGGTCTTTGCCACTGCCCAAGCCCACCCGGGGATTCTGCCCACTGCAACGGACGCCAGTAAGGGCTGCAAGTGCTTTGCCACGAATGAACTCTTACGTGGTTTCTGGGCTCTGGGTGGTCAGATGGTACCCTGCCACCCTTCTCCTCGGGTGGGCCGGTGGGATGATGAGGTCATCTCCCCACGTTGGTCCCAGGGAACCCTGCCTGTCCATGGGTCTGCCAAGAGCCAGGAGGGTAAGAGAGGAATCTCTTGGTGAGACTATTTCTTTGCAAGGTGCTTTGCTGATCTTTGGGGTGAAGCTCACTATTCTGGTCTGCTATAGAGATTTTAGTCTATGATTTACCGATACAAACAGCAGACACATCCAAAAAAGCAAATTAATGCTGGTTGCTCAAAGGCTGGGCTTAGAGTGGACTACAGAGGGGATAATACTAACTTTTCTAACTATCTGACTTGTTACAATGGTATGGGTTACTTTTATAATTTTTAAAAATTAGCCAATAATGGCTGACATTTTGGACAAGACTATGAATCCTTCCTTAAATTACCTCTTTCGTCAAAAGCAACCGAATGACTGTATGCTTTCTCTCGGAACCTCCCATGGGCTTATTAGCACACCATCAGAATAAGCAGGAAGGCAAAAGGGGGTCAGATATTTGCACTAGGAGCTTAAGTTGTCCTTTACGGAAAGAGAATAGTTCCCGTAAGTGCTATCACATGTGCAGGCATTTTATTCAGGACTGTAGGTATCTTATTCTTCAAACAATAAGAAAAGGTGGAGGAACTAGACAAAGAAAGTAGAAAAACAAGCTGTCAACATACATATAGGTAAATGGCTGCTTCCCCTTTGGAGTCAGGTAGGGATGCCCTTTGCTAAGAACCACAGCTGTTTCTACAACCAAGACCACCTTGGTGAGCTTCCAGCAGGAGAGCCATATCCTTCTTCCCCAAGGCCCCGCGCAGAAGGCAGTGGGTACAGGGTGCCCCGCACATGGCCCCTCATGCTGTATCTGCAGGACAGGGAGGCAGGGAAGTTTGTGAGCTGGCCTCACACTCTGGCCTGGGAGGGTCTGAGGCCAGAGTGATTCTCGGGTCTGGCATGGCTTTCAGGCCAGAGCTGGGCCCTGTTTCAATTCTGTGGGTGGCCGATGCTTGTTCTTTTGCACTTGGGTGGACTATGGCTTTTTCCTGTAACTGTTCTGTGGCTTCCACTCACCTCCATGACCTCAGATTGCAAGGGGGCAAATCTAAAACACAATGGTTACCGCTGGCGGTGCATCCGAAATACACACAGGAAACACAAAAGAGAAATAGGCCAATAAAACTCCCTTCGTGCCACCCCACTGGAAGACTTCTCTTGCTGTTTCAATCCTGCCAGGAAAGGAACTATTGAATGGGCTGCTGGTTCTGGAGCCCCATCTTAGAGAGCCTGAAAACCGGGCCTGGGCACAGGGGAGGGGAGGGCTGGGTGGCAGCAGCTACCTTTGCCGGACAGCCGCCGTGGCTGCGTGCTGATACAGATGCTCCGGCTGTCCTCATCGTCCTCAGGGGGCCGGCTCAGGTCATCCCAGGCACACTTGGCACTGACACCACTCAGGTTGGAGCCATCCGTCTCTATGCCTTTGTCAACTCTCTCCTGCTTGGAAAGAACCAAAGAGCCAGAGTTCTCTCAGTGAACCAGTGGCCCACGGTCACCACCCCCTTTCCGGTATTTACTGAATTCTTGTAGGTGCTGAGCACGGAACGGGTGCTGGAAGAGTAGGATGTCTGATCTTGCTCTGCCCTGGTTGCTAACACATGATGGTCTCTGCCAGCCAATGGACTCCTCTGGGGGATATCAGGGATCAGGGGAAGCCAGGAAATGTGAAAATCCCAAGGAAAGCTCATCCTCTATCTGGACCTTCCAGTAAAACCACCTGCACACCTGTTTCAGAGCCCTAACTCTGGCCACCCCATGCAGGCCCGTGGAGCGGATGTGGCAGAGCCAGGAACCATTGCCTTGAGGAAAGGCACAGTCCTTCCTCTCCTCCCTGGCCATTCAGGAGGAACCCCCCCGGTTACTGCTACAGAGGACAGGGTGCAAGCAGGCCACAGGCAGGAGAAGCCGGGACCAGGTGACTTCACACCTGCAGTTCCCTCTTCCAACAGCAGAGGGTGTGGTCACCCAGAAAAGCGCCACCAGAGAGCAGAAGGGCAGAACTTCCCCCAGCTGGATCACTAACTTGTTTGGCAAAGGACTCTGGATGGAGTTTCTTTTCCATTTCTTAGACTGAGATGGGGGCCTGGAGGGCAGTGGCCATCTGCAGACCCCATCAGAGGCCCTGCTTTGTGTAGGCCTTGGCACTGTGGAGTCCCAACTCTCCCCAAATGGCCTCAAGGAAGAGTTGTACCCAAACATCCCTGGGATTTCTGGTAAAACATAGTTCTGTGATGCTGGGCGTTAGATTAAAGGTCATCTGGAAGGCTCTAGCAACGTTGCTTATAAACAGCCATGTGGGCCAAATAATGCTCGTGAGTGAAAGCACCTCAGTAAGAATCTGCACCTCCCTGTCTGCCTGACCCTCTCCCGGGGGCTGCACAGGCACCATACGGGCCTGCTGCTCGGCCAGGAAGCCTATCTGTGGAAACACGAAAGAAGCTCCTTATTTCTTGAGACCAGTCAGCAGATGGCCCTGCCCTAAGCCTCCTTTCCAAAAGTCATACTTTCCTCCTTTCCAGTGCTACAATCAGCCCGAGCAAAGCTGGGATTCTTTTTTTTTTAAAGATTTTATTTTTAAATAATCTCTACACCCAATGTGGGGCTCTAACTTAAAACTCCAAGATCAAGAGTCACATGCTCTACTGAGCCAGCCAGGCGCCCCAAAGCTGGGGATTCTGAGCACAAACAGGGAGAGGCTGACGACAGGAGCAGTTCTGTGCTCCAAGTGGGAGTGTGTGGGCCCTGCTTTGCTCAGGGTAGAGTCTGAGCTCTACCCTTTCCATTGGCTGCCCTGAGGCCCCTCACCTAAGCAAGGAGCTGAGGATGCCTCTTGACTCAACTAGTTCAGCCCACTTACTTTATAAGTAAAAATGAAAGAGGCCCCAGAGAAGTTAAGGGACTTCTTTAGGCACAGAGCTGGCTAGCAGCAGAGCCTGGAGCAAAGGAATAGGAGCCGGCTCTAAAATGAACCACCTGCAAGCAGGCCCCAGACAGCTACAGATGAGCACAGAAGAGTTCCCACTTGGTGCACAGGGCCACCTGCTTGCTTTTTTTTTATATTTTAATTTTTAATTTTTAAGTAAACTCCCAACATGGCACCTAAACTTATGACCCAAGATCAAGAGTTGAATGCTCCACCAACTGAGCCAGCCCCTTCCTCCCACCACTTGCTTTTAAAGACCACTGGGTGTTCTGGGTCCTGCTGGCTGGTCTCAGCAGAGCCCGAAGACTAGGATGGAGAACTGTTCTTGGCATGCAGAGAAGGACGGGCTGCTTACCCTACTAGTTCAAATGACCAAGTTCTTTCTTAGTACTTGGCGCTTATAACCGAGGCTAAATGGCAGCCCACATGCCCCATGCTGGATCCCAGTGTGGCTGCAGAACAAGGACATAGGGAAACATAGCCTTCATGGTTCCTGGTTTTTGCTTAAGCAGAAGCTATAGGGAAACCAATGTTAAAGGAGAGATAACAGAGGATCCTGGCAACAATTTGAAAACTTCAGTGTTAAAGGCACTAGGAAAATAGAGGAGCATCATGTGTGAATGAGTAGGACTTCTGCCCAAGATCTCACAGGTCTACAGTAGAGGGGCCACAGGGACTGCTGGCTGTATGTCTCCCTGCTACGTCTCCCCTCCCACCTCGCGTCCCTCCTAGAGGACACGCAGCTCCCGGCAGCTGCCCACCGCCTGCCAGATTTTGAGAGACATGAGAGCTTCAGAGATGGCAACGGCCTACAATTGGTCAGGGGAAAGAGAAGGAAGTGCCTACATGCCAGGAACATTCTTAGCTGTCCACTGCTCTCTTTCATGAGCAGCCCATTAGGAAGGAAGTTATGCTCTAGGTGGTTTTCAAAATTAACTGGCACACAAAGCGTGTTTCTTTTAAGAAACCAAAGATGTCACTGCACAGCTGGGCCACAGTAAGTGGGCAACTGCAGGCCTGCACATATACCGACTTCCTTTATATGCCCAGGAATGCCAGCCTACGCAGGGGAGGAGCTCGGAGTCTGGCTGCCCAAGCCAGTGATGTATCTAAAAGGGGCGTGCGATCACTAGACCAATCACGACTCCCACTGCAGCTGGGCTGTGGGTCAGTATCACCCGTCCTGTGTGTTACAGGATGCTGGTGGTAGGGAGGAGGCTCTGAAGGAAAGTCTATGTTCTTTTGAGAAGCAGGAAATGGGAGGCTGAATCCTGGGCAAGCAATATTAATTTTCTACAGTGAAAAGCTGGTGATCTTATTTTTTTTTAAGTCAGGTTTATTGATGTATGACTTGCCTACAATAAAATTCATTCTTCCCCCCCCACACCCTTTTTTAGTTTATTTTTTTTTTATCAGTACAATTTCCAGTTTGTTTTCTTTGACGTAGTTCCAATATCTCAAGAACTGCTCTTACGTTTTAAAGTGTCAGAGTAAGCACGGATCCTCATTTTTTTATTATTCTAACCAAGATATTACTGTAGTATCATCCCAAACAATCTCAATATTATAAATTTCCATCTATTTGTAATATAAAAGTCAATTTAATCCCACCCTTTTTAAATGCAAAAAGCCATGTGTCTGAGGCAAGCTTTCCTGGCCTGAAATCTCTGCTCCCTATGTGCTCTGTGGAATTCAGGGGACAAATTCCAAATCATGCCATATTTCTACTCATTCACAAATAAAGCTCCTCCATTTTCCCAGCATGAAAGCCAGTGTTATTTGGAAGAGGCCTAGGCATAGTGTGCTAGAAAGGTTCTCCTCACTCAAGACATACTTGCAGGTGTGGATCGATCTCAAATATGGTCTCTCCCCTCCGCATGTCAGTTATCAGCCAAGGGCCGCCAGCTCTGTGGACAAGGAAAGGGGATAGGATGGTAACTGAGGGTCTGGGGCTGATGGGCTGGGCCTTCAGACTGCCCTGTTTGCTGCCCCAGGCCCAGAACACAGGGGAGCAGTTTGAGGTCAGGGACTGTCAGGGAGTGAGTGAATCATCAGGAGTCCCTGATGTGAAAAACCAGTGCCTGATAAACAATGTAAGGGGAAGCCCACATGTGGGGGTGAGGAGGAACTCCCACCCCCAGGCCCGGGAAGCCAGGCCCCACCTCACAGGGCGGGCATGTACTCACACAGGTACGGTCCGCAGCAGCTCCAAGATGCCCTGCCCATTCCACTGCTGGGCTGCGTGGAGCTCCTCGGTGCAGACGCCAACAATCTGAGACCCGGGGACAAGACACCATTGCATGTTAATGGCCATTCCTCCCACCCATCCAGGAGGACCGCCACCTAGGCTCTTTCAGGGTCAACTCAAGTGGGGGGACCACAGGCAGGATCTATGGCCCGGGGCTTGTCTGTCCAAAATGGGATGGTTTCCTTAGGAGATGGAAGAGTCCACAGACAGGGCACTGAGGCCTGACCCTTGTCCTGCTACAATGGGTCAGGTGTCTGAGTGATACGATGTCTAGCCCTGGACTGCAGAGGTGAACGTCAGAATGGGTCCTCAGCCCATGTCTCTGGAGGCAGGAGAGTTCCAACCTAGGCTAGGATCACAGGGAATGTAAACACAGGAGATTCTGAGGCCCTTCAAGCTCTGAACGACAACCAAAGGGCCCCAGCAGTTTGCAGAAAAGCTCTCTTTCCTCATCAGAGGCGGGGCCTTTGTGTAAACCTCAAGGGAAACAAGGGAACCTTCACACAGACCCCAGCATGATCACAAGCAAATGCAGCTGCAGCGGGGGTGGATGCACACCCATTCTGTGTGAGGACAAGGCCGGCCCAAAGCTGCCTTCCTGCTGGGTGGTCCCGTGCCTACGGCTGTCTGGGGTCTTTATCAGTTCACCAAAATACCCGCCCTGTTAGCCTTAGCCGCCCAACTACAGCCATTGCACACAGCCCCCCGCCCCCACCCCCATGGCCCCTTCCCTTTCCTCCTTCTCCCATCTCAGCAGGCTAAATCAGACCATCCGAATCTGACAAGCCAGCAGAGGGAAGAGAAAATGCAAGAAGAGGGGCGCCTGGGTGGCTCAGTTGGTTAAGCGGCTGCCTTCGGCTCAGGTCATGATCCTGGGGTCCTGGGATCGAGCCCCATGTCCGGCTCCCTGCTCAGCAGAGAGCCTGCCTCTCCCTCTCCCTCTGCCTGCCACTCTGCCTACTTGTGCTCTTTCTCTGTCAAATAAATAAATAAAATCTTAAAAAAAAAAAAAAGCAAGAAGAGAAGGAAATCTCCTGTTGCCTTCATTCCCCCTACCCAAGCCCTCCTGTACTACAAAAGGCTTTTCCCCCAGGGAAGGCTTGAGCCCATGTCCAACCTCAGCCTCACCTGGAGAAACGTAACTACCCCAAAGGGTGTCTGCACAGGTTGCATCTGTGGGTCCTCGGTCAGCAGCATGTGCTGAATTCTTGACTCGCTGTTATCCAAAGGGCTATGCCAAGACACGTGGTCCCCACTGCAGAAGGTGTTCTCTGTGGGAGAGACATGAGGATGCTCAGTGTTAGAGGCCTTACATCCAGGCCTGAAACCCTGGTATCAGAGAAGCCCAGGCTGGGAAGCTCCCCCATCTTCCAGGGGAAGCATTCGCTCATAAAGGAGAAAAGATTATGGATATTTCCCCCAAACAAAACGTTTTTTCCTGCTTGCCAATTCTGCCAGCCTTCGGGAGAAAAGGACAAGCTGCTACTGCGGCTGCTCATTCGGCCTGGCACACCTGAAGACTTATTTGGGGTTGGGGAGCCATGATCAGGTCTGCCAGGAAAGGATAAGGTGCTTTAGTGTGGGGCCACATGGCCAGAAATCCTCAGGGAGGCTGGGGGTGGGGCAGTGAAAGCACATCGCAGTGGAGAAGCACACCCCTGGTCCCAATCCTTTCCTGTGCCGCTGGAAGTGTTTCTAAAAGGAACCACCTGTGGAGGGCCTTTGAGATTGGCCACTGGCTTCCCACAGGTAGACAGATAGAGGGATTTCTGAGGAACACTGGAGGCTTCAAGTACACGGAGGTCTGGACTGTGCCCCACACACCTCTGCAGAGATGCACAGTCTGGAGGGGCGGGTGTTTCCATGAAATCACAGACACGGTGCCCGGGCTGACCAAGAGAAACATGCAAACATGACCAACTCATAGCCTCACCATTGCACTTCACACAGGCTCAGCACTTCAAAAACACTGTTTAGGACAGCATAACCACAAGGCAGAAAACACCCATGTGGTAAGAAGTCTCCCCCTAGCCCTGACTCTTCTGTTGGGTACCCTTCCAAAGGTATTCTGCATTTACCAGCCTGTGTGTATCTACAGGGTCTCTCCACCTTTTTTTCCTAAAACAAATGGCAGCACACTGTTTTGCACATTTTGGTGGTGGTTGTTGTTGTTGTTGTTTTTTAAGATTTTATTTGTCAGAGAGAGAAAGAGAGCACGCACAGCAGGGAAGCAGCAGAGGGAGAGGGAGAAGGAGGCTCCCTGCTGAGCAGGGAGCCTGATGCGGGACTCGATCCCAGGACCCTGGGATCAAGCCCCACATCGGGCTCCCTGCTCGGCAGGAAGCCTGCTTCTCCCTCTCCCTCTGCCACTCCCACGGCATGTGCTCTTCTGCTCTCTCTCTGTCAAATAAATAAATAAAATCTTAAAAAAAAAGATTATTTATTTTAGAGAGAGAGACAATACAAGTAGGAGGGAGAGAGGGAGGGAGAATCTCAAGCAGACTCCACGCTGAGCATGGAGCCTGACGAAGGACTCAATCCCAGGACCCTGAGATCATGACCTGAGCCAAAACCAAGAGTCGGATGCTCAACCAACTGTGCCACCCAGGCACCCCACTACCTCATTCTTTAAATGGCTGTATGGTAGTTCATTGTGGTCTATCAGTTATGATCTAGGAATCTCAACAGCTGGGGACTTGAGGCAGAACATGAACACACATACACACACACACACACACACACACACACACACACACACACACCCTAGCCCAAAGCCTCCCAGGGAGGCCTGAGAGAGCTTCTGCTCTTCCTTGTCTTGGTCTGAATACTAATTCCCTCCTGTGTCAGGTGTGGTTACACCAACTACTTTTTCCATCTTTTTGGTCCTAACCTCAAAAGCATTCATTCATGAGGGTGAAGGAAGACTACTTCCTCTAGGAGACATGGGGCGATAAAGGGAAAGAAGGCACAGCTCCAGGCAGAGCCAACTAGAAACCTTCAAATTTCCCAATTCCTGCTGTGCCCACTCTTCCCAGATTTCTTCTCCTTTTACAGAAATGTATGTCTGTAAGCAGCTTGCATGATCTACAAGTTAGAAACAAAGCAACAAGGAAAAAGATTGAATTAGTAATTCAAAAACTTACCCCATAATAAGCTTACCCCCAATGGCTTCACTGGTAAATTCTACCAAACATTTAAAGAATTAATACCAATTCTTCACAAACTTTTCAAAAAAATAAAAGACTTGCCAATTCTTTCTATAAAACCAATATTACCCTGATACCAAAGCCAGACAAAGGCATTACAAGAAAAGAAAGCCATAGGCCATTATCCCTTATTTATACAGACACAAAAATCCTCACTAAACAATAGCAAACTGAACACAGCAACATATAAAAAGGGGTTATACATAATGACCAAGTGAGATTTATCCCAGAAATATAAGGTTGATGTAACATAAGAAAACCAATGTAATATATCAATAGAATGAAGATTTAAAAAACCCCACATGATCATCTCAATAGACATAGAAAAGCATTTGCAAAATCTAATACTCTTTTATGATAAAAACACTGAAACTAGGAAGAGATAGGAACTTCCTCAATCTATAAAAGGGCATCTACAAAAAACCTACAGCTAACAGCATACTTGATAGTAAAGACTGAATTATTTTCCTCTAAGATCAGGAACATAACAGAGATGCCCACTCTTATCACTTCTATTTAACATTGTATTAGGGGTTCAACCAGGGCAATTAGGCAAGAAAAAATAAACAAAAATCCAGGTAAACTGGAAAGGAAACGAAACTATATTTGCCGATGACACGATCTTGTACAAAGAAAACCCTAAGGAATCCACTAAAAAACTACCAGGATAAACAAATTCAGCAGGGTTGCAGGGTACAACAGCAATGTACAAAGATCACTTGTATTTCTGTGCATTTGCAATGAACAATGTGAAAATGAAATAAAGAAAACTTCCATTTACAACAGAATAAAAAAGAAAACAATGCTCAGGAATAAATTTAACTTAAAAAAGGTAAAACTTGTACTCTGAAAACTATAAAACACTGTTGAAAGGAATTAGAGGGGCGCCTGGGTGGCTCAGTCTTTAAGCGGCTGCCTTTGGCTCGGGTCATGATCCCGGGGTCCTGGGATCGAGCCCCGCATTGGGCTCCCTGATCCTCAGGAAGCCTGCTTCTCCCTCTCCCACTCCCCCTGCTTGTGTTCCTTCTCTCGCTATCTCTCTCTGTCAAATAAATAAATAAAATCTTTAAAGAAAAAAAAGAAAAATTAGAGAGGACCTATATAAATGAAAAAATATACAACATTCATGGGTAGAAAGATTTAAATACTGTTGACATTAATATTCCCCAAATTGATCTATAGATTCATTGCAATCCCTATCAAAATGCCAAATGCCTTTTTTGCAGAAATTTCAACGATGATCCTAAAATTCATATGAAAATGCCAGGGACCCAGAAGAGCTTGAAACAAGCTTGAAAAAGACAAACAGGGGCACCTGGGTGGCTCAGTCGTTGAGCGCCTGCCTTCGGCTCAGGTCATGATCCCAGGGTCCTGGGATCGAGCCCCGCATCGGGCTCCCTGCTCAGCGGGAAGCCTGCTTCTCCCTCTCCCACTCCCCATGCTTGTGTTCCCTCTCTCACTGTGTCTCTCTCTGTCAAATAAATAAATAAAATCTTTAAAAAAAAAAAAAAAGGACACAACAGGGGTGCCTGGGTGGCTCAGGCATTAAGCGTCTGCCTTCAGCTCAGGTCATGATCCCAGGGTCCTGGGATCGAGCCCCCAGTTGGGCTCCTTGCTCAGGGGGGGAGTCTGCTTGAGGGTTGTCTCCCTCTCTGTCTGCCCCTCCCCTGCTCACATGCACATGCTCTCTCCCTCTCTCTCAAATAAATAAATAAATAATCTTAAAAAAAAAAGAGGGGCGCCTGGGTGGCTCAGTCATTGGGCGTCTGCCTTCGGCTCAGGTCATGGTCCCAGGGTCCTGGGATCGAGCCCCACATCGGGCTCCCTGCCCCGCGGGAGGCCTGCTTCTCCCTCTCCCACTCCCCCCGCTTGTGTTCCCTCTCTCGCTGTGTCTCTCTGTGTCAAATAAATAAATAAAATCTTAAAAAAAAAGAAAGAAAGAAAAGAAAAACAGAGTTGGAAGACTTAATTTTCCTGATTTCAAAACTTGCTACAAAGCTACAGTTATCTAGACAGTGTGGTACTGGGATGCCTGGCTGGCTCAGTCAATGGAGCTTGCAACTCTTGACTGCAGGGCTGTGAGTTCAAGCTCCACGTTGGGTGGAGAGAGTGCTTAAAAATAAAGTCTTTAAAAAAATAAAAAAATAAAAAAATAAAAAAGTATCCTTACTGGCATAAGGATAGGCATTTGATCAATGTAACAGAATTCAGAGTCCAGAAATAAACCCTCACATTTACGGCCAATTAATTTTCGACAACAGTGCCAAGACAACTCAATATAGGAAAGAGAGTCTTTTCAGCAAGTGGTACTGGAACAATTGGATATCCACATATGAAAGAATCCAGTTGGATCTCCTTCTTACACCATAAACAAAAATTAATTTAAAATAGATCATAGGCCTAACTGTAATAGCTGAAACTGTAAAACTCTTAGAAGAAACATAGGAATAAACCTTCTGACCTTAAATTAGGCAATGGTTTCTTAGATAGACACAAAAGCACCAGCAACAAAGACTGGTCCAAAAATTGGACTTCATTAAAATGAAAACCTCTTGTGCTACAAACAGTACCACTGAGAAAGGAAAAAGAAATGCAAATGCAAACCACAATGAGACACCACGTCACAACCATTAGGATGGCTATTATAAAGCAAAACAAAACAAAAAACCACCCAGAAAAATGACAAGTGCTGGTGAGGCTGTGAGAAAACTTTCAATCTGGGTGCCCTGTTCCTGGGTACAGGATGGTACAGCCACTGTGGAAAACAGGGGGACGGTGCCTCCAAAGGTTAAACAGACGTGTCACTGGATCCAGCAATTCTACACCTGGGTATGTACCCGAAAGAATTACAGAGACTCAAAACGTACTTGTACACCCATGTCACAGCAGAATTATTCACAACAGCCAGAGAAGGGAAGCAAGCCAAGGGTCCATCAATGGATGAATGGATTAACAAAACATGGTATTTATTTTCAGCCTTAAAAAATGACATTCTAATGCATGGTACAAGATGGATGAGCCTTGAAGACATTATGCTAAGTAAGCTAATCCCCCCAAAAGTGACTCCATTTATATAAAGTACCAGAGTAGTCAAATTTACAGAGACAGAAAGTAAATGGGTGGTTGCTGGGGGCTAGGAGAGGAGGGAAATGGAAAGTTAGCGCTTGGGGCGCCGGGTGGCTCAGTTGGTTAAATGTCTGCCTTCAGCTCAGGTCATGATCCCAGAGTCCTGGGATCGAGCCCCGCGTTAGCCTCCTTGCTCAGCCGGAAGCCTGCTTCTCCCTCGCCCTCTGCCTGCCGCTCCCCTGCTTGTGCTCTCTCTCTTTCACTATCTCTCTCTCTGTGTCAAATAAATAAATAAAATCTTTAAAAAATGGTTAATATGGCAAATTTTGTGTTATGTATATTTAACCACAATTTTTTTAAAAAGAAAGTGAAAAGACAACCTACAGAATGCAAGAAAATATTTACAAGTCATACATCTTATAAGTATCCAGAATATATAAAGAGACTTACAGCTCAATAATAAAAAGATAAATAATCCAACTTTATTTATTTATTTATTTTTTAAAAGATTTTATTTATTTATTTGAGAGAGAGAATGAGATAGAGAGCATGAGAGGGGGGAGGGTCAGAGAGAGAGGCAGACTCCCTGCTGAGCAGGGAGCCCGACGTGGGACTCGATCCCGGGACTCCAGGATCATGACCTGAGCCGAAGGCAGTCGCTTAACCAACTGAGCCACCCAGGCGCCCAATAATCCAACTTTAAAATGGGTGAGGGATATGAATAAACCGTTCTCCAAAAAAGATATAAAAATAGCCAATAAGCACATGAAAAGATGCTCAGCACGATTAACCATTAGGGAAATGCATATCAAAACCACAGTGAGATACCATCATTTCATACTCATAGGGTGGCTACAATTACGGCGACAATAACAAATGTTGGTAAGGATAGAAATTGGAACGCTTATACATTGCTAGTGGGAATGTAAAATAGTGGAGCTGCTTGGCAAACAGTTTGGCAATTCCTCAAATGATTAAACATGGAGTTGCCATATGACCTAGCAATTCCAATCCTATGTCTATACCCAAGAGAAATAGAACACATGTCCACACAAACACTTGTACACGAATATTCACAATAGCCATGTTATTCACAATAGCCCAAAGGTGGAAACAACCCAATGTCCATCAACTAATGAACGGATAAATAAAACACAGTATATGCACACAATGGAGTATTATTTGGCAATAGAAATAAAGTATCAATACATGCTACAACATGAACCTTAAAAACATTATGCCAAGTGAAAGAAGCCAGTCACAAAAGGACATATGTGATTCCAACTGTATGGAATGTCCAGAATAGCCAAATCTATGGAACAGAGAGATTAGTGGTTGCCTAGGGCTAGAATGGTTAGGGAGGATGGGGAGTGACTTGTGTGTCATTGCTTTTGGGGGTAATGCAAATGTTCTGGGGTTCATTGTGGTGATGGTTTCACAACTGTGAATTACACGGTATGTGAATTACATCTCAATAGAGATGTTAAAAAAAAGAGAGAATACAGTGGGTGAAAGGGAGGGATCTTGGGGGAAAGGCAAAGTGGGCAAAGTAAGGCCAAGGTCCTAGATTTTTGGTTACTACCTTCTCAGGGTAAGCAGTAGCCTAGGGGAAACCTGACGTAGAATGCCCACACATCAAAGCATGTTATAGGTCTATACAACCTGAACGACCAACATTTTCATTTTCTACAAATGAGGAAAGGATCCTTGAGAGAGACTGCCCAAGGTCATGGGACAAGTCAGTGATGGTGGGCACAGTATTTCCCAGACTTTTGAGTCATCCATAACACTTCGTGTACCATCTGTACCATAACCTACTTGTATTTCCCCCTAAGACTGACTCATGTTTAAAACCCAAACAAACTTAGTTTAAAAGAAACTTCACAGGGGTGCCTGGGTGGCTCAGTTGGTTAAGCATCCAACTCTTGATTTCGGCTCACGTCATGATCTCGGGGGATGTGGGATCGAGCCCCACATCAGGCTCCATGCCGAGTGAAGAGTCTGCTTGTCCCTCTCCCTCTGTTCCTCCCCTGGCTCACATGCTCTCTCATTCTCTCTCAAATAAATAAATAAATAAAATCTCTAAAAATAAAAAAAAAGGAAATTTCATATTACTACTAACTCAGGAAAATAAAGGGAAAAGCAGTGTTGCCTAGAATAACTTCAAAGCAATTTGATGAAAACAAATTTAATTTTTAACAGCTACTGTTGTCTACCTAACATTATTAAAAACTCAAATGAACCAGGGTTAAAGAGCTATTGGAGGTTTCAAGAGTCATATCAAACTGACAAATCAGCAGGGTTGTATCAGAAACTTGAAGAGGGAAGACAGTCCTCACTATCCAGGTCACTGAATGCCCTGTCCAGTTATGACCTAAGTCTCCAGCTGGCTCCGGCAAACCCTGGTGCTGTGGTTGACTTCGCAGTTGGGAAGGGCCACTTCCTATTTGCCTCTGCCCCGTACGAGTTATAACCCTCGGCAACTTGCCCAACCACAATTTCCAAGCCTGTTTCCTTATCTGTAAGCAGAAAATAGTGTGCCTACTCAGTTTGCTTTCCACTATTGCATGTTACTCCTGTACTGGAATACGATACAGCTGTATCTGCCCAGGTCTCAGTGCCCCTAACAGAAATCCAGAACCAGCACAGAGCCTGTAGCTCACAGCACAAGCCAGTAGGTGGCACCATCGCTCCTGGTTTAAGAAAGAGTTGGTCCAGTTCTCAACCCCCGCCCACATCTAGCTGTCTGGTCTGTAGAAATATACCCCAAACCTGGCAGGAACATAAGCTAAAAACAGGAAAAGGCCTGAAAAGGTTTGGAGCCATGACCTTTTATTAACCAGAACTGACCTTGGCTTAAAAATAAATGTTGTACAAACCCAAACTGTTTAAATGAAAGAAGAATGACGAAAAAAAAAATACTTCGGACAGACTTAATTTAGGAAGGGGCTTCATTTAGGCAGCTGGAAGGGGAGACCCTAAGGCAGAAAAGGGAGACAGACCCAGTCGCTACTTTGGGGACCAACCCATGTTGGATCAGGAGTGAATTAAAAGGAGGGAAGGGGAAGGAGAACACATAACTACCCACAGAAAGGTTCAGAGCACATGATGCTAACAACCTTCCAGACTGGGACGCGGTCTTTCTTCCCCAGCCCTGCCTGGTGGGGGAACTAGACTTATTAGCTCTGCTGTGGCCAAGAAACAGTCTTTCTTAACAATGAAAGAGCCTTGGTCACAGTTTTCAAGCCTGGGACAAAGCCACAATGGGCTCATTCTTGAGTCCAGTCTGGTCTTTATGCCCTGGATGCGCGGCCCCATTCTGTGTGGAGCCACTGCGGGTCTCAGCACTGGGCCCCAGCGCCCACCCCAGGAAGTTCTCAGCCCCTTCAGAGGGGTTTTCAAATGCTAATAATGCCTCCGTCGGAAGCCCAGCTGTTCTGTCCAGTGGTTAGAGGGGCGCGCTCCCTCTCTTCCTCTCTTTGGCTCCCTGAAGTGTCCTAACCAAGACATTAGGATGCAAATCCCTGGGACCTCCACCCAGACCACATAGCAGAGGGGCCTCCTGGGGTATGAAGGCAGGCCATTCCAGGTGAAGCCTGGATGCTCACTTTCCATTCCCTTCCCTCTTCCTCTGAGCTCTGCCACCAAGAAACCTCCCTCAGCTGCTGCCTATTTGGCAAAGTCACCAGAGGGGAATACCAGTCCAGGCTGGCAAAAAGAGTCCAAAAAACTGCTAGGTATAGGTCTGCCCCTTGCTTAACTGAGAGAAAGGTTTCACTAGTCTGTCTCCTTCCCTATTAACAACTCCCTGGCAAGAACTCTTTAAAAGTTGGGAGTGCTGTATGGGAGTGCAGGGCTTTAAGATTTTTATTTTTAGGGCACCTGGGTGGCTCAGACAGTTAAGTGTCTGCCTTGGGCTTGGGTGGTGATCTCAGGGTCATGGGATCATGCTTCTCCCTCTCCTGCTCCCACTGCTTGTGCACTCTCTGTCAGATAAATACATATTTTTTTAAAAAGATTTTTATTTTTAAGTAATTTCTACACCCAATGTGGGGCTCAAACTCACAACCCTGAGATCAAGAGTCACATGCTTTACCGACTGAACCAGCCAGGCGCCCCGGGAGTGCAGCTTCTAACTGGCCCCTCAGATTGGCCCTCAACCTACCCCCACTTCCCAAACATCCAGCCTTAGTCTTGGTCATTTGAAGTTGGACTCTGCCGGATATAAGAAGTTAGCAAAATCTAGGGAAATGGGTTGCAGAAGAAAACAGCCATTGTTTGTAAAATAATTAGTGCTGCCTTTGAAACACTGAGGAACAAATACATTCTTCCAGAGTTTTTAATTCAACCCAACTCTGGAAAATGACTGTCAGTCTACCATTCTGTGTGAAAGTACAGTCCCAGTGGTGTTTTTGCGTAATAGTTTGGAAAGCAATGCTCCACCCTCTCCACCCTATCCCAGAATTAATGCAGTTGGTCGAAGGGGAAAAGGTTAATGTTGTCTTCCAGAGCCCAAAAGAGTGAGCTTCTCATCGCTGAAGCTTGGACCCCTGAAGTCAAACACACTTTTGAGTGAGTGCTCTGAAAGGAAGAAGGGCAAGGGCAGGAAACACAGCTGAATTTGCCAGGTGTCAAATGAGTGGCTGGTCTGCAAGATGTATTTAACTTTTTTTTTTTTTTTAAGATTTTTTATTTATTTATTTGAGAGAGAGAATGAGAGAGAGAGCACGAGAGGGGGGAGGGTCAGAGGGAGAAGCAGACTCCCCGCTGAGCAGGGAGCCCGATGCGGGACTCGATCCCGGGACTCCAGGATCATGACCCGAGCCGAAGGCAGTCGCTCAACCAACTGAGCCACCCAGGCGCCCTGCAAGATGTATTTTAGAGAGAGCAGGAAAATGGGAGGTGGCGCAAAGCAGGCTGGCAGACTGGAGTCTGTCAATTTTGAGGTTAAACTTTTTTTTTAAGATTTATTTATTTTAGAGGGAGGGAGAGAGAGCAAGCACATGAGCAGGAGCAGCAGGAGAGGGACAGAGAATCCCAAGCAGACTCCATGCTGAGCGCAGAGCTGGACACGGGGCTCGATCTCACAGCCCTGAGATCAAGACCTGAGCTGAAATCAAGAGTCGGATGCTGAACTGACAGAGCCACCCAGGCGCCTCCCACCCCAGGTCAAACTTTTGAACAATGGGGTAGCCATCACAGTCTCTCAAGAAACTATCTCCAGTTTCCTTGCCTTCTTGGTGCTCACAAATCACATCAGTGATCACACCTGGTTTGACAACGTGTGCTTAAATGTCCTGTATGAAGACACAGAACTGGTTGCTAGGAGGGCTTTGCAGGTCTTCCCTAAAAATGCCAGATGTGCCAGACACGCCCCCAGCAACACAGACTGCTGATTGGGAAGGGTCAAGCAGCCTGTCCTCCTGTCTCCGGAGAGTCCCAGCACGAAACCAAGACACATGGAGAGCATGGGGCAACCGCCTGACCCCACCCTCCTTCCTGAGAAGCTCCAAGTGGCTACTGCAGCCACTGTAGTCTGCTCGGAGGAGCTAGGTCCAAAGGCTTCCTTTGAGATTAGAAGACAGCCCCTTCAAGTCAACTGAAGGCCCACGAACTGAAATATCCTTATGGGGGCTGAAACCCAAGTCTGCACAGGCCCAGGCAGCCTCATGACCCCCCCAGTGAGAGGAGACAACCTGGAGGTTTTGCTGAATGAACCAGCTCTGGCTGGGGCAGTGGAGGAGGTAAAATTCAAAGTCAGTTCCATTGGCCTATGCCCAGCCCAGATGCTCCTAACTGGGGCCACTGAGTTGGCCCACTGCCCCTACTGGGATTTCTCACGTAATCCTATCCTAATTTCTAAAGCCCAGGTGCTTTCTCCTTGCTCTAAGCCAAGCTGGGGTCAGGGGGTGGGGATGTGTGTGCTTAGTCTACTTGTTTCTTGAGCCTACAAAATTTGAGGAGGTCATAGGACGTAGGACAGCCTAATATCACTGATTAGATTTCTGGAGCCCGTAACACACCCAAGAGATGCTATGCTCATTCTGGGGAGAGTATGAGCCCAGGCAGTGCACAGAGGATGCTGTCCTAGCACCCTAAGACCCAGGGCCTCCTCCAGGCCTTCACTACTTCCACCTGACAGCACCTACCAAAGGATGAGTGGCACACACCCTCTTCTTGCTGGGAAAGATCAGCAACTCTCCTTCCTCCAAGAATCCAAGCAAAGCTGTGAGTGAGCACTTCCCTGCCTGCTGGCCCGTTCCCCATCTCCAAGCCAAAGCTAAGAGTTCAGCGCAGAGCCTTGCAGTAGTGGTGAGGCAAGGCCCATCTCAGGAATTCTGGATAGCAGTTGAGGGCAAGGATGCATGCACGTCAATAGGAGCAAAAAATACTATGTCCTGGGTAATTCCCCTCTAACACTCAAGCAATGCAAGGAGAGGATAAGGATGGGATGCTCTCAAGCTTAGAGGCTTCAACTGGGACAAAACAACAGAATTTGGCACCCATGCCTTTCTCCACACACATGCACAGCAGACAAGATGCTTGCAGAGAAGGTCTCAGGAGCATGACTGCACAATATCCCCATTGCAGGGTTTCAAATCAAACTCCTCCAAAGAAAGGCCATTTTCTTTTAAGAAAGAAAAAATAACAAGAAAACAAACATACTGTCGGGGGAGGGAGAGAAATAGATTCCCTGGACGTGTGTTCATGAGCTTTGGGGGCTAGCAGGCAGAGTTCTTCATTGCTGGTTGGTGGGGATGGTGGCTGGCTGTCAAGTTGTTCCAAGCTGGTCAAATGATGGAGGCGAGAATGAACTGCCCCCCACCCAACACACACACACACACACACACACACACACATTTTTTTAAAGTTCTGACTGCAGTTTCATGATTTGAAAAGTTAATTTGAGTATTTGGTTAGAGAACTTCCCTCAACTAGTTCTGTCTGATATTAATTTGACTAAATGTGGCTGCAAGACAGAGGGAAATGAATGTGCTGTACTGCTTAATTAAATAAAGAGTGAGGGCACATGTTTGTTCTTACAAAACTGAAAGGAACCATAAAGGATATTCCTTCTAGGTTTTGCCCAGAAT
This sequence comes from Neomonachus schauinslandi, assembly GCF_002201575.2. Classification (NCBI taxonomy): domain Eukaryota; kingdom Metazoa; phylum Chordata; class Mammalia; order Carnivora; family Phocidae; genus Neomonachus; species Neomonachus schauinslandi. Next base: position 128,347,989 of record NC_058408.1, on the reverse strand, counting down.
CAAAGGAATCACCAAGGATTACAAAGCCAGTCAAAAGAGACTCAAAATTGTTTCCCTATGTATCCTCTCAGAAACCTCTGGCTCCCCAGCTCTCTCCCTTGCCCTCAAAGCCACGATCATAAAGACAAAGAGTGAAGTGTAAGGAAAATTCCTTTTATTGAGAAGCTCAACAACCTGCAGTAGAGCTTACGGCAGGGAAATGGGAGGCTGGAGGGCCGCTGGGGCCGCTGGTGGCTCTCACCCAAAAGCGAGTCTCTGGGGGCTGCAGACTTTTGAGGAGTGGCTCACTACCTGCCAGTGGTGTGGCTCCCCCAGAGGCAGAGTGTGGGTCCCTGACACTCACCCTGTGTCCCCACACAAGGGGGCATGGCGGGACTCATTCTTCCCGCAGGAGGGTGAATGCCTCAGTGCAAACAGAGCTCAGCATGGCTTACCTGCCACAGCTTGTAGCTGTCACTAGTCAAATCCTGTCCACACGGGTGCCTGGGTGGCTCAGTTGGTTAAGCGACTGCCTTCGGCTCAGGTCATGATCCTGGAGTCCCTGGATCGAGTCCTGCATCAGGCTCCCTGCTCGACGGGGAGTCTGCTTCTCCCTCTGACCCTCCCCCCTCTCATGAGCTCTCTCTCTCTCTCATTCTGTCTCAAATAAATAAATAAAATCTTTAAAAAAAAAAAAAATCCTGTCCACACACCCTCTCTGTGCCATGCCATGCTCTCCTATGGGGCATACAGGTCCTTGCTCTCCATTTCCAGAGAGCCTTGAATCCTAAGCTGGCAGATGCTTTCACTTTTCTTTTAAAGTAGCTCCATCTGTTTAGACACCTGTCAGTATGGGAAGGAAAAGTCTTTTGCCCAGAGGCTTGTAACTGGGCAAAACGCACCCCTGCTCCTCTCACTCTCCTGAGCCAGCACAGGGCCCGCCACCTGCAGGCAGGCCCCTTTGTTCTTAAAGCCAAAATAACTATAGAGGGTTTTAAATTTGCAGTCCCTATATACATTTACCCCCCGCCCCCCCAAAAAAAAACAGTGCCAGGAGATGCTTTGAAGCTTTAAAATCAAGCACATGCTTCTACTCTTTCCATCTTTTTCCTGAAGAGATTAGGTAGGTTTACAATGAAAATCCACTTAGCTGCCAAACATCCGTAAAGTGGCACAGTCACTTTGGAGGGCCACATGGCAGAATCCATTAATATAACCAGTACTTTCTCTTTGACCTAATCATTCCACCTCAGAGTACGAATCTACCCTGGAGCAAAACATGTTCACAAGGAGGAATGAAAAAGAATGCTCCCAACATCTGTGTGCTGTTTGTGATAGTGAAAAAAATGGAAACAACTTAAATGTGCATCAAGAGAATGGTTAAAATATGGCTTATGCATACTATAAAATCATAGGCAGCAGTAAAAAGGAATTAGATAAATCTTTATATTTTGACATGGAAGATCTCCAAGATGCACAGTTAATTAAGAAGTCCAACTGTGAAGGACGGTACAGTTTCACTTACATTAGAGAAGGAAAAAATATGGGGTGCCTGGCCAGCTTATTTGCTAGAGCATGGGACTCCTGATCTTGCAGTCGTGAGTTCGAGCCCTGCATTGGGGGTACAGTTAACTTAAAAAAAAAAAAAGGAAAAAATACATATATACAAACCCAAACCACTTCTAGAGGTCCCCAGAAGAAGGTGAATACATAGAAAAAGTCCGGCTGCGTGCAGGGAACACACCAAATGGATAAAGTGGTGTGGGGAGGGGCCTGAGGTTGGGTCATGTGGTCAGGGAGGACTTTGACTTTATTCATAGAGTCTGAATCATTAACTTCCAAAATGGATTTCTATATTGTTCGTATGCTTAAAAAAAATACAATGAGGGCGCCTGGGTGGCTCAGTTGGTTAAGCGACTGCCTTCAGCTCAGGTCATGATCCTGGAGTCCCAGGATCGAGTCCCGCATCGGGCTCCCTGCTCGGCGGGGGGTCTGCTTCTCCCTCTGATCCCCTTCCCTCTCGTGCTCTCTGTCTCTCATTCTCTCTCTCTCAAATAAATAAATTAAAAAAAAAATACAGTGAGAAAAAAGAACTCCTCTTTCCTACCTCTGACGTGCAGCGGGAGCTCCTCCGGCTGCCCTGGCGGCCATCACGCTGGCTACTGCAGGCAGCAGCGCGGACTTGGACGGGCCGGGAATCGAGGGGACCATCCCTGGCTTGTCTCTAAGAAGTTATGGGTGGCACTTTCACCAGCTAAGCACTTAAGTTCTTGAACAAACACCCCACCTTCTCCTATATTAACCAGACTAATGATGCTGGTACTCTTGCCACAGACTTCAAACTTCTCGTGTTTCTCTATTTTTCTTCTTCTCTAAGTGGTTATGGTTGGTTACCACGTGCTTTCCTTTCTATTCAGACTGTTTCTGAATCCCCTTTCTCTCCCTTGATGTTTTTGCTCTTCGTCCTATTTCTGTACACTGTACGTTGTCTCCTATTAGCACTTTCAGCATTCTTACTGCTGTGCAGCTCAGGGTTAACACAGCACTGAGAGCATCTAACATCTAGGATCAACATGGTAGACACATCTATAGGCCAACAACCAGACAGGGCCAGGCCCGCTATTTACATTTGTTTGGGGTGCACAGAGCTGAGGCACTTAACGATCTGGAGCAAAGCTCCAACTATCTATGACCATTCCTAAGTCAAAGAACTTTAGCACAGCCCTCATTCTGCCTAGAGGAAAGGCATTTTGCCCCCTTTGCAGAAGTCTGGAAATCTGGAGAGACACACTACTCTAGGATTAACTTTTTTGCTTTGTTATCTGGTGTTTGCTTTTGGGAGTGGAGAGAGTTGTATTCTTGGCACTTACAGGCTAGGGAGGTACAGACAAAACAAGCATCTTTGTTTTTCCTTCAGGAAAGAGGATGATGAGGACAGAATGCAGCTCTGGCACCTTTCAAAAGAAGAATCTGGTTCTGCCCTGGCCCAATGTACATAAAGCATTTGGTTTCCAATTTACAAAGAGGGAAACCTTCTGGAGCCAGGTAAGAAGTTAAGTAGATGAAAACAGAAATTCTTATCTCGAATGCTACCCTTATTACAGAAAAAAAGTCTATCCTTGTCCAGACTGCAAGTTCAAGTGTAACCAAGTGTGGAACTATTCAAGGGCAGGTCTGCTGTAGAGCTCAGGATTTTGCCCTAGCACTCTCAGGAAGAAGCCACTGCTGAGTGAGTCACTAGATTCAGTCTGGCAGCAGAGAAAACTGGATGAATCAATCAAACCAAACCAGTAAACCTTAAACCTTCTTCCCATCCACCAACCATACTGAAACAGTCTGAATAGAAAGGAAAGCACGTGGTATGGAGGTGACCTGAGTACTGGGGAAGATGGTTTCTAAGGAATTCTTTCTCACTTAATCTACTAGGGCTTGGCCAACCCACCATACAGCTTTGAGCTTCAAATGTCTCCAAAGCACATTAAAAGAATTTTTCCCCCACTTCTGGTCTGAAACTTAGGCTTTAGAAACAAACAAACAAACAAACAAACAACAAATAACTTGTCAAAGTGAATTTTCAACCAAAATAGAGAAAATAATCCAATGAACTCCCATATACCCATCACTTGGCCTCAATAATTATCAACTCATGGGCAATCCCAAACCATATATAACCCTATCCCCACGGCAAATTCCCACCCCATCCCCACAGGATTATTTTGCAGCAAATTTCAGACATCACATAATTTCATCCGTAAGTATTTTAGTACAGATCTCTAAATGGTAAGGATTCTTTTTAAAAACATAACTACGGGGGCGCCTGGGTGGCTCAGTTGGGTAGGCGACTGCCTTTGGCTCGGGTCATGATCCCGGAGTCCTGGGATCAAGTCCCACATCGGGTCCCCGGCTCAGCAGGGAGCCTGCTTCTCCCTCTGACCCTTTCCCCTCTCATGCTGTTTCTCTCTCTCTCAAATAAATAAATAAAATCTTTAAAAAAAAAAAAACATAACTACGATTAGAAGCATCACACCTAAAAAATTTGGCAGTAGATTCTTAGTATTATCAAATATTAAAGTTATTGTCCCAATTGACTTTTTTTTTTTAAGATTTTATTTATTTATTTGACAGAGAAAGAGATAGTGAGAGAGGGAACACAAGCAGGGGGAATGGGAGAGGGAGAAGCAGACTTCTCGCTGAACAGGGAGCCCAATGCGGGGCTCGATCACAGGACCCTGGGATCGTGACCTGAGCCGAAGGCAGATGCTTAACGACTGAGCCACCCAGGCGCCCGACTTTCTTTTTTAAAAAAGATTTATTATTTATATTTTATTTATTTATTTATTTAAGATTTTAAGATTTTATTTATTTATTTGACAGAGAAAAACACAGTGAGAGAGGGAATACAAGCAGGGGGAGTGGGAGAGGGAGAAGCAGGCTTCCCGCAGAGCAGGGAGCCCGATGCGAGGCTCAATCCCAGGACCTGGAAACATGACCTGAGCTGAAGGCAGACACTTAACAATTGAGCCACCCAGGAGCCCCTTTTATTATTATTATTATTTTTTTTTTTAGAGAGAGAGAGCATGTGTCGGGGGCAGGGACAGAGGGAGAAGGAGAGATCTCAAGCAGATTTCCCGCTGAGTGCAGAGCCCAACGTGGAGCTTGATCTCACGACCCAAGCAGAAATCAAGAGTCAGATGCTTAACTGTTGGACCCACTCAGGCGCCCCCAAATTGACTTTCTATAAATGTCCTCTACGGTTGGTTTGTTCAAATTACTATCCAAATAAGGGTCACACAGTGTATTTGGCTGGTTTATTTTTAAGCCTTTTTAATCTAAAAGTTTTCCCCTCTTCCTCTTTTTTTTTTTCTTATTGAAGGAACCAGGTTGTTTTTCCCAGTAAAATTCCCCAAAGTCTGAATTTTGCTCATTGTGTCCCCATGCCATCATTTAGCATGTCCCTCTGTCCTTTGGTGTTTCCTGTAAATGCCAAAGGTTAGAGCTAGAGGTTGTAAGGTCATGGTTGGTTGCACATGGTGACAACTGCTAGATCCAATATTTCATGAGGAGGCTCCAAAAACTATTCTATCATTCTTTATCATTTTTTAGCTGGAAATCTTCAATTTATATAGGAAAGGCAGATTAAATGTGTGGTTCTTTTCCTTTATTCACTAGTTTTCAAGAATAATAAATTATCAAATCTTCTAAAGTTCATCAGTTTATTTGCCTTTTTTTTTAAAGATTTTATTTATTTATTTGAGAGAGAGAGAATGAGAGACAGAGAGCACGAGACGGAAGAGGGCAGAGGGAGAAGCAGACCCCCTGCTGAGCAGGGAGCCCGATGCGGGACTCGATCCCGGGACTCCAGGATCATGACCTGAGCCGAAGGCAGTCGCTCAACCAACTGAGCCACCCAGGCGCCCTATTTGCCTTTTTAAGTGTTGTTATGAACACATGGATTTTAATATATTTGATGTGTTTCAACCCACTGCAGTTGTAACTGTTCCTAATACTTATATTATCCCATCTTTGGCTGGTAGAAGTCTCTAAAATGGAGACTCTCCTGGGTCTGTTGATATGACCCTCACAGTCTTTGGTAGCTTCCTTGTTTTCTGGTATAAAAAGATGTTATAGGCTTGGGACACCTGGGTGGCTCAGTTGGTTAAGTGTCAGACTCTTGATTTTTAGCTCAGGTCATCATCTCAGGGTCCTGGGATTGAGCCCCACGTCCAGCTCCCTTCTCAGGGGGGAGTCTGCTTGTCTCCTTCTCCCTCTGCCCCTCCCTCCACTCAGGCGTGTGCTCTCTCTCTCCCCCTCAAATAAATAAATAAATCTTAAAAACAAACAAACATGTTATAGGCTCATTGTGTATATTTTCTGCCTCAGAACTGGAATCAGTCATTTCTCCAAAAAGCCTTAGTTTCTTTCTTCCTTCCTTTCTTTTCTTTCTTTCCTTCCTTTCTTCCTTCCTTTTCTTGAGAAAGAGAGAGCATCAGCATGGGAGCAGAGGGAAGAGGCAGAGGGAGAGGGAGAGAGAATCCTAAGCAGGATCCATGCCCACCAGCATGGAGCTCCACGCAGAGCTCAATCCCACAACCCAAGATCATGACCTGAGCCGAAATCAAGAGTCCAACGCTTAATTGACTGAGGCACCCAGGCCCCAGCCTTAGTTTCTTTTAATGATAGACGGTATATGGTAACCACAGTCTGGACCTAGAAGTACCTACTACTACTGGATTATTGTTTCAAGACTTTTTCAGGGGTGCCTGGATGACTCAGTTGGTTAAGCATCTGACTTGGGCTCAGGTCATGATCTCAGGGTTCTGGAATGAGGCCCCATGTCCATCTCCCCACTGAGTGGGGAGTCTGCTTCTCCCTCTCCCTCTGACCCTCCCCCAACTCGTGCTCTTTCTCTCAAACAAATAAAATCTTTAAAAAAAGACTTTTTCAGTAAACAAATATAAAAATATTGTTTTTAAAAGAAAAAATAATCTCAAGTTCATACTGATATTTCCAGTTAAAATTTAAGAATACAGGGGCACCTGGGTGGCTCAGTCAGTTGAGCATCTGACTCTTGGTTTCGGCTCAGGTCACAAGCTCAGGGTCGTGAGATCAAGCCCTGCACTGACTCTACGCTGGGTATGGAGCCTGCTTAAGATTCTCTCCCTCTGGGGGTGCCTGGGTGACTCACTCGGTTAAGCATCTGCCTTCGGCTCAGGTCACGATCCCAGGGTCCTGGGATCGAGTCCCACATCGGGCTCCCTGCTCAGCGGGAAGCCTGCTTCTCCCTCTCGCACTTCCCCTGCTTGTGTTCCCTCTCTTGCTGTCTCTCTCTGTCAAATAAATAAATAAAATCTTAAAAAAAAAAAAAATTCTCTCTGCCCCTCCCCCATAAATAAATCTTTAAAAAATTTTAAGAACACAAAATTTTATTTATTTAATTTATATTGTGTTTCTTCTTCTCTTACTGAAAATCTTGGTTTCTAACATAATTACTTATTTGCTTTATCCTATTATATAGTTACACTAGTTTCAGAATAATACCAATATTATTAACAATATGATCACTGAAAATAGGGTTTTTTGGGGTGCCTGGTGGCTCAGTCGGTTAAGCATCTGCCTTCAGCTCAGGTCATGATCCCAGGGTCCTGGAATACAGCCCCGCATTGGGCTCCCTACTGAGCAGGAAGTCTGCTTCTCCCTCTCCCTCTGCCCCTGCTCGTGTGCTCTCTCTCTTGCTCACTCTCTCTCAAATAAATAAAATCTTTAAAAAAAAAAGAAAGAAAATAGGTTTTTTGGTTTTTTTTTTTGGTCTTTGTGACATATCTATTAGAGATATACACTCACATTACTGTGTTTTAAAATCTATGTGCATTGGGGCACCTGGGTGGCTCAGTCGGTTGAGCGTCTGCCTTCAGCTCAGTCATGGTCCCAGGGTCCTGGGATCAAGCCCCGTGTCAGGCTTCCTGCTCCGCGGGAAGTCTGCTTCTCCCTCTCCCACTCCCCCTGCTTGTGTTCCCTCTCTCACTGTCTCTCTCTGTCAAATAAATAAATAAATCTTTTTTAAAAAAATAAATAAAATCTATGTGCATTGTTATGGCATCAATTAGATATGCTGTGAATATCATTTGTTTCATTTTGCTTTTAGTTTTTAGGAAATATTGGCAGGCCAACTTTAAGGTGGTCCCCATAATTCCTCTTCACTCCAATGTTCACACCTTAAGTGTGAGTAACACCTGCAACTTGCTTCTTGCCAATAGAATATGGCAAAAGTGGAGGGACTTTACAGATATAATTAAGATCCCAAATCAACGGTTCTTATTAAAGATTTATTTATTTACTCCAGAGAGGAAGAAAGAGAGGGAGCAGGGGATGGGGTAGAGGGGGAGAGAGGCAAGCAGAATCCCCGGTGAGAGGGGAGTCCATCATGGGGCTTGATCCCAGGACCCTGAGATCATGACCTGAGCTGAAACCAAGAGTTGGACGCTCAACCGACTGAGCTACCCAGGTGCCCTAAAATCAACTGATTTTTTGATGTTTTAATTTTTATTGTAGTAAAATACACATAACACTTACCATCTTAACCATCTTTAAGTTTATAGTTCAGTAGTGTTAAGTACATCCACATTGTTGTGCAACCAATCTCTAGAATTCTTTTCTTACAAAACTGAAACTCTGTACCCATTAAACATTAACTCTTCATTCCCTCCCTTCAGCCCCTGGCAACCACCATTCTATTTTCTGTCTCTATGAATTAAACTCTTCCCGGTACCACATATAAATGGAAAAATACAATATTTGTCTTTTTGTGACTTTTCTCACTTTAGCATAATGTCCTCAAGGTTCAGCCATGTCGTAGCATGGGTCAGAATTTGCTTCCCTTTTGAGGCTGAATAATTTTCTATCGTATGCATATACCACATTTTGTCTACCCATTCATCTGTGGATGGACACGTGGGCTGCTTCCACCTTCTGGCTATTGTGAATAATGCTATGAAGATGGGCATAGAAATATCTCTTTGAGACCCTGCTTTCAATTCTTTTGGATATATACCCAGAAGTGGATTGCTACATCATATGGTAATTCTATGTTTAACTTTTTTGAGGAACCACTGTACTATTTTCCAGTGTGCATCCAGGGATGTAAAATGGCTGCACCATTTTACATCCCTCCCAGCAAAGCACAAGGGTTCCAATTTATCCACATCCTTGTCAACACTTGTTATTTTCTGGTGTGTGCTTTTTGTTCTTAAGATTTTATTTTTTAAGTAATCTCTACACCCAACGTGGGGCTCAAACTTACAACCCCAAGATCAAGAGTCGCGTGCTCCACTGATTGAGCCAGCCAGGCGCCCCTTTTGTTTTTTAAATAGCATCCTTCCTAATGGATGTGAGGCCAAATCAAATAATTTTGAGTTATTAAAAGGGAAATTATCTTTGATGGATTTGACTGAATCAGGTAAAAAGCCTTAAAACAAAGGACTGTACACCCCGCCCCCCCCACCTTTCTGCATTGCTTGCTTTGAAGAAGCAAGCTGCCTTGACTCCTACAGCTACAAGGAAAGGAATTCTGCCAACAACCTGAGAGAACTTGGAAGCAGATTCATCCCCAGTAGAGACTCTAAATAAGAACGCAGCCCAGCAAACCCTTTGATTTCAGATTTATGAGACCCTGTGAGACCCTGGTGAGGTCTAAGCTGTACCCAGACTACTGACCCAAAGAGGTAATAATAAATGTGTGTTCTTTTAAGCCACTGATTTTGTGATCATCTGCTTTATAGCACAAAAAAACTAACAGAGGAAAAATATTCATTTTGATTTGTCTTACAATTATATAAATTTTTACATGATTCCAAAGTCATAAATCTACAAGACCAGTGCTCTAACCCCTGAGCTATGGAGCCTCTTTTCCAAAGTCATAAATCTAAGAACAAGATATATTCAGAGAAGTTGGCTTCCTGTCCTCTCCATCTGTTCCCTCCTTCTCCCATAGATTACCATTTAAAAAATATTATGGTTTACCCTTCCATTTAAAAATATAAAGAAAAACATGTTTTCTTATATAAGTGAAACTTACTATAGATACTTTTCTCCCCATTTGCTTTTTCTTTTCTTTTTTAAGGTGCAATGGCCATAGTTTTATTTTGGTTCCAACACCACCATACACTTGATTCCATATCCCTGAATATTCAACAACTTTTTAGGCTATATGAAAAAGATTTTTTTGCTTGATTAATTTGCTGGACATTTTTTTTTTTAAAGATTTTTATTTATTTGACAGAGAGAGACACAGCGAGAGAGGGAACACAGGCAGAGGGGTGAGAGAGGGAGAAGCAGGCTTCCTGCGGAGCAAGAAGCCCGATGCGGGGCTCGATCCCAGGACCCTGGCATCATGACCTGAGCTGAAGGCAGATGCTTAACGACTGAGCCACGCAGGCGCCTCTTTGCTGGACATTTTAAATAACAACCTGAGAATACTGCACAGACATTCTTGATGAGGCAGTCCCACTGGTCATCCTCATCGGTGGTATCACTATCACCATCAGATCTTTTACTGCCCAGAATGATGAGGACTCATAATTCCCAAACACAACTGCCTAACGTATACTGAAATATCTGGAAACACAGTGGTTGGATTTATGCATTTAAAGAGACATCTTGTTAATTTAAGAGTGTATTCTATGGGTGCCTGGGTGGCTCAGTCGTTAAGTGTCTGCCTTCGGCTCAGGTCATGATCCCAGGGTCCTGGGATCGAGTCCCACATCGGGCTCCCTGCTCGGCGGGAAGCCTGCTTCTCCCTCCCCCACTCCCCCTTCTTGTGTTCCTGCTCTCGCTGTCTCTCTCTCTGTCAAATAAATAAATAAAATCTTTTAAAAAAAAAGAAGAGTGTATTCTATTTATATGATCAAGATCATAAATCTATAAACCATGCTGTATGAATTACAAGAAAGGATGTAAGTTCCCTATGGTAAATTGATTGCACTGGGGCCCCAATGAATACCCTAAGGGTATTAACTTTGTAACTTTGTAGTCCCCTCCCTTTCTGACTCTAGGCTTGGCCATGGGACTTGCTTTGGCCAATGGGACAGAATCAAACCCAAGCAGAGGCTTGACAAAGCATGCACACATTTCCACTTCCTCCCATGGACCCATCGCTGCCATGAGAAGACACTTGTGCTAGTTACTACAAACACTACTTCAACTAATAGCCATTTGTGAATATCTTTTCATGGTTTTGCTCCTATCTCTGGGATTCCTAGAAGTGGAATTGCTGCATCAAAGAGTAAGTAGATCTGTTTTGCTGGATACTGATACGTTCTCTTCCACAGAGAGAGCGCTATTTTGCATCCCACTATGAACACATGGAAGTGCCTGTTTCCCCACAGCTTGACAACAGGATATGCTATCAAACTTGGAATCTACTAATCTGAGAAGGAAGAAGTGGTATCTGAGGGTAGTTTAACTTGCATTTCTGACCAACATCTTTCTTTTCATGTGTTTACGCGCCATTTGCTTGAAACATCATTTAACCCAGAGAGCTTTTTGGTTGGTGTCATCTCCAGGAGCCTCAGAAAAGATAAATTAATAAAACACTGACTTCTCTTAGCTTTGTCACTGGCCACTGTAGTCTGAAGTGAAAGCATTGTCCGGCATTGACTGTTTTTCTTCTACCAGATCACGGGGACAAACAGTCACCCTAAATGTATTACATTTACCCTCAAGTAAAAGGCAAAAACAGGGGCACCTGGGTGGCTCAGTCAGCTGGGCGTCTGCCTTCAGCTCATGTCATGATCCCGGGGTCCTGGGATCGAGTCCCGAATTGGGCTCCCTGCTCAGTAGGGCGCCTGCTTCTCCCTCTTCCTCTGTTGCTCAGCCTGCTCGTGCTCTCTCTCTCTCTCAAATAAATAAAACCTTTTTTTTTTTTAAGATTTTACTTATTTATTAGAGAGAGAGAGAGCACGAGCAGGGAGGAAGGGTAGAGGGAGAAACAGACTCCCTGCTGAGCAAGGAGCCCAACACGGGGCTTGATCCCAGGACTCCGGGATCATGACCTGAGCTGAAGGCAGATGCTTAACCGACTGAGCCACCCAGGTGCCCCTAACTAAATAAAATCTTAAAAAAAAAAAAAAAAAGGCAAAAACAGACCCTCAAGTAAAGAGTCTCCATGTAATGGTACCTCCCTTTGCTTTATGCTTTGGTGCATTTTTCTTTGCTGTGTAACCTTAAACAAGCCATTAAAATTCTCTGCATTTGTTTCTTTATGTATCAAAACATGATGATACTATCTACTTTGCAGGGTAGTTTTTAGAATCAAAAGAATTAAAATACGTCAAAATTGCCTTATGGGCTGAATGTACTATATAAATGAAGCAACTGTTATTCATTTGAAAGATTCTACCGCTGCAAAACACAGCCACTGTTTACAAGAAAAAGACTGGAGGCAGAAGGACTAGGTAGGACGTGAGACACAGAGGCCATCCACTGTGGCAGAGCAGACCCTTCCTCAGGGAGCCGGGATTTTACTTTTTGGCTCAGGAAACTAAGCCCCTCCTTGCATAGTTTACATCAGGAAACACAGAGTATTTATGGGTGTTCTCAGAGATCACTCAGCTGGTTCAGACCTGGAGGGTTGTGGGACAGAAAGCACCAAGACGGGGGAGGCAGCCTGTCTGCAGAAAGCGAGACTGGGGCACAGCAGAAGCACTCATAAGCATGGTGGATTAGAAGAAAAACAAGCATGTATTAAGTGGCATCTGGGCTCAGTGTCTGAGCTCCCAGATCACCAACCCCATACTCAGCACGTAAAGCCCCTCTACAAAGGCCTTGGCCAGCAGCTGCCCAGACCTTACTGGGACAACTTCAGAGATGGCAAGTTTACTGCCTCCCAAGGCCTATCCATGTTAGAAAATGCTTCTACGGGGCGCCTGGGTGGCTCAGTCGGTTAGGCATCCGGCTCTTGATTTCGGCTCGGGTCAGGAACTCAGGGTCATGGGATCCAGCCCTGAGACAGGCTCCATGCTCAGTGGGGAGTCTGCTTGATATTCTCTCTCCTTCTCCCTCTACTCCTACCCCTGTGTGCACTCTTTCTCTCTCTCTAATAAGTGAATAAATCTTAAAAGAAAAAAAGAAAGAAAATGCTCCCACATCCAAAAGAATAGTTAAGAGCAAAGTTCTCTCCTCTGGTTAACAAAGAAAAAGTCCAATCCCTCTTCCACATGGCTAGACCTCAACGTTTTTAAAACACCTGTTGTAGGTCATAGTTCACCACTCCCCACACCTCATCCCAAAGTCTTTTCTTCTCCAGACTAAAATGTTTCCAGTCTCCTTACTTTTAAAGCCATTCCTCACAGACCACAGTGTAAGAAAGCTTTTGCCTGTCTGAAAGTCATTGTTCTGGGGATACACTCTGATTGTCAATGTCCCTTGTAGAATGTGGCATCCAAGGCACTGTTGGGTTGGAGATGGAACATGAAGCAGGCACTTACCTGAGTACACGTGTAAAGACTAGACCCCCCCCAGCTGTCTATGTGTCTGCCCACATACTTCCAAAGTTCCCTACCAATCAGACTTAGGAAGGGGGTTGAAAATAACCAATTTGGGGTGATCTGGTTATAGGAAGAGGCAGCTGCAAATTATGAGTGATCCCATTTTGGTGCTTGGGCCAGACTCCTTCCCAGGACATTTCTTCTTGCCTGGAGGGATGGAATAGGGAGTGAACGTGAGGGTGAACTTGGAAGTTTAGCTGGGTTTTCCAAGAGCCATGGAGTTTGCTAGGCCTAAAGGCCCCCAGCCTCAAAGAACTTCCTTAACATTGCAGTAAAACCAACCTTGACGTTACCAAAAACTGGAAGATTCTTGTTACTCATTCTGTGGACTTCAAAGGCTACACAGTGCTTCCTTGGTGGCTGGGCTGCCTAGTGGCCATGACTACAGGTTACAGCACGTGGCAACTGTGTGGCCAGGAGTCACTCAGCCTCATGGAATCACCTTCATGGAGGAGAGCTGGGGACTTTTTGACCACCTTCACTCACTTAATCTGTTCTCTGTACCTATTAGGTTTTTATTCTTTTTGGGGGGTGGGGAGGTTTGTTTGGTTCCACATATAAGTGAGATCATATGGTATTTGTTTTTCTCTGCCTGACTTATTTCACTTAGCATAATGCCCTCAAGGTTCATCCATGTTGTCATAAATGGCAAGATTTCCTTCGTTTTTATGGCTAAATATTATTCCATTGTATGAAAAATGGCATTTTCTTTATTCATTCATCCATTGATGGACACTTAAGTTGCTTCCTTGTCTTGGCTATTGTAAATAATGCTGCAATTGAGTTGTATCCTTTTATAAGAAACCGGTAATCTAGTAATAAACTGTTTTCTGAGTTCTGTGAGCTGTTCTAGCAAATTATTATTATTTTTTTAAGATTTTATTTATTTATTTGAGAGAGAGAGAGAGTGAGCACAAGACGGGGGAGTGGGAGAGGGAGAAGCAGACTCCCCGCCGAGCAGGGAGCCCGATGCGGGACTCGATCCCGGGACTCCAGGATCATGACCTGAGCCGAAGGCAGTTGCCCAACCAACTGAGCCACCCAGGCGCCCCTGTTCTAGCAAATTATTGAATGAACCCAAGGAGAGAGTCATGGGAACTCTGATTTATAGGCATTTGGTTAGAAGTATAGGTGACAACCTGGGGCTTATGACTGGCATCTGCAGGAGGAGCAGTCTTGTGAGACTGAGCCCTTATTTGTGGGATCAGACAGTAACTCCAAGGAAGTAGTATCGGAAGTGAACTGAAGTGTAGAACACCCAGATGGTGTCCAATAGAACTGGAGATTAGAGTGGTGTGGACAAACCACACATCCGGTCACATAAGTGAGTACGGCAGTGGAGAAAAACAGTGCGTTCTCCTTTACTACAATACAATGGAACACTGTACAACCATTACAAACACTGCCACTGATCTCTATTCACTTAGCTAGAAAGACTTCTATGATGTGACATTGGGTGAGGAAAGCACGCTAATACATACAGTATTAAGTTAGTAAAACTGTCTATGTGTAGAAACACGTCTAGAAGGATGGTAACCAAAGGTTAATAGTAGCTATCTTAGGGGCTGGGATTTAGATGATGTTTATTTTTCATTTTCAATTATATGCCTGTTTAAATTACAAAGTAATACAGGCTTATTATACAAAATTCAAACAGACAAGTGTATAAAGTAAAAAATGAAACTCTTTTCCCATCAGTCCCCCTTCTCAGATATAACCACTGTTAATGTTTGGCATGCATTCTTCAAGATTTTATTTCAAGCATATATAATCAAACTCATCCTTTTTTCTTACTTTTTAAAAATAAAAATACACTCTACCCACTGTCCTGTGACTAGCTTTTTTCATGTTTTCAACATTGCTTGGATTTTTCTTTAACATCATTTTTTAAACTGGAAAAACAATAGTTATTTTTGTTTGGGGGAATAAAAGTGCATCAGCCAGGATGGAACACAATGTATGTGTGATCTGAGTGGCCCAGTGAAGAGAGGCACAGGACAAAGGCTTCCTGTGTTCAGGTTACCATGCTAGCCAATATGGGTGGGGACCCTGACATGCCCAGTCAGCCCAGGAAACTGGTAACTGTCCTGTTCTCTCTGAATCTTTGAACCCAGAGAGAGACTGTTAGAGCTAGGGCTGGGACTCAGGAAGGCGTAGACACTGGGTTGCAACCTGTCCCAGAGAGGCCTCCCCTGAGCCAGTGCCCCTAGATGCAGTTTCCATGGACCCAAGCAGGACAAGGCAGAGGAAGGCTACCCGCTGCGATTTCAGAGGCCCCCTGCTGCATGCCAACAAACCACCACCTATTGCATGGGCTTGCTATGATCCTTCTTGAAAAGCACTCAAGTTCCTTTCTCTTTTCCTCCCCTGGTTCTAATTTCAATTGTCATATTCCTGGAGAAGAGGCTCTGTGAGGGGTCAGAAATGCTGCTGGAACTTCATCAGAACTCTGCGGGGAGGGGCAGGCCAGTCTCCTGGCCCCTGAGTCCTGGAGAGATATCAAACAAGCCTGTCTGCCCTGCAAGGCAAGAAGATAGGCCTGGCTGTGGAGACCCAGCACCAGGGGAACCAGAGCAGAGCTGTGTCTGGCTTAGGGAAGCCATTTATTTCCCACTGAGAGCACTATGAAGAAACTGAGCTGGAAAGCAGAACCCCTTGCATTGGCAGATCACTGCATGGTATTCAAAGCTGCTCCGGTAACCACACCAGAGAGCATACCCTGAGGTGGTGACTTGTCCTGTGGTATTGGCCTGGGGCTGCTTCTCAGGGCTCACTGTCCTGTCCTCTGGGCAGTTCTCTGAAAAATTCACTCGTGGTTATCCTTTTGGTTGTTCTTTTCTGATAATAACACCCATGCTCTGTGCAGAAAATTCTAAAATGGCAGGAACGTCCCGAAAGGAAAATGTCAATGATTTGTAACTGTATCATCCTAAAATGGCCTCTGTGATCCATTTTCACATACCTCTGCCAGTCATCTACATGGACATGTATATATTAGTAACAGGACTAGGACCCAACTCTATACAGTGTTGTAATATGCTTCTTTTTTTCCTTTTAAGCCTGTTTCCTTTTTTTCTTGCAATATGCTTTTTTTTTTTTAAGATTCCATTCATTTATTTGACAGAGAGAGACACAGCGAGAGAGGGAACACAAGCACGGGGAGTGGGAGAGGGAGAAGCAGGCTTCCCGCTGAGCAGGGAGCCCGATGCGGGGCTCAAACCCAGGACCCTGGGATCATGACCTGAGCTGAAGGCAGATGCTTAACGACTGAGCCACCCAGGCGCCCCTTGCACTATGCTTCTTAAACGACAACATAAATAATATTAATTGCTTTCATGTATTATGTCAGCTACTGTACTAGGAGCATTAAATATATTAGGAAGTAGATATCACTATTACCTCATTTCATAGATGAAATAACCAAGTCTTAGAGATATGCAACCTGTCTCCTGAGCTCTTGCTCCCTTCCACGCTATTCTCCAGCCTCCTTCATTGAACATTCCATCATGAGCCATTAGGGTACCAAAGGGCTTTACCTCCTGCAGAGGTGCTGAGTCTATGCCTAACTCTCCAGCTTGCTGAGGCTGGCACTGCCCCCTGCAGGGAGCACCCCTGAAATGCAGGTGCTAGAGACAAAGGAGTCACATTCTGCTCAGAGCCAACCAATTAACACTCCACAGGGGCCAGAGATGTGAGAACTAGTCTGAGGGTGAATTATCCTAGCCTAATGCCTGTATCGAATAACCCTTTTCTTTCTTTTTTTTTGTTTTTTTAGAGATTTTTTTTAAGTTTTTTGTTTTTTGTTTTTTTTTGACAGAGAGATAGCACAAGTAAGCAGAGCAGTAGGCAAAGGGAGAGAGAGAAGCAGGCTCTCCACTGAGCAGGGAGCCCGCCGTGGGGCTCGATCCCTAGAGATTTTTATTTTTAAGTAATCTCTACACCCAATGTGAACCCCAAGATCAGGAGTCACATGCTCTACTGACTGAGCCAGAGAGGCGCCCCTCCAATAACCCTTTTCTACTAAGAACCTCAAAGCATTTCATGTGGTTCTCCAAGTAAGATACAGACCCATGTCAGCTAAAGGAATTTGCCTCAAATCACGCAGCAACTCAGCAGGAGATGCATTCACCCCTCCTCAACAAACCTCTAGGTACTGTGATCCTTCAATCATGGGTGGGGGCATAGGCCCCAGCTAAGGCATTTCACAGGGCATCTGGATATATCGCTGAGATTTAAAGATGGCCACCTCTCCACGTAGGTAGTTACTCAGAAGTGGAAAATACTAAGTCAGAGGTTTTTCAGTAGAAGGCCAGATATCAAATATTTTATGCTGTGAAGGCCACATAGTATCTGTTATGAACTACTCAATTCTGCTGTTGTAGTACAAAAAATGCCATAGATAGTATGTAGTGGGCATGGCTGTGTTCCAATGAAATTTTATTTACAAAAACAGGTGGCCATCAGGATTTGGCCTGCAGGCTATACTTTGCCAACCTCTGAGTCTTCCCTAGAAACACCTAAGTTTAATACTGGATAGACTATAATTTACATGCAAACCACTTAAATTTTAGGGCATAAGCTCATTTCTGAGGGGCTGGCCTGTTTTTGTTTGTTTTTTTCCAGTGGAGTATCTTGCAACTATTAATCTAAAATATTGGGAAATTGCAGAAAAATCAAGGATTGTTTCGCCTTTTAGTTGGTCAGTATTACTAACAGATGAAAGGGAAAATATTTTACAGACCATAGCAACCAAAAAAGAGGATAAATCAGGCTGAGGGAAAGAAAACGTCAAGGAAATTAAAATGAGTATGAGGAAGAAAAATGATATTAATATAACCAGGCAGTTCCATTTGGCTTCAGTTAGCTGACTGGGGCAATGGGCAGCTTATCCAAACCAGGAAACGAGAGACCTCGACCGCTCTCATTGGCAATGATGGAGCGTCTCCTTTCAGAAAACTTTACTCGAGGCAAAGATATTAAGATCACATCCACTTGGGACCTCCAGAAAGAAAGCCAGGTAAGCTGCTGCTGAGGAGCTGAACTGCAGCCTAGCAATATCTCACACCTGGGGACATGCTCTAAGCTCCTCACTCAATCTTCCTGACGTCCTTCACTCACCTGCAGAGCAGGGGCGAGGAAGCAAAGCCTGATCTGCCTCCTGGATCTGGAAAGAGAGCCCTGTGGTATGCTGTTGGGCATAGGTATGCAGAGGCTGCTAACACCCCCAACAGAGATGAGGGGCCCCTCCCTAGGCTGGAGAGCCTTAGAAGAGGCAGGCTGGGAGCAGGATTATACTAAGCTAAGGTCCCAAGGGTTAGCATGGCAGGATTAAGAAGAATCTGGGACTCCAAGTGCTGCAGGGGCCCTAGCACCTTCCTGGGAAAGAGCCACTCTCAAAATCAGGCAGAAAGTCTCCAACACCTCGAATCCAGTCACGTCTTAATTTAAAGAAAGGGGGGTGGGTTTCATTCCCCAGAACGGTCATTTCACCTTCCTCCTTCAAATGCTTTCCACTGCCCTTTGAATCAAAGTCACTCATCATCACGACTTTGAGTGCATGCAAGTACAAGGCCCAGCACTTCCCCATGCCTGGTCAGCCTCCTGGCTCCTCCAGGCACAGGAGCCTTCTTCCAGATCCTCAAATTCCTCCAGCTCTTCCTCTCCTCGGGGCCTACATATGATGTTCTCTCTGCAAAAAATGCTTCTCCTCACTTTTTTGCCTTCAGTCTCATCCTTGCCTGACTCTACAATCTAAAATGAGTCTACCACCTTATTCTTTGGAGCACCTTGATCTTTCCCTTTCAGCGACCTTATGGAATCAAATACTTCTGTGCCTGTGTTTTCAGGGTCTCTCTCCAATGCCTAAAGGCAGGGACCCTATCTGTTCCACATGGCTTCCTCAGCATCTGGCACAGTCCTACAGTCCTTGGCATGTAGCAGACCCTTAAATTAAAAAAAAAAAATACAACTAATGAAAAATAGCTCCTTTCCTCCTAGTCTTCTCATTTAAAATGGATCCTTGGAGGCTCAAGAGGCTATAGCATGCAAACCAGTGCTGGTTAGGGTGTCCCTGGAGGCTTGCTCCTGCCACTCACCAGTTGCAGGAAATTCTGCAGGGCCCACCACCTCTCTGAGTCCATTTCCCCATCTGGAAAGTGGCAATGCTAGTATCTTCCTCATCAGGCCACCTACCGTGGAGGTTTAATAAGAAAATGAAAGTGCCCAGGATAGCTTGGAGCTTAACAGCTACTGTTCTATTCACTTACTTTTAATTATTAAAAAAACCAAATGAAATAAAAAACTAATGATGTAATGTATGGTGACTAACATAACATAATACAATACAATTAATTAAAAAAAAAACAAGTGAAAAGGCGCCTGGGTGGCTCAGTCGTTAAGCGTCGGCCTTCGGCTCAGGTCATGATCCCAGGACCCTGGGATCGAGCTCCACATCGGGCTCCCTGCTCCGCAGGAAGCCTGATTCTCCCTCTCCCACTCCCCCCTGCTTGTGTTCCCTCTCTCGCTGTGTCTCTCTCTGTCAAATAAATAAATAAAATCTTAAAAAAAAAAAGTGAAAAAAAAAGGGCCTCAATAGGAAAAGACTGAGTTGCAAGTATAATTTTAACTTTAGAAAAGGTAGAAGGAGGCAAAACTCAAGAAAATGCCACAATTCATTGACATTCCTTATATAGGAGCACCTGGGTGGCTCAGTCAGTTGAGTGCCTGACTCTTGATTTTGGCTGAGGTCCTAATCTCAGGGTTGTGAGATCGAGTCCTGCATCGGGCTCTGCGGCTGGGCATGGAGCCTGCTTAAGATTCTCTCCATCTCCCCCTGCCCCTCCTCCCCAAAAGAAAAGAAAAGAAAAGAAGAGAAGAGAAAAGAAAGAAAGAAAGAAAGAAAGAAGACATTCCTTATATAAAATTTGACCTGCTGTCGCTATCTGGAAAAGTCTCTCTGACTTCAGTCAGCAGGCTGTGTCCCTCACTACTTCCAACTTCAGAGCCAGGAAGCATGATGGATGGGTTCCTGCGCTAACTATAAACTTCATGAGACACTGTATAAGGGCCTGGTTTCTTCCTAACCCCAAATGTATGCCATTTAATATGTATTAAAGATCTCTCTCAGGCCAGAAACCTAAGAAAGGGGACCAATTCTCAAGGACTCAGGAGAGTACTTCGTCATTACAAAAATTTTATATAACAATCATTCTGTTGTTTGTTGAAAACAATGATAATATCTCCTGGCCGATCACCCAACAGTATTACTCTAATAATATAATCATTTGTCTCAACAGCTATTGACTTGTAAAATGTTCATTTCACCTAACCTAGCAATCATACTTCTAGGAATTCATCCCACAGAAATTCCTAGGCAGGAGTACAAAGACACACATACTCAAGGATGCTCACTGCAGATTTGTGGTAGGGAAAAACTGGAAATCATCCAAAGGCCCAACAATGGGAGGCTAGTTAAATAAAGTACAGTGTATCTAGATAATAAAAAAGCGCAGTTAGGAAGAACATACTAACATGGGAAGATGTCCAAAAGATATTAAGTTTAAAAAGCAAGTTGAACAACATTATGAAAAGCACGGCCCATTTTTATAAAGTAATGATTATTCTATACAGATCTATGCATTGAAAAGAAAATCTGGAAATAGGAACACCAAAGTCTTCTCAGTGGGGGGACGCCTTATGAAGGATTTTCACTTTCTGGGTCATAAATTTCTGTGTTTCAGTTTTTATGCAAGTATTTCTTTTATAAATGGGAAAAGGAAAGAAAATGTAAAAAAATAAAATCTCTGTTGGCCTTAGTCTGTCAATGCCACAGCGTTCAACCAGCTGCAAGCTTTGATGGCTCAGGACACTCCACAGGGCTGCCCTGTCTCCCTACTTGGGCCCGAATCACAAATTGAGCAGACTCAGCACATGTCATGAGGTTGCCATTAAACAGCAGCAAGCCAAGGCACTTGAATTTCCACAGTGTCAGTAACGAGGTTGGGGGGCCATGTTTCTCCTAAAACTCAAGTGAAATTGCCTTGGAATTTGTGGTTAAGGCCTACCAATGGCAAAACGGGGCACAGACAGCCTCTCCAGCAGAATTCTAAAGCACAGCTCAGAAATCAAGCCCTGCTGAGTTGGGGAATGGTTTCTTTTTAATGAAACCCAGAGAGTGGGGGGCAGGGGAGCAGTCACTGGCAATCTGAGAAGAAGGAATAAGCTGATCATAAAATTAAAAGGGAATGGGAAATAAGAGGAACTGGCTGCAAAGTGGGAAGGAAAGAAGTTGAAGTGTCTGCTGGTAGTTACTGAGTATGTACTGCAGGACTTACCAAATGATTCATGCCAGAAGCTGGATTTGATTCTAAATCTCCTGTAGCAAATGAAATGAAAGCTCCCCTGTCCTCTTTCCACTTGATGCTTTGGTACTGGCCCCGTGTCCAATCAATATGCAAGGGTCCTCTGATCCCAGGCAGGGCTAGGGCTTCTTGGGTGGAAGCGCAGATACTATTTTGCCCAGCTGGGGCCATCCCCCTCCTTACTAACACAACCCCAACTTCCTTCCTCTGCCTTTCCTTGGCTGTGCCCCTCAGGGAACCAGGGCCCGTCCCAGCTGATCAGTAAACCAATACGATTGTCTCACCTTCCTGACATAACTCTAGCCAATGAGATGCAAGGGGAGATCAATGAGGCGGTTCTGTGAAGGTGTTGATTGGTCTTTAAAAGAGACACAGGACAGAAGTATCTCTTTTACTGCCTGTAGACTGTCAAGTGTGAATCCAGGATGGATTCATAATTCATAATTCATAATTCATAAATTCACATTCATAATCCACACTGGTGGATTATGGCAGCCATCTGTGGACCATGAGGCAACCAGTTCTAAAAGGCAAGCCAAAGCGCTGAGGAAGGCAGAGCAGGAAGTTAGAAAGAACTCAGGTCCTAAACAACTTCACTGAACAGATGACAACCAACCCTGGATCTGCCCCACCTCCGGATGACTTGCTATGTAAGACAAGTGCCATTATTGTTAGGCCATTTCAGTCAGGATGTTCTATTATTTGTAGTCAAAACCACCCAGCAGATACCAACAGGCAGAACAAGAGGTGCCTGCTCCATCTGTGTACTCCAACCGATTTGACTTCTGAGCATAACTGCGCACCAGGATTACTAGGTGACAGATGCCCCATGGCCTCATGAGAGCAACTGATTTTGCCTGCCCAGAACTATACCAAATCTTTTTCTGCCAGGAGTTACCCTTTGCTTTAGAGGACTTCTTTCCCACTCCATGTGGTTGGAAGTGAGGAGAGGGGAGAAACTTAAACATAAATTCTGGTATTCCATCTCAACCACCACCACCAACCAGGGTGGTCACATGACCCAGGCAGAACTCATCTGAGTCCCTCCCCAAGACTGATGTAGGAATGTGGGAAGAAAAAAGCCTCCTGCCTGCTGGGACTACAAACTGAGAGAGCCAGAAACTGACTGGTGGTGTTCATCTTTCCCGGCATGTAGGGAGAGTCAGTCTGTAGTACAAGACCAACACATGAATCAGGGCCCTGAGGATGCTGTTTGAACATACAGATCGAGCCATACCTGAAACCCTGGACAACCCATTTATCTGAGCCATAAAGCCATTAAGGTAGTTTGATTTGGGTCATTTTCTTTTAACTAGAAGCGACCTGACTGAAATAAACATGAACCTGCCCCACCCCCATATCCTGAATCCTTCACCTCCTCTGGATAGTCTCCTTTCCCAGGCCTCTCTCATTTCTACTTCCTTTTCTCTACAGCTCAACTTCCCACCTCTGAGCAAATGAACCAACTGTCCTCCGGCTAAGTTACAGGACCTTCTGAGTCATTCTTCAGAGCAGGCTTCGGAGGCAGCCTCACATGGCCCCACAACTGGGTGTGTGCACTGCCACCCACCAGCATACCGCCCAGAGCCTTGTCCCTCTTTCCCTTGCCCACCACTGTCCTGATGCTTTTTCCAAGGCTGTGGATGCTACTTAGACCTGGAAAAGCAGGTTTCAGCATTCCACTTACTTGATGGCACTGCTCAGCATGTTCACACAGGCAAATGGGCGGGTGCTCCACATAAAGTCACCGAGTTTACTGTAGCCGCACAGGTGAGGTAAGACCATCAGACAGGATTATACTGCCAGTTACACACGCAGCTGTATCTGTGTGCAGATCACATGTAAAACATGTGTTCTGGAGGACAGCATACGTGTAACCCTTGCACAGCATGGCCACTCAGACCACAGCAAGGCCTACACATCACAAGGGAGGTTCTCTGCAGCATCAGAAGAGTGTGCCACGCCCTGAGAAATCCTGAAAGGCTTTAACTTACTCTTACAAAACAGTTACAGTAGGGGCAATTATTCACTCTTTAAAAAGATTTTTCACCTAATAAAAGGAATTACTACAAGGCCCCACTAAAATGCATGGGCTCTATTGCATCTCGAATATGAGTTGATTTGTGTAAGATTTTACAGGGACTGTCAACCACACAAATCAAGGAGCCATAGTTGAACTGAATTTGTTTTTTGGTTGCATAACGTGATGAACACAAGGTGATTTTATTTGTATCATTATTATTGATTTTCTGTGTGGAGGAAGATAATGGCACCAAATATCATCATATCAGCTGAGGCAAACATCTGGTTCAGGGACTAGCAAGGCATTTCCTTCCTAACAGGGCTTTCCTGTTAAATGGCATCTTTATTGTCATTACAAAAAACGACCAAGGTACCCACCTTCTCCATCCATATGAAGTTTTTAAAGACTAAGTAATCATAATAATTGCAGATAATACTTACATAGTTCTTACTATATATCAGGCATTGTTTGAAGTGCTTTAGAAGTATTAGCTCATTTCATCTCCTCAAAAACTTCATATGTGGGCGCCTGGGTGGCTCAGTTGGTTAAGCGACTGCCTTCGGCTCAGGTCATGATTCCGGAGTCCTGGGATCGAGTCCCACATTGGGCTCCCTGCTCAGCGGGGAGCCTGCTTCTCCCTCTGACCCTATCCCCTCTCATGCTGTTTCTCTCTCTCTCTCAAATAAATAAATAAATAAATAAATAAATAAATAAATAAAAACTTCATATGTAGTTACTATTATTATCTCTCCTTTCTAGATGAGTAAATGGGTTACACTGCCCAAAGTCAGGAGGCAGAGCTAAGAATGAAGGCAGTCTGGGTCCAGGGGCCATGCTCTTCACCGTCATACTAGGCTGCCCCCCCCGGACCTGGCAGTCATGCACAGGATGGCGAACAGAAGGGAGAAGAGCAGAAAAAGAAAGAAAGAAAGAAAAGGAAAGAACAAGGGATGGTGATTACAAGTGGGCACAAGGGAGGTTTCTGGAGAACTAGCCTGTTCCTTGATTTGGGTGCTAGTTATATGGGTGTGCTCAGTCTATGAAAAGTCATCAAGCTGTACTTTTTATATACATATTTTCATGAAGAAAAAGTTAAAGGACCAGGGGTGCCTGGGTGGCTTAGTCAGTTAAGCATCTGCCTTCAGCTCAGGTCATGATCCCGGAGTCCTGGGATCAAGCTTGGCATTGGGCTTCCTGCTCAGTGGGGAGTCTCCTTCTCTCTCCCCCTGCTCTTGCCCTCTCATTCACTTGTGCTCTCTCTCTCAAATAAATAAATAAATAAGGTGGTTTTTTTTTTAAGATTTTATTTATTTATTTGACAGAGAGAGACACAGTGAGAGAGGGAACACAAGCAGGGGGAGTGGGAGAGGGAGAAGCAGGCTTCCCGCCGAGCAGGGAGTCCGATGTGTGGGACTTGATCCCAGGACCCTGGGATCATGACCTGAGCCGAAGGCAGACGCTCAACCGACTGGGCCACTCAGGCGCCCAATAATAAAGTCTTTTTTAAAAAGTTAAAGGACGGAAGGATGGATTTAAGAGGATTTTGGTAATATTATGAATGGCTTCTGCCCCCTTTATTTTCCAAATGTTCCTGAGTGACTAAGCGAGACATGATGGAGCTCACAGGCCACGTGAACCAGTGGAGTCATCCATATGGAGGATTCTCCAAACCCACTGTCCAGCCTGAGACAACATAGCATCATAGTTAGGAGAATGGCATAAAGAACTAACTTGCCTGGTTCAAATCTTGCTTTGCACATCCTAGATGTGTGATCTTGGACATGTTATACTTCACCTTTCCATACTGTCTTGCTCTCTGCAACTGTAAAGCCGGTATAACATGGTGTCTAACTCATAGGGCTTTACTGCATATTAAATGAGCACTTGTGACTGTGGCTGGCGCATGGAACACACTACTAAATGTGAGCCCTTTTCTTCACTATTTAGGCCCATAGCCATGGCCTCCTCCCTTGTATCAGTTACCACATACTTTTTAAAATCATTTTCCCAGGGCACCTGGGTGGCTCAGTCGGTTAAGCGTCTGCCTTCGGCTCAGGTCATGATCCCAGGGTCCTGGGATCGAGTCCCATGTCGGGCTCCCTGCTCAGTGGGGAGCCTGCTTCTCCCTTTCCCTCTGCCTGCCGCTCTGCCTACTTGTGCTATCTCTCTGTCAGATAAATAAATGAAATCTTTAAAATAAATAAATAAATAAAACCATTTCCCCATTATTTATTTATTAATAATTTATTGTTCCTGTTCCAAAAAGCATTATAAATATAATATATACAATACATTAATAAAATATAATAAATTAATAATTTATTGTGCCCTGTTCCAAAAAGCATTTCAGGTAGATTTATTTTAGCTATTATTTAAATAGTATGATCCTATTACAGAAAATCTGGAAAACAGAAAACCAAGTAGTATACTTTCAGGAGGGTAGCCATCCTGCCGAGGGCGCGCATTGTCTGACGTGATCTGAAGGCACAATCAACGGGGCCATTGATGCAGAAGGGACTGTGGAGGTAGCCAGCCAGGCTACACTCAAGAAATAGCCACAACTTTTTATTTTAAAAAATTTCAGTCGCATAGAAAAGTTAGAAGGTCGGTACAAAAATACCCATTTGCCCTTCACCTAGATTCACCAGAATTGTTAACATTTTGCCACATTTGCTTTCTCTTCTCTCTTCTCTCCACACATACTTTATTTTTTTGCCTAATCATTTGAAAGTTAAGTTGTAGAAATCATGTCATTTTAGTCATAAACACTTCAGCTTTTATCTCCTAACATTATATCATATTGCACCCAAGGAATTTCAGTTGTACAGTCCTATTATCTAATATACAATCTATATTTTTTCCAATTGCCCTAAAAATGACCTTTTTTTTTTTTCCAATTCAGAATCCAATCAAGGATCACAAGTGCATTTAAAGTGTCATGTGTTCTGTAATCTAGTAGAGCCCCCGCCCCTTGCCCTTGCAGATCTTTCACAGCTTTGACATTTTTGAAGAGTCCAGACAGTTTTCTTATAAAATGTCCTACCATCTAGATTTGTCTGATTGTTTGCTCATGTTTCAATGCAGGTGAAATATTTTTGGAAAAGTGCTACCCAGTTGATGTTCTATACTGCATACTCCCACACATAAGATACATAGTAATAAGTTGTCCCATTACTGGTGTTGCTATGTTTGATCATTTGGTTAAGGTGATGTCCACCCAAATCCTGTCATTGTAATGGTATTTTTCTCAGTAACAAATAAGTAATCTGTGGAGGGGTTTGAGTCCCTGTGAACATCTTATCTTGTTCCCTGACAATCCTTTTATCCAATGGTTTTGGCATCTGTTGATAATCTGCCTGAATCGATCACATTTGTGGTGGAAAACGGTGACTAGTGATGTTTACTGTGTGGGTGAAATGAACTGCTGCAAGTTAAATCTTATTTTTCCACTTACTTGCACTATTACTTCAGAACTTTAATAGCAGAACTATTTCAGAAGCTCATCTGCTTGACTCCTCCTGACAGTGATTCATAACACCTGTTTTTACATTTCTCTGATCTCTGTCCACCTGAGCAAGTACATTAAGTGGAAACAAACATATAAATGCACTGGCTTAAGCAGTGGGCTAGGAGTTACCTGTCTATACAAGCAAAAGGTTGGCTAGTCTTTATAGCCCCCTTTCCTACAGCAGATCAAATTCTCCATCAAGAAAAGTTTGTTTTTCCAAAGACAGTTCTTTATCAGAGTCAGCTTCAGGCATCCCAAGAAGGGAAAGAGGGAAGACACAAAGGGTTCAGGCAAGAGACTCCTGGCACAATTTTAAAAAATTCTGCAAACCACATTAGGACAGTACCAAATCCCACGGGCCACTGCTTCAGGCAGCCTGCCTCCCCTGCCCCTATGAACAGGACTTCTTCCTGGTCAACAATCCTTTAGAACCCAAACATCATCTCCAGACCAACTGCCTTAGAATCCCGGGGAAGCTGATTAAGAAACAGATGCCTCTGTCTGACCTCTGACCAAATGAATCACAGCCATGCAGGGGGGTTGGGACAAACTCCCCAGAGGACCTCATGAGCAGCCAGGTTTGGGAACCCTTGCTTAGAAAGGACCCACTGTAGTCTCCCAAAGGGGACTACTCCATAGAACACAAAATGATAGATAGTAGTTAAGGATCACTCCCATTATGTGATAGCCACCCTGCCAACAACTGACCCCAGGGGTCCAGAATGAGGACAGATGAGTTCAACCTAGAGGATCTATTGCACCCCCAATTTATAACCCACTTGAAGCCTGGGGAAAAAAAGTCACTGTCAGATCTATGGTTCCTCAAATTTAGTCTCTACCAGAAGCATCTGGGGACAACACCCCTAAAAGATTCTGAGTCAGAGGTCTCCTGTGGGGCCCAGGAATGTGGGCTTATAACAAGCTCTCCAGGAGCTTCTGATGCAGGGGATCCACGCTCATCTATGGCAGTCAAAGAGCAAAAGAGTTGGATAAAACTGTCGTGGCCTTCATCTGAAGGCTACTTACCAAACCAAAAAAACAAAATCTGAGGCTATGTGGGAAATGTTTCTGAGTACTCAATTAGCTACACAGAAACATCCAGATGATATGAAACCTTCCACAAAAGGTTTTAAATTTTGCTCTAATATTTTCTCCCACTGGAGGACTATAGGCAGGATGAGCTAAGAGCAGGAGACCAAGGTCCCAACACAAAGTCCCCACTTCGGTTGCCATGTTAGCAGTCTCCAGAGGGGCACCAGGAGCACAGACCATCCCCTGGAGGCCACTTGAATCACATAAATCAAATTTTTCTGACTGTCAAGGTCCTGCCTGATTCCAGCTTCCCCCTCACACTGTGAGGGATCAAACTCCCAGCAATTCTTTCTCTCTCTCTCTCTGCCACACCCTCTACTGTTAACCCGAGGCTTAACCAAGATTAACACATGCGCTTGGGACCCCAGAAATAGAGATGGCTAGGCCACTGGCAGCAGGGAGCAAGGACCATACTAATTATGGGAAATAGGACAGACAGAGAGAGCTGATCAGCTCCATGCTGAGTTGGCCTTTGGCTCGCTGGGAATCTGAAGTATGGCTGGTAGTCTGCAGCAAGGGCTGAGGGTGTCAGAACAGTGGCTGCTGGAGGTCACAGTGGTATAACCTTCTCTTCCCTGGCCCAGGTAGATTCCCACCCAGGAAACATCAGGCAGAACAAGTCACCTTCATGGTACAAATGGGGTACAGTACTCCCAGGAAAGGTCACTTCACAGATATCAAAATATGCCTATGAGTTCCCAAAGCCAACCAGGCTCATGGCATAAGGACCCCTGCGCCAGCCAGCTCTTGGCGTTCTTACCTGACTGGAACACGTATCTGGCCAAGCCCTGCATTAGCTCTGCTGGCCATGTTGGGGGGGCAGACTCCCCTGTTTCTCTCTTCAGACGAAATGTCAATTCAAAGCCAAAACCACTAGGCCCGTCTGTTCCTGTAAATCTGGAAGGAATAAAAAAACAAATGTTTTTAGTTCAACTACCTTAGGAAAACACTGTTTTTAAAGTCCAATTAAAGTTCTCCCCTATTTTTGGTGGCCTCAGCATCCAAACCCCTTAATCAGAGGAATCTCTCTCAATAGCCTATAAGGAGCCACAATACTAGTCTTGCGCTCCTGCCAGCCACGATACATGGGTATGACCTTGGCCCAGCCAATCAAATTCCCCTGGTGGCACTCTAAATTATGAGTTCCACATTTTGTGGCTCTGGAACATTCCTCTGGGTGATTAAGGTTCCATTACTGAAAATCTTCCTTATTTACACTCCTTATTCCTTCAAGCTGTTAATAAGCACCTACTTAGTTTGCCACAAGTCCTGTTGTATGCTCTGTGAGGACAAGACCCTTTCTCCACTCCCACCTTCACCCTGCCCCACATGGGTACAATCCTTGGGCTGGGCTGGCTGGTCTCCAAACTCGGCATTTGTGGAAAGGTCCCAAGGCAGATTCCAAATACTGGGAGGGCCTGTATTCTTCCTGAAACCCAGCACCCCACACGTGCTCATCAATCGGCATGTGCTCTTCCTGAAACTTGGTGCCCCATGGGCACTCTTCAATCACTGGAATGCTAGGGAATCACGGATTTGTGCCCCCTTCTCAACCAGGTGGCCAAGAATGATGACAGTTACTGCCTCTATGACCGCATGCATCACGGTGATGATGAGGCGAGGGAGGAATGCCTGCCTCTGACCACTAGGAAACACTCAGGCGCTCCCAGTCCTCAGGGAAGTCCCCGAAATGGACTTCTGCCAGAGAGGAAAATGATGTGGATGAGAAAGCAAGTCCTGGGTGGGGGGGGTGACATGCCCCCTTATGGGAGGGAAGCATCCAGGGAGGATTTCCTGAGAGCACAGGAAGTTTGCCAGCATGGGAAGGGTTAAAAGTTAAAATATGTTCATGATATAATTTTCAGTAATTATATCTTGTACAAGCATGAGCCACAATGATTATACACATGTAAACTCCTCAGCATACAAATACAAACCATAAACTAAGATGACAGCCAACACCTCCTTGCTAAGCGCCCAGAACAGGGAGTCAGAGGTAAGAGTTTCGAAGGGATGATGATGCCCAACCCTGAAATTCCACATGGCATCTTTCCTTCATCATGCTCCTCATCACCCTTAGGAGGCCAGGCCAGGAGATTGGACAGAAAAAGATTCCAAAGTCTCTGAACCTCCGACACCAGTCCTAACCTTGCCTGTGTGCCTGGGTGAGCTCAGCCTTCCTGTACTTA
Source organism: Neomonachus schauinslandi (assembly GCF_002201575.2). Taxonomy (NCBI): domain Eukaryota; kingdom Metazoa; phylum Chordata; class Mammalia; order Carnivora; family Phocidae; genus Neomonachus; species Neomonachus schauinslandi. The sequence goes on along the minus strand of NC_058408.1, from coordinate 128,317,798 downwards.
CTGCAGTGGAGAGATAACCTCTGAGAAGCTACGTTCTCCAAAGGACTGAAAAGGAATAAAGTCATCATGCTGGTGCCTAATTATATTTAAAAGAGGTGTCTATGGTTTGCATTTCCTCTGGGTATCTAGCAATGTGGGAGGCAGAATCCATTTTTGAGGGTACACAACTAGAATTTCAGAGACCAGATGAGAAGAAGTTGTTTGGCAAGACACAGTGTAAGCTATTTTCTTCCCTTACTGAACTGTCATACTGGGGGGCAATTCAATGCAGGGGGGCTGAGGGAATAGCTAAGCCAGCTGAGGCCAGAAGAGCCACCTCCCCGGGGCTGCAGGCTTGAGAGGAGTGTGAAAATCCGAGGTAATGCAACACTGACTCAGAATTAAAACTCCATCGAAGGAGATGGGTCACTAGGCCAAAGGGAAGATTTCAAGCAGCCTCCAATTAGAAGCAGCTTTGTAAAATGTATTAGACCATTATCCAGGGCTTTCATCTTGGGCCAAGAAAAATACATGATTTCTAACCACAAAAACTTGAGAAACAGACAAAAAGAACGTATTCCTCAAATTGCGCGATGGGGAGAACCGTCAGATGCAGAGAGAAATCATACGTATCCAAGCAGCACCGCCGCTCTAAGGAAGCTGTGCACGCATGCACACGTGTGTATGAGCGTGCATGCGCGCACGTGCACATGTCCACCATCTGCCTCCATGCGGGGTGCTTTCTGGGCCAGCTCTGTGGTGGGCAGGCCAGCCCTCACTGGGCTAGCTGGGAGGGACAGCCCCGGCCAGATGGTGTCCACCTGCATTTGATTACCACCCACCACGCTGGCTGGACGCAACCTCTAAACTCTGAAACATGCGTTTGGAATGGCCCAGCCTCAGGATAAACACACAACCTGGAGCCTGTCAGAAGGTCTCTTTTTCAAAGCAGACTGCCCAGGCAATAGCCAAGTGACAAGGTCATTCAGTCTTTCAAGTCCCTGGAGGGCCTGGCTTGGTCTGGACTTCCTCACGTGAGGGCTTCTCCAGCCGCAGAGGTTTTGTCTGACCAGAGGTTGAAGCCCCTCCTAGGGGGCAGCTGTCTCCCACACCCTCTGAAAAAGAAAAGCACGAGGGGAAACTGGCACGTGCTGCAGGAGGAGGGAGGTGGGTCAGAGAAAAGAATTTTTCTAACACAGAAGGCTGCTAAAACACCAGCCGGTGGTAAAGGAGGCCAGTGGAATTTCTTCCTACAGAGATTTTAAAGGAATACATTATAGATTCTCCCCAATCTGGCAGGGAGGGGGTGAGGGGTTCTTATCTTGTCTTGTTGCAAGGATGGGTGAGATTATTTCCAGCTCAAGAACTTCTGATCCTGCTCACTGAGGTACCCAGGGGAGAGGATGGCTTTGTCCCAGCAGTTTGGCAAGCCTAGGGACGGATGTGGCAGCGTCCAGAGTAGTATCAAACCTGCGCACAGAAAGAACCCGTGCCTTTCATCTCAGACGTAGTTGCCCAACCACTGGAACCTGCCCAAAAGCCTGCCCCAAGCACCTGCACTAAGAAGGTATCAATCAGCATCCAAGAGGCCAAAATGACCACTAACACCAGGCAGAGATGAATGGGAACCCAGGAGAGACTTTCTGGTGGAAACACAACAGTTCAGGTGGGCAGAAAAGATGATCTAAAAGTTGGCATCTCGTGCTCAACACCATTAGTTAATAGGGAAGCTCAAATCAAAACCACAGTGAGGTACCACTTCATCCCCCTTACGATGGCTAAAATAAAAGACAATAACAAGTGTTGACGAGTATGTGGAGAAATTGCAACTCTCACACACTGCAGGTGGGAATGTCAAATGGCAGAGCTGCTTTGTAAAACAGTCTGGCAGCTCCTCAAAGAGTTAAACATAGAGTTACCGCATGACCCAACAGTTCCACTCCTAGGTATACACCCAAAAGAACTGAAAATATATGTTTACACAAAAAACTGGGGTGCCTGGGTGGCTCAGTCAGTTAAGCGTCTGACTTCAGCTCAGGTCATGATCTCAGGGTCCTGGAATTGGGCCCTGAGTCAGGCTCCACGCTCAGCAGGGGAGTCTGCTTGTCCTTCTGCCCCTCCCCCCTGCTCATGCTCTCTCTCTCAAATAAATAAAATCTAAAAAACAAAACAAAACAAAAAAAACCTTTTACATTAATATTCATAGTAGCATTATTCATAATAGCCAAAAAGTGGAAGCAACCCAACGTCATCAATGGATGAGTGGACAAACAAAATGTAGTACATCCATACAATGGAATAAAGAAGAATGATGCACTGATACAACATGGATGAACCCTGAAAACATTGTGCTAAGTGAATAAAGCCAGATACAAAAGGCCATATAATGTATGATTCCATTTATACAACATGTCCAGAATAAACAAATCCAGAGACAAAAAGTAGATTAGTGGTTGCCAGGGGCTAGGGGGAGTCAAGGGGGAGTGACTACTAATGGGCACAGTTTCTTTTTGGGGTGATGGAAATGTTCTGGAATTAAATAGTGATGATGGTTGTAAAACCTTCTGAATATTCTGAAAAACACTGAATTGTATACTTTAAAAAGGTAAACTTAATGGTATGTGAATTATATAAAAAAAAAAAATTGGTATCTTAGGTACACCTCAGTGCTAGGGGGAGCAAGGCCAACCACACCACGTAAGCCAGGTCTTCGTCTGACTCTACCTATTAATAACTACTATGATTAACTGAATGCCTATTAAGTTTTAGGCCTTGGACTAAGTACTTATGTCACAGCATTTAATTCTCCAACAAGACTCAGCCACTGTTATCTTCATTTAACTAACATGAGAAAAAGACACTAAAGAGAGTTTAAGTAATATTCCGTATGTCACACAGCAAGCAAGAGACAGCTTGGACTTGAAGTCTGCCTGACTCCAAAGTCCATCTTCTTACTGCCATGTGACCTCAGGCAAGACATTTAACCTCTCTGTGCCCCAGTTTCCTCATCCATCAAATAAGGATAATAACAAAACAGTAACTATTTCAGAGTTGTGAGGATTAAATGTTAGAAAATGCCTGCAACACTATAAGCATTGCATCACTTACACTAAGTAAAAGAAGCTAGTCACAAAAGACCATGTATTGTATGATTCCACTGATATGACATGATAAATAATATAACTTGTTTTTTGGGGTTTTTTTAAAGATTTTATTTATTCATTTGAGAGAGAGCATGAGCAGGGGTCAGGGAGGGGCAGAAGGAGAGGGAGAAGCAGACTCCCTGCTGAGCAGGGAGCCCAACACTGGCTTGATCCCAGGACCCCAAGGATCATGACCTGAGCAGAAGGCAGATGTTTAACCGGCTGAGCCACCCAGGTGCCCCATATAACTTGTAATATATAATACAAATTATGTGTATATTATATAAAATGTCCATAGTAGGCAAATCTGTAGAGACAGAAAGCAGACTGGTGACTATGTAGGTCTGGGGGACTGAGGACAAATGTGGAGTGACTGCTAATGCTTAACTTAACATCTTTTTAGGGTGATGAAGAAATTCTAAAATTAGATTATGATGGTTACATAACTCTGTGAATGTACTAAAACCACTAAATTATACATGTTAAGTGGGTGAACTGTATGGTATGTGAATTATATCTCAATAAAGCTGTTCTTAAAAATTGAGGGGGACAAGAAAAGATTGATAGTAAAAAAATTCAAACTACAGACATATAGATATAGGTACAGACATACAAAGAGATGTTCAACCTCACTCATGATAGGAGAAACGCAACTTAAATACAAATTAAAGCAACAAGAGGGACAGCTGGGTGGCTCAGTCGATTAAGCATCTGCCTTCAGCTCAGGTCATGATCCCAGGACCCTGGGATCAAGTCCCGCATCAGGCTCCTTGCTCAGTGGGGCGCCTGCTTCTCCCTCTGCCTGCCGCTCCCCCCCACTTGTGCTCTCTTTCTCTGACAAATAAATAAATAAAATCTTTTTAAAAATCTCTTTTAAAAAAATAAAGCAACAAGAGACACGATTCTCACCTATCAGATCAGCAAAATTAAAAAAGTAGGATATCATTCTATTGGTGAGGCTGTGGAGAAAGAGGTATTTTCATACACTGCTGGTGGGGATACAAGTTAGTACAACCATTTTGGAGGGTAAGTTAGTAATACCTAACAAAATTACATCTATTTTACCTTTTGACACAGCAATCCCACTTCTAAGAATTTGTAATTGCAAAATATTGGAGACAACCTAAATGCCCATTCATAGAAGAGTGGTTCAAAGAGTATTATGCAGCTATGAGGAAGAGCTAACAAACTGATATGGATACTGTCAAGTAAAAAAAGGCAAAAAGTACTACAGTATACTACCTGTTGAGGAAGAAAGAGGGGGAGACAGTAAAATATACATACATCTGCTCATTTGTGCAAAAAGCAACACAGCAAGAATAAATCAGAAACTACTAAGATTAGCTACCTACAGGCAGTAGGTAGGAACAAGGTGGAAAGGACTGCAGGGCGGGGGGGGCAGGGCACATTTCTCTGAATATATATCCTGGTGTACAATAGGTGCTCAATAAAGACGAAAAGAACGAACTAACAGGCTCAGGCAGCAACCCTTTCCATCCAGATCCAGTCTGACCCCAGAGGAAGTGGCCCTGCTGGCCTCCAGGTCCTCTCGTACCTGTGGAAGTGCTCTGGCAATCCTACAGTGAAGCTGGCAACAAGCCTTACCCCTCTCACGGCACAAATGGGACCACCCACCTAACTTTTCAAGATGTGTTTGCCTGGGCGCCTGGGTGGCTCAGTCGTTAAGCGTCTGCCTTCGGCTCAGGTCATGATCCCAGGGTCCTGGGATCGAGTCCCGCATCGGGCTCCCTCCTCGGCGGAAAGCCTGCTCTCCCTCTCCCACTCCCGCTGCTTGTGTTCCTGCTCTCGCTATCTCTGTCTCTGTCAAATAAATAAATAAAATCTTAAAAAAAAAAAAAAGAAAAGATGTGTTTGCCTACTGTAAGCCCACAGCTCAGGATGTGGCAACATACCTGCGCTGCAAGGCAAACACTCTCGGCATTGTATAATTACACTCAGCCGGGCCCTGGGCTGAAGAAGTGTGCTGCCGGGGAAGGGTGCGGTGAGAGCCAGCCCAGGTATCCAGGGCTCTTTCACTTCCCTCTCCGAAAAGCAGCAAACACCCACCAACCATCAAAAGACCAGTGGGTCAGGAAGAGTCAATACATTAATCTGATCTACTGCTCTGTCTGGGCAGTTTAAATTCCAGAATAACAAACAGGAGCCCTGGTCGGTGTACCCAGAAACAAATGTGGAGGGGCCAGGAAACAGGAAATGGATCTAGCCCTTCCCCTCATCCTTCTGGCCATCTCCAGCCTCCCCTGATCTGGGGAGGCTCCAGCTCTTGACCTAGTTCCTAAAAAGACTTCATCGTGGGCCAGAGGACTCTGGTGTCGCTGAAATAGAGCGACCAACTTGTCCTTGTTTTTGCGGGACTTTCCTGGCTTTAGAATTGAAAACCTCACGTCCTGGGAAAGCCGTTAATCTCAGGCAAATGGGAACAATCACCCAACACTTAAGTGTCACTACCTGACCCACACAAAGAAAATGCCGCCAAATCCAAAAGCGCCAAATCCAAAAGCACCAAATATGCATCAAGAGCCACCAAAATGTCAGCAGAATCTCTGCAGCCAGGCTGCCTCTGCTCAAGTTCTGGCTCTGCTACTTCCTGGCTGGAGGGCAAATCACGTATCCTCTCTGTGCCTCAATTTCTTCATCTGTAGAAACAGAGATATGAAGAATAAACCCTAAGGTAAACTCTGGAGTCCAGGTGATAATGATGTGTCAATGTAGATCCATCAATTGTAACAAATGTGCCATTCTGGTACTGGATGCTGATAGTGGGGGAGGCCGTGCATGTGTGGGGGTGGAGGGTATATATGGGAACTTTACATCCACTCAATTTTGCTGTGAACCTAAAACTGCTCTAAAATATAAAGTCCATTTAGGGCGCCTGGGTGGCTCAGTCGTTAACTGTCTGCCTTCGGCTCAGGTCATGATCCCAGGGTCCTGGGATTGAGCCCCGTATCGGGCTCCCTGCTCCACGGGAAGTCTGCTTTCTCCCTCTCCCTCTGCAGCTCCCCTCTGCTTGTGCTCTCTCTCTCGCTGTCTCTCTGTCAAAAAATAAATAAAATCTTTAAAAAAATAAATAAAGTTCGTTTAAAAAAATATTAAAAAGTCCATTTTTATTTATTTTATTTGTTTGTTTGTTTAAGTAGGCTCCACACCCATTGTGGAGCCCAACACGCAGCCTGAACTCATGACCCTGAGATCAAGACCTGAGCCAAGGTCAAGAGTCAGACGTTTAACAGACTGAGCCACCCAGGTGCCCCTAAAGTCTATTTTTAAAAATGGAGACATGAGGGGCGCCTGGGTGGCTCAGTCATTAAGCGTCTTCCTTTGGCTCAGATCATGATCCCAGGGTCCTGGAATCGAGCCCCACATCGGGCTCCCTGCTTCACCCTCTCCCTCTGCCTGCTTCTCACCCTACTTGTGCTCACTTTCTGTCAAAAAAATAAATAAAAAATTAAAATAAAAAAATAAAATGGAGATACAAGTAGCCATCATGTGGGAGCTACTTAAATGAGTTAATGCATATGAATCCCTCAGAGCAGTGCCTGGAACACAGCACGTACTGTCTCAGTGTCAGCTATTATCTATAGAGTTCCCAGTTCTGGAAATTCACCCTAAGAGCATAATCTTGTATTTGGAAAAAGTCTTGTGCATAAATATATTCCATGGTATTTAAAGAGTAAAGAATCTAGAAGCAGTCTAAATGCTCGACAAGCTGAGGTAAGCTGAGTTCTGGTGCATGGAGTGCTGAGACATCACACAGTCATTAAAACTGAGAGTTCTGGGGGTGCCTGGGTGGCTCAGTCATTAAGTGTCTGCCTTCGGCTCAGGTCATGATCCCAGGGTCCTGGGATCGAGCCCCGCATCGGGCTCCCTGCTCCGCGGGAAGCCTGCTTCTCCCTCTCACACTCCCCCTGCTTGTGGTCCCTCTCTTGCTGTGTCTCTCTCTGTCAAATGAATAAATAAAATCTTTAAAAAAAACAAAAAAAACCTGAGAGAACAGGACCAATCTCTGAGCTTTGAGAAGTGAAGGGAAGCCTTGTGGTTGCTGGTGGGAATGTACAGTAGTGCAGCTACAAAACAGTACGGTGGTTCCTCAAAAAAACTAAACACAGCTTTATTGTATGATTCAGCAACTCCATTTCTGGGTATAACCCAAAAGAAATGAAAACAGTGACTCAAACAGATACTCGCACACCCATGTTCACAGCAGCATTGTTCACAGTAGCCGAAAGGTGAAAACAACCCAAATGTCTATTCATCAGTAAATGGATAAACAGAATGTGGTATGTCTACACAATGGAATATTATTCCGCCTTAAAAAGGAAGGAAACTCTGACACATGCTACAACATGGATGAACCTTGAGAACACTATGCTAAGTGACATAAGTCAGACACAAAAGGGCAAATGTATGATTCCACTCATATGAGGTCCCTAGAGTAGTCCAATTCACAGACACAGAAAACAGAACGGTGGTTGCCATATCTCCATTAAAAAATGCAGATATGAGTAGTAGAATGGGGTGGGGGAGGTGGAATGGGGAGTTATTGTTTAATGAGTACAGAGCTTCAGTGGGAAGATGAAAAAGTTCTGGAAATGGATGGTGGTGACAGCTATATAACAATGTGAATGTACTTAATTTCACTGAACTGTACACCTAAAAATGGTTAAAATGGTAAATATAGATTTTACTGAACAGTCATGAAAAACCATGAAACAAAATCTCATACAAAGTGATTCAAAATATTTGTGCAGGGGCTGCTGGGTGGCTCAGTTGGTTGAGCAACCGACTCCTCATTTCGGCTCATGAGGGTCATGATCTCAGGATTGTAGGATCGAGCCCCACATTGGGCTCCATGCCCAGTGCGGAATCTGCTTGTCCCTCTCTCTCTGCTCCTCCCTCTGCTTGTGCTCTCTTTCTCTCTCTCTAAAATAAATAAATAAAATCTTAAAAAAGCATATTTGTGCATACACACACAATGGAAAAATATATGAAAAAATATATGTGAGGAAAAGACAGGAAGAAAAGGCAATAAAATTATCATAGTGGCTATCACAGTGCAATTTTTCTTTTTCAAACTTCTTTGTATTGTCCAAATTTTCTACTCTTTATAATCTCTGGTCTAGACTGTAAACCCCACAAGGACAGGGCTGTGTCTTATCCACTGCTGTATCTGCCAGACTTCTCACAGAATCTATTGGCTGAGGGTACATACTGGACATTCCAGGTATGACAGGAGAGGCCTGTAGTCAGCACCCTCTCTCCCCACGGGTGGCTTGGATACTTCCATTGGGATCTGAAGCAAGGAATGCTGGGCCAACTAAGGTGGCTGTCAAGGGTCCACCTTGTGGGGGTGGTACCTCTAAAGTCAGGTCTAGGGGCTGTGGCTCAGTCTCAAGCTCAATATTGTTGTCAAAAGAAAAGGAAGAGTACACTATTTGCCTCAGGAAACATATGGCACAGGAGGCCAGGCCAGTCCAATCCCAGAACCACTTCATTCCCTATAAAGACTCCTGTTGTCTCTCCTTCCCCTTTCCTCTTTCCCTACTTCTTGGTGGGTCTTCCCCTCTAATCAGCCCTACTTGGAAATTAGGCTTAGTTCCTGGCCTTACTGGGTTGGACATCCTCTCCCAGAAGAATGGAGCCTGTAGGTCCTGTCCCTGGGGAACAGACTGCAGACCTTTTCCCTTGGTGGCTTTCCTCCACAGGCACCCACAACCTCCATTTGTGTCTCTAATAGGCATAGGGCAAAGCCTAGCCTTAGCCCCAACTGGACCCAGAGATTACAAAAAGCCCTAAACCGAAGACCTCCAGTAGCTCTGGGGCTCTGCAAGGAGGCTGCCTATCTCTTCTCCACCTCTGCCTCTCAGAGCAGTGCCAAGCACATTCAAGGACCACCCATCCAAACTCCAGCACATGTTTGGAGCACCATGTTTCTTGAGGTGAATTTGCTCCAAGGCCCTCAGTAGTGCCCCAAACCTCATGATGCCCTGCCTCAGTCAGTTAAGCGTCCAACTCTTGGTTTCAGCTCAGGTCATGATCTCAGGGTCCTGGGATTGAAACCCATGTCAGGGTCCACACTCAGCACAGAGTATGCTTGAGATTCTTTCCCCTTCCCTCTACCTCCCCCTCTGCTCCTCTCCCTGCTCATGCTCTCTCTTTCTAAAATAAATAAGAACATTTTTTTTAAAAGATTTTATTTATTTATTCATGAGAGACAGAGAGAGAGGCAGAGGGAGAAACAGGCTCCCAAGGAGCAGGGAGCCCGATGCGGGACTCGATCCCAGGACGCTGGGATCATGACCTGAGCCGAAGGCAGACGCTTAACCATCTGAGCCACCCAGGCGCCCTAAATAAGATCATTTTTAAAAAAGAGGAAATTATATATGGTCCTTTACTTGACCATTGTTTTCTTGTTGAATAGGAGGTTGCTTCCAAAGCTGCACTCTTTTGTACTTTGGCAAAGATCTTAATGCATATTGCTTTTTTGCTTGTTTTCCCTCAATAACTCATATTTGGGGAAATCCACATTATTCCCTTGGATTTAGAGTCCCAGAATAAGAGATTTTATTTTTTTATTTTTTTTTAAAGATTTTATTTTCTTATTTTTTATTTTTTTATTTTTTTAAGATTTTTATTTTATTTATTTGACAGAGAGAGAGATAGAGCAGGAACACAAGCAGGGGGAGTGGGAGAGGGAGAAGCAGGCTTCCCGCCGAGCAGGGAGCCCGATGTGGGACTCGATCCCAGGACCCTGGGATCATGACCTGAGCCGAAGGCAGACGCTTAACGACTGAGCCACCCAGGCGCCCAAGATTTTATTTATTTATTTGAGAGAGAGAGAATGAGAGAGAGCACATGAGAGGGGGGAGGGCCAGAGGGAGAAGCAGACTCCCCGTCGAGCAGGGAGCCCGGTGCGGGACTCGATCCCAGGACTCCAGGATCATGACCTGAGCCGAAGGCAGTCGCTTAACCAACTGAGCCACCCAGGCGCCCCAGAATAAGAGATTTTAGAAGTTGGTCTGAGCACTAAAGAAAGAAGGCATTCCGACTAGGATCCAGGTGTGTGCTATCACATGCGGCCAACTTCATCCACCTTTTGGTGTAGGGTCACCAAACTGGTAGGTAAAGGAAATGAGGCACGCCCCAAGTGTCGGGCGGCATTTCTGATATTGACCAGTTTCTCTGCTCCCAGGTCCCACTATATCTAGGCCAATACCAATGCTGCACTGTGACACCAAACCAACCTCCATGTCCCAAACACCCCCCCAACCCCATACCATGACTACTGCCGCCCTCAACCTGGAAGGCCCTTCTAGACCAGTCTTATCTTCCCAAATCCTCTTGCCAAAGCTCTTCTGAATTACCGTGTCTTTTGCTCTTTTTTATGCTTTTTTCCCCCCCACACTATGTTCTCTCAAAGCACTGTTTTGTCTCTAATACAGTTCTTTGTGTGGTTTCCCTTACATGTTAAGCAAGGGTCTCTCACATTATACTGTGGAGTCCTGCCATTATTCTACTTCTTTGTAGTTCCCCAAAGTGACACACACTGAACCCAGAACAATGCTGGTACTTAGTAGGTATCAAAAGATATCACCGACTCCTGGTGACATGCACATACTGAGACTAAACAAATGTTTATTAACTAGACTGAATCTGAGAAAAGAGGCAAAGTTTTATAAGATTTAGAATGGTAGGTTAAGAGGTAAGGAGGAAAATGCTAGACTAAGGTTATGGGCTGAAGACCTGAGGCAGAGTGGTGAGCCCACCAGCAGTGACCAGGAATCCAGGAAGTGAGGAAGGTAGACATCAGAAATTCTTAGTCTTGGTCTCCCTGGACCCTTTGGAGATCCCAGGGTAGACTTAGGGTGGCAATTACACAAAATTACACCACTCTAGGATCCTATAAGATGCCAGAGAGGAGTCCAGGGACATGGGCAAGAATACAGGGAATGGAGGTCGCCTGAGCCAACACAAGCCCAGCCCATCACTCCCTTGCTGACCCTTGAGCAAGTTAACTTACACATGCCCCCATTTCCTCAGCTGTTAAACTGGGATAAAGATACTTCCCTCAAAGGGGAGTTGGGAGGCTTAAAATGGGATGGCCCAGTGTCTAGCACCCAGCCAGGATGCCCCCGCCCCCAAGAAGCTAGCATTCATCCTTCCTTTGCTTAGGGCTCAGTAGAAGCAGTCTCTGTGTATCATTTCTCCCTTAAAAATTCAGCAGATGGGGTGCACCTGGGTGGCTCAGTTGGTTGAGCATCCAACTCTTGGTTTCAGCTCAGCTCATGATATCATGGGTGGTGGGATCGAGCCTCATGTCGGGCTCCATGCTCAGTGGAGAGTCTGCTTGAGACTCCCTCCCCCTGCCCCTCCCTCCACTTGCATGCATGCGCCCTCTCTCATAAATAAATCTTTAAAAAACATCAGCAGATGATTCTAGGTTCCCAACTTCTGGACTCTGGAGTTTAATCAGTGTCCATCCTTCAAGGGCTGCCCAATATTGGATCTAAACATTTACAAAGGGGCACCTGGGTGGCTCAGTCGGTTAAGCATCTGCCTTAAGCTCAGGTCATGATCCCAGGGTCCTGGGATTGAGCCTCACATCAGGCTCCCTGTTCACTGGGGAATCTGCTTCTCCCTCAGGCCCTCCAGCCCTGCCCCCCGCTTGTGCTCTCTCTCTCAAATGAATAAATAAAAATCCTTAAAAAATAAATAAACATTTGCAAAGCTGATGTTTTTATTTTTGAACAATTCACATTTACAGATACTTCATTAGCTGTTTTGAAATGGTGTTTGGTGACTACACAAATACTATACTAAATAGAGAAACTTTGTAAAATTCTTTTGAAATATGTTTATAAGGTAATATTTTGCACAGCTAAGATTTTTTAAAAACATTCAGCTATATTGTATTAATTTTGTATAATCGCAAGAAAAGAAAAGAAGGGAAGGAGAGGGGGAGGGAAGAGGCAGGAAGGAAGGGAAAAATGACAGCCACTGAGACTGCATCCTACACTGAGCTGGGAGTCTGACGAGGCCACAGAGCACAGCAGCCACCTCTGAGCTTTAACTCCGAATAGTAGATGTTCTTTCCATTACATAGCATCCAACGAGATTCATGGAATGCATTTGCCTCACTCAGGTAGATGTTTCCTGAGATCCCTTGTTGGGAGCCAAGACCACATTCCCAAAGCATTCCTCAAGGTTCCAAACAGTAGCTCATAGGACTGATTCAGCTGAGAATCCAGCTGAACTCACCTGGCTCCCAACCCTTAGGGCATTTAACTCTATCCCAGGTTTTCAGTGAGCAAAGAGCTTCCCCAGACTGAGACATTGAGCCTAAGAAAAAGACCAGGTGGTCAAAAGGTACAAGCTTTTTCCAGTTATAAGCTAAGTCCAGGAGGATGTAACGTACAACATGATGACTATAGTTAACACTGCTGTATGGTATATTTGAAAAAAAAAAAATTTGTAAGTAGGTTCCATACCCAATGTGGGGCTTGAACTCACAACTCTAAGATCAAGAGTTGTATTTTCTGGGTGCCTGGGTGGCTCAGTTGGTTAAGCAACTGCCTTCAGCTCAGGTCATGATCCTGGAGTCCCAGGATCGAGTCCTGCATCGGGCTCCCGGCTCAGCAGGGAGTCTGCTTCTCCCTCTGACTCTCTCCCCTCTCATGCTTTCTGTCTCTCTCTCAAATAAATAAAATCTTAAAAAAAAAAAAAGTTGCATGTTTTACAAACTGAGCCAGCCGATTTAAAATTGCTAAGGGAGGGGCGCCTGGGTGGCTCAGTCGTCAAGCATCGGCCTTTGGCTCAGGTCATGATTCCAGGGTCCTGGGTTTGAGCCCCGCATCGGGCTCCCTGCTTGGCGGGAAGCCTGCTTCTCCCTCTCCCACTCCCCCTGCTTGTGTTCCCACTCTCGCTGTGTCTCTCTGTCAAATAAATAAATAAAATCTTTAAAAAAATAAATAAAGTTGCTAAGGGAGTAAATCCTAAGTGATCTCATCACATACACACACACACACACAAATACACACATTTTTCTTTCTTTTTTTTTTTTTTTTATCCATATGAGATGATGGATGTTAAACTTACTGTGATAATCATTTCCTAAAATATGTGGTCATTATACTGTACATGTTAAACTTATACAGCTGCTATATGTCAACTATATCTCCATAAAACTGGAAAAAAGGGGCACCAAGGTGGCTCAGTTGGTTAAGCATCTGTCTTTGGCTCAGGTCATGATCCTGGAGTCCTAGGATCAAGCTCTGCGTCGGGCTCCCTGCTCAGTGGGCAGCCTCCTTCTCCCTCTGCCCTTCACCCCGCTCGTGTTCTCTTTCTCTCTCTGTCTCTCTCAAATAAATAAATAAAATCTTAAAAAAAAAACTGGAAAAAATTTTTGAATAAAATAAAATAATTTTTAAAAAGGAAAAATACCAAGCCAAGAGTAGCAGACCCTTTTTCTGCAGGGTGGTGAAAGCTCATAGTTCACCCTCCCTTAGTGGAGACCTACCATACCTTCTCCCCTCTACTCCCAACCACCAGCAAAGAACCAAAAGGTCAGTCCCCCAGGGGGATTCCAAGCCAGCCTGGCACTGTATAAAAAGTCTAGACCAAAGAAGAGCCTGGTGTTGGGTTTCTTGGCATCATTACAACAGCTCCCACTCTTGGCTTTGGTTTAAACAACATCTATACAAAATCTCTTTTTTTTTTTTTTAAAGATTTTATTTATTTATTTGAGAGAGAGAGAATGAGAGAGAGCGAGTACATGAGAGGGGGGAGGGTCAGAGGGAGAAGCAGACTCCCTGCCAAGCAGGGAGCCCGATGTGGGACTCGATCCAGGGACTCCAGGATCATGACCTGAGCCGAAGGCAGTCGCTTAACCAACTGAGCCACCCAGGCGCCCATATACAAAATCTCTTTAAAAATAAGAAAAGACAGAGGCACTTCGCTGGCTCAGTCAGTACAGCAAGTGGCTCCTAATGTCTGGGTCCTGAGTTTGAGCCCCATATTAGGTATAGAGATTGCTTAAATAAATAAACTTAAAAAATAATAATAAGAGGGCGCCCGGGTGGCTCAGTCAGTTAAGCGTCTGCCTTTGGCTCGGGTCGTGATCCTGGGGTCCTGGGATCGAGTCCCATAACGGGCTCCCTGCTCCATGGGGAGTCTGCTTCTCCCTCTGCCTCTCTCTCTCTCTCTCTCTCTCTCATGAATAAATAAATAAAATCTTTAAAAAAAAAAAAAGGAGAAGAAAAGATAGGTAGGCCAACAGCAGCAAGATCACAGTCTGATTTGCGAAGTGAGGTGCCATGTGCATACAGGTGTACAGCTTGGGGCTTCTTACAGACCCAAGGGCCAGAGCATTCTGCCCAAGGGCCTTTTGTCCACCCACTATCCTCCTGGACTCTGAGAAGCCAGCTGCCCCAGAAGATCAAGACATGTGAAAGAGGATAATGGGAAGAAACAAATCCTTCCAGCATCTCAGTTCCCAAGGGCAAGGACTGTACTTTTTGTGTGTTCTGTACGTGGGTACATCATGTCACAGCTGAGCAAACGCTTAAATGGTAATCATATTCCCATTGCCGTCCAAAGAGATAACAAGGCTGAGACATTCAACGACAAGCAAGATAAGACAGCATTAAAAAAGCAATGAGCCTTCCTCTCTGTCACTATCAAAGTCAGACTCAAATATCTTAATGGCATTTCCTTTGAGCCACTTTTCTGCTATTTCCTTTTTAGGGAAACAAAACACCACTCAGCTCGGTTCCCATGCCTTCATACTGGTGCTAAGGTCCCACACTACTGGAAAAGTTTCCTAAAACCACACTCCTGCCTCCCCCCGTCACATCATCCCTTGCTTCCCTCACGAGTCAACAGATAATCTGTTGAATGTCACATTCTTTACATTGCCTTCAAACTCTCCTGCCTCATCTTGCTCCGTTGCCCTCCTCTCTTACCAAGCCCCAGACATACTGGCCTTCTTTCTGTCCCTTGAACACCTCAAGGTCCCTCCTGCCTCAGGGCCTTTGCTCTGGTTATTTTCACTGCCTATGATCTTCTCATGGTTGAGTGACCAGAGCACTGTACAACTCCAGGGAACACAAACAGCACAGAGTAACATGAATGGTGCCCCTGGAGTTGTATAATGTGACGGCCCTGGCTGCCACTTTGTCATTGAGTTCAAATGTTACATCTTCAAGGAAACCATCATTGGTTAACTGCTAAATGTACTGTCTCCACCCAACTTAACTCCTACTTCTACCCAGGTATTCCCTCGCACATCACCCCTGCTTTATTTTCAATACAGCACCTGCACTATCTAAAACTATCAATACTTGTACATGTTTCTCCTATAAGAATGTTAAGATCCATGAGAGCAGAAACTTTGCCTTCTTGCTCCCATGGTACTCCCAGCATGTAACAGAGCACCAGACATTTAGATAATGTGCACCAAACAGTTACGGAAATCAATTAAGGGCTTATCATGTACCAAGCACTGTACCAGGTGCTGGAGGTACTCCACCCCACCCTGATAAAGCAAAGGTCAGACATTTTTACCAAAATTGCACACCTCCTCCCAAAGGAAGGCTCTGACTCCTGTGAAAATGCAGTACATTTGGATTATCTTCCCTCTTAGGAGAGTAAGGGTCCAGACTGAAGGAATCCCCCTAAAAGAGCTAAATGCTCGGACTTGGTGCTGGACCGAGAGAATTCTTCACCTCTGGTGTGAGAATGCTTTCTCAACAGCCATAGAAAGCCCAAAAGAGGGCTACCAATGGGAAGCCACTGGATGGTGCTAAGCAGAGGGGTGACATGTGTGAGATGCTGTGGACGACTGCCCCCAGCCACAGAGCTAGCACAGAACTAAGGGATCCGTGTCAGCGATGTTCCTGCAAAGAAAGTTCCAATCCCGGGCGCCTGGGTGGCTCAGTCGGTTAAGCGACTGCCTTCGGCTCAGGTCATGATCCTGGAGTCCCGGGATCGAGTCCCGCATCGGGCTCCCTGCTCAGCGGGGAGTCTGCTTCTCCCTCTGACCCTCCTCCCTCTCGTGCTCTCTGTCTCTCATTCTCTCTCACAAATAAATAAATAAAATCTTTAAAAAAAAAAGAAAAAAGAAAAGAAAGTTCCAATCCCAAAGGCTCCCTGTGCAGCTACTGCCTTCTCCCTGGGCCTTTCCTCTGCACAAAACCCTGGCCACGGAATGAAAAATTGCAAGACTGGCTCCAGGAGGGCAGGAATCCAGAATGTCTGCAACCCGATATATTGGAAAAGCTAGAGCAGGAAGGAGAAGGGGTTAGGGCAAGCCACGGCGTTGTCTGTTGGTTTTCACTATACTTTCTCCTCTAACCAACCAAGCTGTTCAGAAGCATTTAGGAGTCAAAATACATCACAAGCAGAAAGTGCAGCCAGCCAGCCTGACCCCCTGGGATGGGATGGAGACCCTGGGCCAGGCCCCATTCTCTAGTAGTTACCCCTCCCATCAGGCATGGCTCCTGAACTCCTGACCTCATGTTGAAAGGCGTGAGATCAGAGTAAGGGAAACTGGTGGTCAGAGGCAGGGCTCCAAGTGCCCCCAGGCATCACATGGAGGTCAGCACTGGAAAAACAAAGCATCTCCTTGATTGGTCTTCTTGTGACAAAGCCAGTTCTATGACTGGAACCTCAAGAAGCCTGAATAACATGCAAGGAAACAGGAAGGAAAGGGATCTTTGAAGGCCACTATCTTTTACTAACACACTAATAAAGCCTGGAGTCCAGTGGAACATGTCCCTCTGAGAAGCTGCTATGAACCCACATTCTCTCCAAGAAATGGGCAACTGGTCTAGCCCCAAACATAGGCCTGGCCACGTTTCTGAGCATGGTGACTCCTACTTGAAGAAAACCTTCCACCAGGCCTCAAGGCATGGACTGTAGGAAAGAAGGCAAGGAGGCTCCATGTGATCACTTAAGATTCAAAGGCTGTATCAGGCCCGCCTGCCCACAATGTTTTCCAGTTCAAGGACTCTTCAGCCAAAAAGATTGGGGGTCGGGGCGCCTGGGTGGCTCAGTCGTTAAGCGTCTGCGTTCGGCTCAGGTCATGATCCCAGTGTCCTGGGATCGAGCCCCGCATCGGGCTCCCTGCTCCGCGGGAAGCCTGCTTCTCCCTCTCCCACTCCCCCTGCTTGTATTCCCTCTCTCGCTGTGTCTCTCTCTGTCAAATAATAAATAGGATCTTTAAAACAAAACAAAACAAAAATATTAGGGCTCCATGAAGACCAGACCAAGAGTATGCTGCTCATTAATAAAAACCTCATGCCCAGAATTGCCCCAGCAATGACTATCTCTGTAGTAAATGAATGGCTGGACTCCTAACAGGCCAGTGGTTAATGCTGGATGGGAACCAAGTGTACCCACTCATCACCCAGGAGACCCAGTGCCAGGAGAGATCAACTATTACTAAATTATTTGATTTTTATGTATGGCAGAAAGCCTCAAAAGCCCCAACTGGAAGCCTATTTATTTCAGGAAATTACCTGAAAAGGATCTCATCCATCCCTTGGCACTTGTGCTTATACCTGTGAAACTTCTGTGTACGGTGGGTACACGGAGCCTGGGGCACTCTATACGGCCAGCCTCAGTCTTCTATATCCACACACCCAAGAAAGGAGAAAAGAGGAGGCTCATGGTGTTCATTTCCAGGTGACAATGACCACCAAACCTAACCACTGATCACCTTTCTAAGAGGAAAACAGAGGCGCTCGGGTGGCACAGTTGGGTAAGTGCCCAACTCTTAAGTTTTGGCTCAGGTCGTAAACTCAGGGATGTGAGACAGAGCCACGCATCAGGCTCCACTCTCAGTGTGGAGTCTGCTTAGAGACTCTCTCTCCTTCTCCCTCTGTCCCTCCCTGCCCAAATGAATAAATATTTAAATAAACATATAAATAAATAAACAAACAAACAAATAAATAAATGGAAAACAACAGCAGGAACAACACACCCCCTCAGGACTACCACCATGCATGGTGATTTGTACCAAAGGGACTGAGGAATTAACTGAGAGGTGGGTGGCCAGC
The DNA here is from genome assembly GCF_002201575.2 of Neomonachus schauinslandi. Classification (NCBI taxonomy): domain Eukaryota; kingdom Metazoa; phylum Chordata; class Mammalia; order Carnivora; family Phocidae; genus Neomonachus; species Neomonachus schauinslandi. The sequence goes on along the minus strand of NC_058408.1, from coordinate 128,299,602 downwards.
ACAGTCAGTACATTTACTACCTAAACTGCTCCTCATTCCTATGAGAAGTCAAGCAGCAAAAGAAAAAAAAAGAAAAGATGTAGTTGGGGCACCTGGGTGGCTCAGTCGGTTAGGCGGCTGACTCTTGATTTTGGCTCAGGTCCTGACCTCAGGGTCCTGGGATAGAGCCCCAAGTCAGCCTCCTCACTCAGCAGGGAGTCCGCTTGAGGATTCTCTCTCCCTCTGCCCCCTCCCCCCAACTCGCATTCTCTCTCTCTCTAATAAGTCTTTTAAAAAAATCATAATAAAAAAAAAGATGTAGGGGCGCCTGAGTGGCTCAGTTGGTTAAGCATCTACCTTGGGCTCAGGTCATGATCCCAAGGTCCTGGGATCAAGCCCCGCATCAGGCTCTCTGCTCAGCGGGGAGCCTGCTTCTCCCTCTCCCTCTCCCCGATGCCCCACCTGCTTGTACTCTCTGTCAAATGAATGAATAAAATCTTTAAAAAAAAAAAAAAAGAGGGCGCCTGGGTGGCTCAGTTGGTTAAGCGACTGCCTTCAGCTCAGGTCATGATCCTGGAGTCTCAGGATCGAGTCCTGCATCAGGCTCCCTGCTCAGCAGGGAGTCTGCTTCTCCCTCTGACCCTCCCCCCTCATGTGCTCTCTCTCTCTCTCTCTCTCATTCTCTGTCTTTCAAATAAATAAACAAATAATCTTTAAAAAAAAAAAAAAGAAGAAAAGAAAAGATGTAGTTAATGTAACATGGCAATGGGCAGGAACCATCTTCCCCAGCAAATATGCTGTTTTCATAATTTGGAAACCCTAGCAGCCCTGGGCTGACTGAATTTAGAAAAACACACTAGCCAGGCAGTGAGGAAGCTTTGGAAGATGTTAATTCCCAAAGTGAGGGGACTCACACAAGACAAAAGCCTAATGCACACCTGGGCCAGCAACACTCACCAAGAATTATTTACAGAAATCATCATGAAGACAAATACAAGATCACAAACAAAAGGTGATAGGATTAGTAATATTTTTTTTCTCTCTTCTCTTAATTTTCAACATTTTGGGTAAAATGGTTCAACTGTCTTTATAAGTAAAAAAAGCAAATTTATAACTAAAAAGTAACAACAATGATGGATGGAACAAGAAAAGTAGAGGCCAGGAAAGTTTTGCATTTTGGAAAGTCTTCTCGATGCTGGTTCAATTAAGACAGAGAGTTTGAGGTCTGGCTGGGATCTCAAGGAGCCTGGTGTACTCATTTCTCATCTAAAGCAAGGTGAAGCTTGCCAGGGTCTGAAGTGGTCAAGTGTGCATACAAGTCTTTCCATCATCTGTACTGGAAGGCACAATCAATCTTGAACCTTTGGATTAAGACTAGGTCCCAGTACCAGCTACAGACTTTATGGACGACACCATCACTGGGGAAAAGGTATAGAATTCATGAGCCAGCCCCAATTAAAACCAACGGAGACAAAGGAATTCAGATGTGGACCCAGTACTACTCAGGGGAACTAACTCACTTAATTGCTTGAGAAGTGACCAAAAGGCAAACATGCCAAAAATATAATCAGCCCCATAATTATGTCTGAACCCATAATGTGAGAAAAAGGGTATGTGTGATTGGGGGTGAAGTGGGAAGTGGGATGAGGTTAGGAACAAAAACCAAGATATGGAGGCGCCTGGGTGGCTCAGTCGTTAAGCATCTGCCTTTGGCTCAGGTCATGATCCCAGGGTCCTGGGATCAAGCCCTGTGTCGGGCTTTCTGCTCCGTGGGAAGCCTGCTTCTCCCTCTCCCACTCCCCCTGCTTGTGTTCCCTCTCTCGCTGTGTCTCTCTCTGTCAAATAAATAAATAAAATCTTAAAAAAAAAAAAACAAGATATATCACCAAAGTAGAGATATAGATAGAGATAAGCATATGGAAAGATGCTCAACATCATATGGCATCAGGAAATTGCAAATTAATACAACAATGAGATACCACGCCACCCCTATTAGAATGGTTAAAATCCAAAAAACTGACAATACCAAATGCGGGTGAGGACACAGAATAAGAGGAACTCTTATTCACTGCTGGTGGGAATGCAAAATGGTACAGCCGCTTCGGAAGACAGTTTGGCTATTTCTTACAAAATTAAACATACTATTACCATATGATCCAGCAACTTTACCCAAATGAGTTGAAAACTTATGTCCACACAAAAACCAGCATATGAATGTTTATGGCAGCTTTATTCAAAATTGCTAAACACTGGAAACAAGATGTCCTTCAATAATAAATGAATAAACTATAGTGTATACACACAATGGAGTATTACTCAGTGATAAAAGGAACTGAGCAAACCACAAAAAGACATGGAGGAACCTTAAATGCATATTACTCAGTGAAAGAAGTCAGCCTGAAAAGGCTATGTATTGTATGAATCCAACTGCATGACATTTTGGAAAAGGCAACACAGTAAAACGATAAGTGGTTGCAAGAGGCTTGCTGGGGGGAGGGAAGGAGGGATTAATAGGCAAAGAACAGCACATTTTTAGGGCAGTAAAACTATTCTGCATGATACTATAATGGTATTTCAGGACGTGTATTTGTCAAAACTCACAAAACTATGTAACACAAAGTGTAAACCCTTATGTAAACTGTGGACATCAATTAGTAATAATGTATTAGTATTGGTTCATCAATTGTAACAATGTACCACACTAATACAAGATGTTAATAACAAGAGAAACTATAAGCAAATTAAGGTATATATGGGAACTCTGTACTATGTGTTACAATTTTCTATAAATCTAAAGCTGCTCTAGAATGTAAACCTCATTAATTTAAAAAAATCATTACAGTTCACTCATATGTGGAATTTAAGAAACAAAATAAACGAAGAAAAAAAGAGACAAACCAAGAAACAGACTCTTCACTATAAAGAACAAACTGATGGTTACTGGAGGAGAGGTGGGTGAGGGAATGAGTGAAATAGGTAAAGAGGAATAAAGAGTACATTAATCATGATGAGCACTGAGTAATGTACAGAATTGCTGAATCACTATATTTTACCCCTGAACCTAATATAACACTGTACATTAACTATACCAGAATTAAAATTTCTAAAAATAAATTTTAAAAAATGGCTAAAATGGTAAAGTTTATGTTATGTACATTTTAGAATAAAAAAACATAATAAATAAATAAATACAGGAATTTAAAAAAATTTTTTAAATAGAGAATGCTTTCTTTTATTTATTTTTTTTAAAGATTTTATTTATCTGAAAGAGAGAGACAGCAAGAGCGGGAACACAAGCAGGGGGAGCTGGTGAGGGAGAAGCAGGCTCCCGGCTGAGCAGGAAGCCCAACTTGGGGCTAGATCCCAGGACGCTGGGATCATGACCTGAGCCAAAGGCAGACACTTAATGACTGAGCCACCCAGGCATCCTGTCATATCACTTTTTAAAAACATTTTAATTCCTGGGGCGCCTGGGTGGCTCAGTCTATTAAACGTCTGCCGTCGGCTCAGGTCATGATCTCGGGGTCCTGGGATTGAGCCCCACGTCAGGCTCCCTGCTCAGTAGGGGGTCTGCTTCTCCCTCTCCCTCCGCCCTGCCCCCTGCTCATGTGCGCTTTCTCTCTCAAATAAATAAAATCTTTTTTTTTTTTTTTTTAAAGATTTTTTTTTTTTTTATTCATGAGAGACAGAGCGAGAGAGAAAGGCAGAGGGAGAAGCAGGCTCCCAAGGAGCAGGGAGCCCGATGCGGGACTCGATCCCAGGACCCTGAGATCATGACCTGAGCCGAAGGCAGACGCTTAACCATCTGAGCTACCCAGGCGCCCTCTTTTTTTTTTTTTAAGATTTTATTTATTTATTTGACAGAGAGAGACACAGCAAGAGAGGGAACACAAGCAGGGGGAGTGGGAGAGGGAGAAGCAGACTTCCCGCCAAGCAGGGAGCCCGATGCGGGGCTCGATCCCAGGACCCTGGGATCATGACCGGAGCTGAAGGCAGACGCTTAATGACTGAGCTTCTATGTGGGTAAAGGACAAGAGGGGTGGGGACTGCAGGAGCCAGACTGCCTGGGTTTCCAGCCCAGCTCCAGCATTCACTGGCTGGGTGGATAAGTTCCTTAACATCTCTGTACCTCAGTTTCCTTACAAAAAAGATATTGGTACTTACCCCCACAGAGCTGCCGTGAGGAGGAAATGAGTTTATATATAAAGCACTTAGAACAGTGCCTCGCACGCAGTGGGTGCTGTAAGTGCTTACAATTATTACCTGTTTTGAGTTTCTTGAAGTGCTGAAGATCACAAGGTGAGGGGAGGAAGCCTCAAAGCCACAGACATCAGGGAAAGCCAAAAACGTGCTCCCAGCCCCAAATCCATTGTCTTCTCCTTTCCCAGGGTCTCTGCCATCTTTTACCAAGCAGATGGTGGGTGTTTCAAGGACAGAAGTTAGATATAATTTCTCATTGTCCCCTCACCCCCACCTGAACAGATCATCTTCCCAAATGTTCTGTCTGTACCTGGCACTCAACAGAGCTTTGCTGGAGGGGTGTGCTCTGCAGCCCCAGGCTCTGTGTCAGAAAGCTCGGCAGGCAGGGAGGGTGGCGATGTGCAAAGGTATGTACTGGAGTGAGGAGACCATTCCTATGGGGTTTGGGTCAGACAGGACAAGGTCACTGCACACGCACCTTAGGACCCAACATCAGAACTACACTACTGAAACAGGAAATGAGGCTCAGTGGGCTACCTCAGAGGCAGGATGGAAGAATGAACTGAGGAGTCAAAGGCCAAAGTCCAGAGTCAGGAGCTCTGAGTGAGAAATCTGGGCAAGGGAAATGCTGGCAAACCGAGACCCAGAACACGGCAGACATGAAGACCAGCATTCAAAAAGGAAAAAGCCTCAGGTATTGAAGATGGGAGCCTAGAAAGGCGGGCTGAACAGGGAAGATTCCTGGGACTGAGAGATCCAATCATGTCAAACCCATAAAGCCTTCCAAGTCTTTGCCTCTCTCTGTGGGAAGAGAAGGAAATCTGCCAGTGCTGACCAGCCCAGTATCACTCTGGCTGGCAGTCACTCCCGATAATCAGGCTGCTGGAACTTTTTAAAGTGAGTTTGAGGGGCACCTGGGTGTCTCAGTCGGTTGAGAGTCTGCCTTTCGGCTCAGGTCATGATCCCAGGGTCCTGGGATCGAGCCCTGCATCGGGCTCCCTGCTCAGTGGGGAGCCTGCTTCTCCCTCTCCCTCTGCTGCTCCCCCTGCTTATATGCGCATGCTCTCTCTCTCTCGCTCTCTGTCAAATAAATAAATAAAATCTTTTTAAAAAAAATAAAAAATAAAGTGAGTTTGACTGGGCCAGCTCAAGGAATCTCTTCCCAACTGTCTCCTTACTGCTGAGGGATTCTCTGATTTGGAAGATCTGGAATCCTTACCCCATGAAGGAAGAGATAATCCACTGCAAATGAAATGCTTTTCAAAGGATGAAGCCACATACCCACATAGATTGCTAGGAGCCCCACCGTGCCTTAGGTCTTCCCCTGGTTACAAAAGAAATGGAATTCTCAACATTTCAAACCTCAGAGATCTGGGGCCTGAAATCCAGCCCAAAGTGGTGGCTTCAGCTTCAAGAAGAGTTCTAGCCCTTCTGCTGGCTGTTACTCCCTGGGCAAGGGCCAAGGCCACCCCACTCTTTCTAGGTAGCCCAGAGACTCTCCTCTTAGCAGAGAGCATCACTATTTCATACAGTCCTCCCAAAACTCAACACCTCAGAGATGAAAGGCTGGGGGACCAAAGCCCAGGGAGGCTTGCCCTGCCATAAGCCTGCAGAGCACTTCCTCAGCCTGCCATACCAGCCATGGGGAGGGCCAGGCCTGCCATCTGCGGGTGGTTTATAGAGGGATTCTGGTTGTCAGCTTCATGAGAGTTCTGGGAGAAAGCAAAGGCCCAACCAGAGGAGAGACAGTGCTCCCAGGACAGGTGTGCTAGGACAAAGACGGGATGTCCACTGGAAACCCCAGAGGATGAAATGACACATTAAAAAGTTCCTGTGAACCAAGCTTTGAGAAGGGAAAATTAGCATTTCCCAACTGCAGGGGACCAAGGCCACACAAAACAACATGTGGAAAAGTTAATCTGTATCCAGTGTTTTTTTGTTTTTGTTTTTTTTTAAGATTTTATTTATTTATTTGAGAGAGAGAATGAGAGACAGAGAGCATGAGAGGGAGGAGGGTCAGAGGGAGAAGCAGACTCCCTGCCGAGCAGGGAGCCCGATGCGGGACTCGATCCTGGGACTCCAGGATCATGACCTGAGCCGAAGGCAGTCGCTTAACCAACTGAGCCACCCAGGCGCCCTGTATCCAGTGTTTTAATCAATAACTCATTCGGTCCAGAGCCCAACCTAGAGGAACCTGAAGGGAAAAGGAGGTCCTCTACCAACCCAGTGGAGACAGCCACAGAAAGCCAGTCAGCAGCAGGTCCAGCCCCAAAGGGGGCAAGAACAACTACAAATTGCACAGGCATACCTGCCAAGAAGCCAGCATTTGTGGGGCAGAGCGCAGATGGACCGTGGGCGGTGGAGGGCAGGCTCTACCCCGGGCCCACACCACACAAAGGCAGTCTTTGGAACAAGCCGACGTGTCAGAAGATGACCTGCCCAGGGGAATCCCACCAGGGAGGTCTGCCTGAGATCCCAAACACACTCTGCGACTAGTCAGCCTCCAGAGCCCTGTGATTTGGGTCCAGCTAGGGCTGCTGGCCGTACCAGGGGCGGCCAGAAATCCTCACAGAGAGCAGTGCAGAAGCCGCCTCTTCCACAGCCCTGCAAATCTCCACATTCCAGGCCATAGCTGCCGGCCACAAAGGGAAAGGCCAGAGCCGGACGCTTCCGACAGCCTGGCAGCTGAAGATCAGCTATCTCACACCTCCCAAGTCCAGGGGGAGAGCAACAGGACAATCCCTGCCGCTGAAGTCAGTTGAGGGGGGCCTTAGGGTTCCTAGAAAAGCACTCCATTCTCCCCTGTGGCTGCCCAGAGCTGGAACTTGTTCCATCTCTTGGACTTCAGAAAGAGCCTCTTAAGAGCCTTTTAATCCAAACAAGTGCTCTCCTGTCCTGTTTCCTTTGGGGACTGTGAATAGGGAAAGAACCTGGATGGAACTGGCCATTCCAGGGCTCAGGCAACCAGCCTGCTCTTCACTTCCTTCAGGGCTACCAGGATGGGGGGGGTCCCTTCCCACTCCCACAGCAAGCCTGCTAGGGGACCCCTGGACTTCTGCTTGTCCCTATCCTCGACAAGCTGTGAGAAGGAAAGATCTTACAGGGAGGAGGCATACTGTAGGCATTCAATAAATGCTGGTGACTGATCAAAATGGAAAGGCAGTCCAGCACAGTAGTTCAGAAAACAGACTGTGGGATCACTGGACCTGGCTTCTAATTCACCACCTACGCAGTAAGTTCGTTAGCCTAAATTTCTGTATCTATAAGCAAGACATGATAAGAATTCCTTGTGTCACAGAATTACTATGGGGATAACATAAAAGGATACCTTTATGAAAAGAATTTAGCACTAACCTGGAATATAGTAAAAGCCGAAAAAAAAGTCTGCCTATATAATTATGCTAAAGACAATGTCCATACATTTGCTTCTCCCCAATCATGAAAGAGAGCACAGAACAGTGGGGACGCTGGGAGACCCTGCCACTCTCATTAGCTTCTGCACGGCCTTCAGTAGGCTACTGTACTTTCCTCCACTTACAATTAAGGGACATGAACTAGATCAGTGTTTCCTGTTTGTCTGACAATAACAGTACTGAATCATACTTTCTATTTTTATTTATCTTATTAATTTATTTATTTGAGAGAGAGAGAGAGTGTGCACCGGAGCACGAATCGGGGGAGAGGGGAGGAACACAAGCAGACTCCCCACTGAGCGCAAAGCCTGACACCGGGCTCCATCTCAATGACCCTGAGATCACGACCTAAGCCAAAACCAAGAGTCAGATGCTTAACCGCTGCGCTACCCAGGTGCCCTGAGAGAGAATCTTAAGCAGGCTCCACACCCAGAGTGGAGGGGGATGCAGAGCTCCAACTAATGACCTTGAGATCATGACCTGAGCCAAAATTAAGAACTGGGCACTTAGTCAACTGAGCCACCCAGGTGCCCTTGAATCATACTTTTTTAAAAAAAGGTCCCTTTAGGGCACCTGGGTGGCTCAGTCGGTTAAGCGACTGCCTTCGGCTCAGGTCATGATCCTGGAGTCCTGGGATCGAGTCCCACATCGGGCTCCCTGCTCTGCAGGGAGCCTGCTTCTCCCTCTCCTACTCCCCCTGCTGTGTTCCCTCTCTCACTGTGTCTCTCTCTGTCAAATAAATAAATAAAATCTTTTTAAAAAATAAAAAATAAAATTAAAATTAAAAAAGTTCCCTTTATAATTTGCTTTCAATTTTTCTAATCATGTCTAGGGTCAGGTTCTATTTGGTGTTAGCATATCTTTTCAACACCTCTCTCATACTTGCTAATGTCTTGAACAAAGAGAAAGCTGGCCTTAAGCTAGAATTTAATAACATTGCTTTGTTATCGCTGCATTTATTTCCATAGTTACCTTTAAATTAGGGCAAGTGATACTGGTTTCCATACATGGTGGTGACTTAACTTTTAAAAATTAATTTAAAAAATATAAATAAATAGGGGCGCCTGGGTGGCTCAGTTGGTTAAGCGGCTGCCTTCGGCTCGGGTCATGATCCCAGGGTCCTGGGATAGAGCCCCACGTCAGGCTCCCTGCTCGGTGGGGAGCCTGCTTCTTCCTCTCCCTCTCCCTGCTGTTCTGCCTACTTGTGCTCTCTCTCTCTCTCTGTCAAATAAATAAAATCCTTAAAAAAAAAATCTTTAAAAAATATAAATAAATAAATAAATAAATAAATAAAAATTAATTTATGGGGTGCCTGGGTGGCTCAGTCGGTTTAGCATCTGCCTTCAGCTCAGGTCATGATCCTGGGGTCCTGGGATTGAGCCCCGTGTCGGGCTCCCTGCTCGGTGGGGAGCCTGCTTCTCCCTCTCCCTCTGCTACTTCCTGCTTGTGCTCTCTCTCTCCTTGTGTCAAATAAGTAAATAAAAATCTTTAAAAAAATTTTTTAATAAAAATATATTTATATCACCTTTAAAAGGGGGGGTTAATTAATTAATTGATTTTTAGTGAGCTCTACGCCCAATGTGAAGCTTGAACTCATGACCCCATGATCAAAAGTCCCATGTTCTTCCGAATGAGCCAGCCAGGCACCCCAAAAGGGGAGTTAGTTGGAAAAGAACATAAAGTAGATGATCTACTACATGCCAAAATTATGAAGGCAGCACTAGAAGTTCTGGGAAACACTAGGCCAGAAGATTATTAAAGTCCCCTCAAACCTGAAAGTAAGTGCTGGTCCCTAGAGTGTCAGGCTATGATCCTCCCCTGTCCTCTGCCTTCCTACTGGCCTGCAGCTTACAGGTGCCTCTCAAACTTCACTTCCTCCCCAGAGCTTCTTCCAATTCAGCAGCCTGACTAAAAGTCATACCCTCCATTCTGCTCCCAGATCATGTTCTTCATCCACGGATTGTAGCATTTATTACCCAGTACTATAACCCTCTCTTTATGTTTATCTCCCCTCTAGGACATGAGCTCCTTGCAGATAGGAATTATGTCTTGGCATTTTATCCCTAAAACATCTATTAAGATGTTCTGTGTCTGGAACAAAATAGGTGCTTGAGGAATGTATGCTGAATAAATGAACCAATGCTTGGGCCCTTTTTTCACTGAATAGAAAGACAAAAGACGGTGGAAGAAGAGCATTACTAGAGATTCATTTGCCGTAATTCCAGTTCAACACTTCTTAGCATTTAAACTGGATGGTAGGGACGCCTGGGTGGCCCAGTCAGTTAAGCATCTGTCTTCAGCTCAGGTCATGATCCCAGGGTGCTGGGATCGAGTCCCACATCAGGATCCGTGCTCAGCAGGGAGCCTGCTTCTCCCTCTGCCTGCCACTCCCCCTGCTTGTGTGCGCGGGCGCGCTCTCTCTCTCTCTGACAAATAAAATCTTTTTAAAAATAAATAAATAAACTGGATGGTAGAACACTCACCTTTTTGACCTCAGCTTCAAGCACTAAATTAAATAAGAATCTTTAAATCTGTTTCAAAGAGGCCTTGCCACATGAAATGTTTGGAAAAGCAAACTTTTCTTCAAGAAACTTACCAGGACTGAGAAGAGACCAGTCACACTAGCACAAGGGCCGATTACAAATGTACTTTTGACTTCTGCAACATAGACCAAACTGGGTAAATATCTAAGAACACTCTCTCCATGTCCTTCTAGTGGTAGGACATAATACCAGAAAACACTAGATTCCAGTGGTGATATACAGCCCAAATCGAGATCTTACTATTGTCATAAATGATATATGAGTATCACAGTGCTTTATCATACAGAAATGACACACATATAAGGGGGTACTTTCAAAAGTGGAAAAACAGTAAGGAAGGCCCTCTTTAAAATTCAGAGGTTGCCCCCTCTGAAATATGGGGCTTTCTCAATTATGTTCTTCATGTCACTTTGGGCTTTGGACCCATCACTGACAAGCAGGTATACTGTAAGAATCTTTAAGCCACATAGGAAATGGTATTCTTCTGACTGGAATAAGTCTGTCAACAAAAAGGTACAGGCTAACTGCACTAAATACCCTCTGCAGGTTTTTATTAAAAATATACAGTAAAGTCCAGCATAGTGCCTTTACTGCCCACATCTGTTTGCTATTCTATCTCCATTATTAATACTGTACTGCACGGTCCCCATTCAGGCAAGATTAATTCACTGTTCCCAAAGCCTTCTGCTGACATTGCAATGGATCTGTTTGGAAGGCTGTAAAGGCAGGCCCAGGCATTGCTCTCGACATGTGATTAGTAAGGAGATGAGGCCTGGGCCCCCAGTTTAACGAGAGAGAAGAGGAAGTTGGGTTGGACCTGTGATCAGAGAGGTAGAACACTCTAGTGGTTAAAAGCTCAGACTTTGGACTCAAGACAGTTCAATTGAATCCTAGTTCTTTTCCTTTAGCCAATTCATTTACCCCTCAAGTGATTTAATTTTCTCACCTATAAAATGGAAATAACAAAAGAACCTGGTAAGATTGTAAAGTATTTGATGTGATGATAAGGAAGATACTAAGAACTAAAACAAAGCAAAAAACAAACAAACAAAAAAAAACCCTGATGATTATCATCTTCATCATGATACCATCAACATCCCCAGAATCAGCCTCTTCTGCTGAGGCAGGGCAAGAAGAGCCCTGCTAGTATTTCAACCTACACATGCTAAGTAATCATCACCAAGATACCAAAAAGATAGTGTAAGAGGCAAAAAAGGACAAAAAGCAAAAAGCAGGAAAGGATATGATAACAGAAATAGAATCAGCTTTTGATTAACCATGCTGATGAGGGGGAAGGAAGACAACATTTAAACTGAAGAAAAGAGGGCGCCTGGGTGGCTCAGTCGTTAAGCGTCTGCCTTCGGCTCGGGTCCTGGATCGAGTCCCGCATCAGGCTCCCTGCTCGGCGGGGAGCCTGTTTCTCCCTCTGCCTGCCGCTCCGCCTGCTTGTGCTCTCTGACAAATAAATAAATAAAATCTTAAATAATAAAATAAAACAAATTGAAGAAAAGAACCCCTCTCAAAAAAGAGTGTAGATGGAACAAAATATTTGTGTGTTTTTTTTTAATTACAGATAGTAACTTACTCGAGGACATGATATAATTGTTCAAGAGTCAGTAGAGCACAGTCATGAAGACCATGAACTCTGCAGCCAGAATGCCTGCATTAGAATCCTGGCTCCACCACCTCCAAGCTGTGTGACCTTAAGCAAGTTATAGACTCTCTTTGTATCTCAGTTTCCTCATCTGTAAAATGGGGCAAATATGAGTATCCACCAGTATTATATGGTTGTGATGAAAATAAAATTAGTTTATACATGCGAAGTGACTAAAAGAATACCTGGCTCATAATCAATGCTCAAGAAATGTTACCTTTCATTATTATTAGTGTTGCTGTTATGGTTTTAGCTGACTTAATACTAAGTTGACGTTTAACTTAATATTAAAATTGTCTAAATTCAGTGGTTATAGGGGCACATAGGGGAGGCAGGTAGGATTTAGAAGTATACAGGGCAGAAAATGGGAGATAGACTAGAATAAAAAATGTACTATGGATAAGCTGAGCACAGATAACTGCAGGTTACAAGGAAGTAAGTAAGATCAAGAGAGGGAGAGAGATGGATATACTCATGATAAAGTAAGTAGAGTAAAATGTTAATTGTAGAATCTAGGTAGTGGGTATTTGTGTGTTGGCTATAAAATTCTTTCAACTATGTTTTATGTTTCAGATTTTTCACTACAAGCTAGAAGGGAAAAAAACAAGTATACCTAGAGGCATCAATTCAAATTCTGGGTCATAGCTATTCTGCCTGTCCTCTGAGCTCAAACAGCAGAGCAGCTTGGAAAAACCTAATGGTTTTAGAACACTTGCTCATCATCAACACCATCCTGCACCAGATGAGCAGAGTTCAGGTACTGACCTGGATCACTCTGGCGCAACTAGATACAAGCAGAGGGTAGAAACCCAGAGGTTCTACCTGAGAAGTGCCAACCACATAGAACTATGACATTATCACCCCTGCTCAGGGAAATCCCAGAAATATGGCTCAAGGCTAAGGAACAGACAGGTGGAGGATGGGCAAGTGCCATACACTCACTCATGGACTCTGCTGTCACCATAGAGATCACTCAGGCCGAAGCTGATGTAGTGCCAGTGTTCAGGGATGTTGGCAGAAGGGCTCCCCACGTTCCTGTACATGCTAACATAGTCCAAGGGGTCTGGGCCGCCCAACCTGCAAAAGACAAAACACAGCGGAGTCAGTGTGAGCCTGAAAGCAGACAATGTGAAGCTAAGAGGTCATGCCTTACAAATCTGAAGACCCCATCCTGGAGGAACCTGGGATGACTAAAAGGAGGCCACACCTCCAGGATAAGAACAAGGGATGGGCAGCTAGAAGTGCCCAATTCCATAAGCACAAGAGGCTCCCTTCGATCCCCAACATGCAGGACCTCTTTTAGAAATAAAACAGACTAGGTGGTTACCCCTTTACTTCCTCCTATTTCCAATTACCAATCCCAAATGGGATTGGCAGGAATTATCTCTCTTCCATGGTGCCTGTAAACATGCCAAGCTTCAAGGCAAGAGGTGCATTAGTCAATCAATTGGCTTCTGTTGAAAGACCATCCTGAGCATCCTCAATGGGCATTGTTCCTGGAAGCAGAGGCTCAGCTCCACTCCTGCCTCTTACACAGCTAATTCCTGAAAGACTATATTGTGCCCTATGTTAATTACAGTTTGTTCTAAACAAACCCAATGCCTCCAGACCCCAGCCTGCACCCCACAGACCAAAGCTGGTCTTTTCTCATGCAAGTGACAAAAGCCACACTTAGGCTAGCCCTGCACAGAGAACCGCAGCAGGCAGGACTGAGCCTTGGGAGCACCTGCATCCAGGAGATGATCCCAGGAGACTGTCACCTCAAAGGTAGAGCTGGAATAGTAAATGATTTGGGGCCTCTGAGAACCACATTAAACATCCCCCATAATTCCAACAGAGAAGCAGCTGAGGAAGAGATTCAGTCATTAGCTCACTCTGAGGATTTAATTCCATAAGGGTTTCCTTTAGTAGAGCAATTAGTGCTCTTTAAAAAAAAGAAGAAAAAAAAAGGGGGGTCCTGCTTTTCTTCAGAATGGATAGGGAAACTTGGTAGACTTGAGAAACAGCCTAAATGGAAGCCATCAGCGGAAGGAAGTCTGCATTTAGCCCACAAACACTCTGCATTTGAGCTGCCTCGGACATCTGACTGTTCCACAGACTGCAAAAAACTTTGCCTGCCCCTGGGACACGGATGGAGTGCACTTTGCAATTGGGATCATACGCTGAAGTAACACTAATAACCAAATAAAAGACATGTTACATGTGATCCCAGCAAGAGTGCCAGTACCATGCAATTTAAATAGTATTTAAAACCAGTAGGTCTGGTTTCATCCTCTTTTGCCAGGGTATTACTTGCCTTTATAGAAATCCTTATTCTCTGCTAGGAAATGCTAAATTATTTATAGAACTTGTAAGAAAGTTGCTACAAATAGCTAAGAATCTCAACTGAGTGGATTAGGAAAAGGGACAAATCCCCATGTCTTTCCTTAACTCTGATTTGGCCAAATCATTTGAATACTTCCACAACCAGTTGAATATAGAAAAGTTTGCTGGGGGAAGGAGGAAACAAAAAGGTAGCAACCACCCGATAGCTGCAGAACCCCATAACAGATCAGAGTGACTACAGACTCCATATCTGCTCCGGTTTCCTCCTGCAAATTCCCAATCTTGCCCCTCCTACAGCCTAGGTCCATCCAGCAACAGTGGCAAAACTGTATCCACAGTTCCATGCTCCATCTGCCATACCCCTGCAGCCCTCTCTCAGGAGATACTGCACCAAGGAATGGGCCTTTACCTTAAAACTACAACTGCAAGGAATAACCAAGAGTCAGACAAAATTAACCCTGTCCCCAAGTACAGTGTTCTATTCTACTTACTCAGAAACCTGATGGGAAACAGATGAGTATATAGAAAATAATCATATTTTGGGGGGCAAACAGGAATTGGAAACAAGAAAGGACCATTCCTACCCCAAGGGCAGCCCTTCTGTAAACAGGTCTGATCCTTAACAGAGCTACTTGAGGGTTACTCTCATTTGGGGGTGGCTCAGTTGGTTAAGCAACTGCCTTCAACTTAGGTCATGATCCCGGGGTCCCAGGATCAAGTCCCGCATCAGGCTCCCAGCTCAGCAGGGAGTCTGCTTCTCCCTCTGACCCTCTCCTCTCTCATGCTCTCTTGCTCTCTCTCAAATAAATAAAAATAAAATCTTAAAAAAAATCTGAACTTAGAAAAAGATGTTATCCAAGGACCCAGAGCAACCCTTGATGCTCTTCCTTGAACTTACTTCCTTGAATTCCTAACTTCACTCCACACGCCAGTTGCAGGACCACTGTGGCTCCAGGGTATAAGCTCTGCCTCCGTGTTTCTGCACCCTGCTTACTAAAGTCTCAGCTTTCAGCCAGGATGTCCCAGCTGGCCAGGGTCCACTAGCCAAAGAGCCAACCTTCTGTCACAAGAAAAGGAATCTCAAGGGACCCTGGGCCATGACCAGACCCAGGCAGCCTTAGTCAGTCAAACTGCCAGTGAGGCCTTGTGGGATCCCAAATGTGAGGTATATCAATGAATTGATTTCAGAATCTTACTTAGGCAAACCCTTCCAAATCTTAGAAAGAACCAGTCTCTCAGCTGCTCCTTCTTATATTTTTCTGCAACTAGCCAGCATTTCTAATTTCACAAAGTGCTCTTTATTAGTCATTACATGTTGGCCCATCTCTAAAGATAAGTCCTGCCTGGTTAACAAGCTTGCAGCAAGAAGAAAAAAGAAAAAAGAAAGTTGCCCAAATCAGTCTTAGTCCTTTGCATGTGCTTTAATATCTTCTACACACAACTCTATCCTTCATGGCCAGTTGGGTGACAGAAAAACTCTATCCTTCATGGCCAGTTGGGTGCCCAAGTCTGTGTAGGGATTTCTCCATACACTCAAATGAGGCCTGAACAAATAGCATCGTAGAACCTGGCCCGCTTTTCTCATGACACAATCCAATACAGTTCATTGCAATACATACTTAAATATAGACGTGCAATGAGAATGGGTCATTAAGTTATCAAGAGCTGCTTTTCATTCAGAAGCTCTCTTCAAAAACTGCCCTCAACCAAAGAACAGTTTGCCTACAGAAGAGAATTGTACCGCTGGCCACACCTCCTCCTGGCTATCAGACATGGCCCTCCCATAGAAGGGGGCTGGTCCCCAGGCCCTCCATGCTGTCAGTCTCTTCACACCCTCCCACTGACACAGGGAACTAGCCTCAGCCCTAGACAGTCTAGTTTCTGCCATTTCTGGAGGAACTTAAGAGGTTATCCTGGAGAAGATTCAGTCCTAAAGGGAGAGGTAACCAGCAAAGACATCCACTCTACCAATCTCCCTCTTTGGGTCTACCTGCCCCTTTGGCCACATTCCAAGCTGCTTCCTGAACAGTCTTTCAGAACTCAATGAAGGGGATCATCTAATACAGTGCCTACATAAATGCAGTTCTGGACAGATTCAACCAATTCCTCAATTTGGTCCAGAAAAACCATGAAGACAGGCTCTTTGTCAGAGTCCCTCGAACACCTGTCTTGCCCAGAGGATGTAGAAAGAGACAGGATGCAAACAGGAATGGGAAACAAGAAAGGACCATTCCTACCCCAAGGGCAGCCCTTCTGTAAACAGGTCTGATCCTTAACAGAGCTACTTGAGGGTTATTCTCAGCTTCCCTGAGAGACTGTTGCCTAAATCCTGAAGCTTGTGGCCAGGAAGCTCCTCTTAACATCTCGCTGCACTTCTTTGCTCCGTGTCCAAGTCCCAGATCTTCATTATTTACGGTGGTCCCCTTCAATCCTGAGCCAAACCATGGATCTCCCTGACCCTGCCTCTGTTCTAGCCAATGTCCTAAAGCAAAGCAGCTGCACAGCCAGAGGAAGCTCTGCTTGGAGAAAGAGAACTGTGCCGAGTAAGCACAAAGTTTATCAAGAAAAGTTGCTCCGTGAAACTTCAAACGCAAAAGCACAGCACCGAAATGACTGACGTATGAGCTCATGGGGAAGGTATCAAAAGGAGACCTCCTCCTCCTCTCGTCACAGGCACAACTCTCGAAACTTGCTCCCCTCCTAACCCACGGGAGAGCGGGGGTCCTCAAATCCCCCCGTACCCTGTGCAGTCTCGAGCCCTCTGAGTTCTGCCAGCCGCACTCCTCCAAAGCCCTCTCATACGCTCCCCAAGCCCCGCCTCGCCTCCCCCATCCCACTTCAGCCGCCCCCCGCCCCCGGCTTCCCCTCGCCCACTAATGACCCCCTACAGGCGCCCCCTCCTTTCACCACGTTTACAGTTCCCTCTCTCCTATCGCAACCCCCCCGCTCCTACACACACCCCCAATTCACTCTATTCTCCTAATCCCAGTTAACCCTTCATCCTCCCCCCCTCGTTAACCCTTCGCTACCCACAGGCTCCGTTAACCCCTTTGTCCCCATTCCCAACTTCAGCCTTAACTCCTTCCCTCGCAGCAGGACGCCCTCCTTCCAAGTGCTTTAACCATTCTTCTCCACCTCCTCCTCCCCCGCAAATGACTTCGCCCCCGGGGTTCTAACGCTTCCCAGCCCGCCCCTGTCCGTCTCCCCGCGGCCCAGAGCATACCAGTACTTGACGATAGCGGTAACCTGGAGCGGGTTCGGCTGGTCAGGGTAAAGGCGACGGCACTCTCCGTAGATGGCGTGCAGTCCTGGGGGAAAGAGCGAGGCGAAGGCCGGGGGCGCACTAGGGCCAGGGGCCGGGGGCGCGGCGGGGCCGGGGGCGCCGCTAGGCCGCAGCTCCGCCATCCGGGCGCGAAGGGCGCTGGGGGGACCGGGGAGGGTGGACGAGGGGAGAGCACTGACGCGCCAGCAGGCGGACTCCGTGGGTGCGACTCCCCGAGGCTATGGGGGCTGCAGCGAGGTCTAGGCTCCGCGCCTGCGCACGGTGCACCGTCTGCCCAGGCCGTAGCCGCCGCAGAGACGGCCAGAGGGTGCCTCGGGGGCCGCGGGGCGCTCAAGGGGGCGGGGCGTCGGCGCGCCCTATCCCGGTATCCATTGGGTAATGTCTGTGCCAGTCACAGGTGGGGAAGGCGTGACTTGACAATAGGTCCTGCCTCCCTCTCCTGGTGTTGGGGGTGTCCCAAGACTCTTGGCCTCCCC
Source organism: Neomonachus schauinslandi (assembly GCF_002201575.2). NCBI lineage: Eukaryota > Metazoa > Chordata > Mammalia > Carnivora > Phocidae > Neomonachus > Neomonachus schauinslandi. The sequence continues at coordinate 128,281,729 of NC_058408.1, read as the reverse complement.
CTAGTGTTAGGAGGAACCCAGGTTCAAATAGAGACGTTGAGACATCCTAAGGTGCTAGGGTCCCACGAAAGCAGTGGGAAGTTCGACAAAGGGCTTGTCATCTGCTGACACGCTGCTAACAAGAATTTAAGCATAGGGCGCCTGGGTGGCTCAGTTGGTTAGGCGACTGCCTTCGGCTCAGGTCGTGATCCTGGAGTCCCGGGATCGAGTCCCGCATCGGGCTCCCTGCTCGGCGGGGAATCTGCTTCTCCCTCTGACCCTCCCCCCTCTCATGCTCTCTCTATCTCATTCTCTCTCTCAAATAAATAAATAAAATCTAAAAAAAAAAAAAAAGAATTTAAGCATAAATCTGACAATAATGGGTTGATTCATTCATCCATTAGTGTGATTTTAGTTTCAATAGATTATAAATCTGAATGTTTCCTACCGTCATTGAATGTCCATTTACGATATTTACTGACAACTAACGCCGCCAAATTCAGGGGTCGTATGTTGAAATACTTATTTTGAAGTCCTGTTAAAGAGTAGGAAGAGTTAAGTAAACTAGGACTAATTAAAAAGACTTGGTAATTTTTTATTTTTATTTTTTTAAGATTTTATTTATTTTAGAGAGAAAGAGAGGGCGCGCGTGTACGAGTGAGGGGGAGGGGCCGAGGGAGAGGGAGAAGCAGACTCCCTGCTGCCGGATCCCAGGACCCCGAGATCGTGACCTCATGACCGGAGCCCAAGGCAGACGCTTAACCTACTGAGCCACCCAGGCACCCCAAGACTTGGTAATTTTTTAATAAATGCTTTTAGTTATGACAATCTCTTCTTTGTTCTGTTTTATGCAGATGTATGCAGATTGCCTTGAGGAACCCCAATATTCATTATCTACTATGGACCGCTCTTTCCCATTACATTTCACTCTCTGTAACTGGGAGAATTTTTTTTTTTTTTAATTTTAAGTAATCTCTACACCCAATGTGGGGCTTGAATTTACAACCCCCAGATCAGGAGTCGTATGTTCTACCGATTGAGCCAGCCAGGCGCCCCTGGGAGAATTTTTAATTCCTGAGGCACTTGGTTGAGAATTATTTTCCTGTGTACAATAAGGAATTCCAAGAAAAAGGAATAAAAGGAAGTCCTGATTACCAATGCTATTAACTAAAGGGTCCCAGCAACTTGAAGGGGGTAGGGGTTGCATAATCTGGAGAAAAATGCTCTGGCCTCATTTGAAAGTAGTGACACATAACTTCTCTTCACCTCCATTTTCTTTATTCATCGGTGTCAATTCTAACTCTCCATGAAAATTAGAGATACTAAAGCAGTTCCTGAAGCTATTAAATGAACGATGTTTTTTTAATGACCAAAAGATCACCTGTACCCGTAGTTCCAAATGTCAGTCTTCAGACCAATGTTAGCCTTTGCAAAGTTTACACCCACCCAGGAAAAAATGCGAAAAGAACCAAAATGTGCTGGTTTTTCTCAAAAAGCAATAAAACTGAAATTGTTTTCTTTTGTTCTGGGAGTATGTCCTCTTTCCCCATGTGTGTGTGGTGGGGGGTAGTATTAAATTTTCCTTTATTAGAGTTTGATGCTGATAAATGTTTATTAATGTCTTACTGACCCAAATAAAAGCATAGCAACCTTATACTATCCAGGGGAAGTAGTGGCACGACTGATCTGGAAAATCTAAACATCGACGAAATACTGGCAAATCCAAACCCAACTACAGACAAGTACTCAGGAAGACTACATACTTCAGCATGCACTGCGAATCCCTTCAAAGGAACTACAGATCCAGGCATGCAATACAGCTATCAATCAGCGTCCCCGTCTATTCATCTATGGAGACTACAAAGCCCAGGGTACTATGCGTGGAAATGTGACGCCCTATTCTTAAATTAGGCGGGGCTCCGGAGCTGCCTGGCGCGTTATACTCAGGGGCAAGGCATGCTGGGGGTTGTAGTTCTTTGGAGGCGAGGTCGGGCCGCTCCCTGGCTGCCCTGTGCCGGCGGCTAGACTGCGCATGCGTGTCAGTGGCGTTAGCAGCGGACCCGGCTGGCAGTTCCTTCCTCGGAAGGAGAGATTCTTCTGCCATGGAGTCCTACGATGTGATCGCCAACCAGCCTGTCGTGATCGACAACGTGAGTTGCGTCTTTCCTATCTCTAAACGGATTTATTTTCTTTTCCCCAAAGGGATCGCTTCCCGGGTTTCGGCCTGGGCCACCGGCTCTTTGTCACTGGCCCAGCCTGTCAGGCGGGTTCAGCAACCGCCGCCTCTGTCCTCCCCTCACCCGTAGTCCGCAGGCAGGGCGGCTGGCCAGCAACCATGGGATGGAGAACTTTGGGATGAATAAAGGGAAGGGCTGTAGTCCGAGCCGGGTCCTTGGGCCCTTGGCTTGAGGGGCCTTAACCGCTCTGTGAGCGCCCGGCGTCCGCCCCTCCCCAGTTTCCAATAACTCTATTGGCTCTTCTGGCTGTCCATCTTGACCGATGACCCCGCCTCTGGGCCTTGCCGGATGAAGGCAGCTCTCCGCAGTGATTGGCTTGCGCCCCTGCCGTTCTTCCGGGCCGCCATAGTGTTTCCTCTCTCTAAGGGGCGGGCGTGTGCGCAAGAGCTGTGGGGATTGGCTTCGGGAACTCAACAGTGGAGCGGCCTGACGTGCTAGGGCCCGCCCTCGCGTGGAGAAGGGCTAAGTTTCCTTCGGTCCGCAGCCCGGCAGGCGGCTTGGAGGTGTATATGGGTGGGGCTCGGGAATCTGGTGCCGAAATGGCCGTAGGATTTCAGTTATTTCTGTGATTATAGATTACAACGTTAATAAAAAGAGAGTGACCAAGCAAGCAGGGAGGTACCATCCTCTTCAGAACGCCTAGCAGCTGGGGAAAAAAATTACTAAACATATTTGCCAGGCGCTCAATGGCTGCAGGGGGGGTTTCACGTACATTCGAATTGAGTCCTCACAAAAATTGGGTGGATAGTTAAGGCAGGAAGTTTGATCCCCGTTTTACAAATTAAAAAAACAAAACAAAACACGAAGAGGTAAAGTGAGCCCAAGGTCACACGGTAGAGGTGACCTAAAACCAGTTCTTTATCCGCTGTTCCTCTTGCTAGTAGTAGTCCACGCAAATGCATCAATAGTGACAAACGAAAAGAATCTAACTGCTCTTATTTGGGGCGGAGGGTGACTGTTGTAAAACAGCTGCATTTCTGTCTTCCACTGAAAGGGCTCATCCGGCGGGGATTGGTTGTACCCTCTGGGTCCCTCTGTTGAGGGAAAACTGTCAGTTCTATCCGTTCTAAGCTGTCGGATTCATTGTTGATCCAGCCCTTGGGACCTTAGGCATGTTACAAGTTACAAGGTGCCTTCGTTTGCATCATCTCGTTTAAGCGTCAGCTCTGGTAGCTGGATAGGAATTACTGTCCCCTGTTTATGCGGGAAAGTGAACCTTAGAGAGGTTAAATAGCAGTTAGTATGCAAGCCTCCTGTCTTAGAAGTTGAGGAGCCAAGACTCAAATTGAGGTTGGGTTCCAAGTTTCTCATTTTTTCCGAGGAAAGGTGCTTGTTTGTTGTTAGCTTTCCTTCTCTTCAGAGGTATAGCTTCTGCCTTGAAAAGCAGGAGGGGGAGCTCAATGAGAAACCTCATTTTGGGGAGGATTTTTTTTTTTTTTTTTTTTTGGTCTCCCTCACTGGACCGTTAAATGTTTGGGGGGAAAGATAGCATTCTTTCATTTTTTTATTACTCTCCCCTTCCCACCTTCCTCCACACACATAGCACCTTACAGCCTGGCACCACTGTGTGCTCAGTAATTGTTTTTTTCATTGTACCGATGGGCGGGTGGATGAGTGACCAAATATCACAGTAACAAAGATGTCCTTAAATAAGGAAAGGACTGAAGTGGGGAGAGACCCCTAGTTAGTTACTGCAGAGGGCTGAATAGATCTTGTTCTTGATTCGATTTTCAGAGAACACTGTTTCTGTCTTCAGCCAGTTTGTATGTACTTCATCTGCGTTTTTCTTAATTTTAAAGAGAAAAAAATAGAAATTAACAATCTCCTGTTTTCATCAGCAATGCAGAAGCAGCAATCTGTCCATCCATTAGATCCTTTGATTCTGGAATTTGGGGTCAGGAGTTCCATCTCCAGCCATTTTCTTTAATATCACTTAAGCTAATGCTTTTTAGTTTCTCCTTTCTCTTTCTCCATAGTGTATTTGAAATGCATCAAAGCAGAGGTGCATTTTCAGTTTTAAGATTTAAAGAATTGATTCGTTTATTTTCTCTGGGAAAACGTTTTTATTTTATTTTATTTATGTATTTGAGAGAGAAAGTGTGAGCGAGAGAGAGAGCGAGAGAGAGCAGGAGCAAGGGGGAGGGGCTGAGGGAGAGGGAGAAGCAGACTCCCTGCTGAACAGGGAGCCCAATGCGGGGCTCCATCCCAGGACCCTGAGATCATGACCTGAGCTGAAGGCAGACACTTAACTGACTGAGCCACCCAGGCGCCCATGGGAAAAAGTTTCTTTCATTATGCCAGTAATTCTGCCAAAAGGTGAAATAGGAGAAATTCTCTCATTAGGATTTACTGAGCATCTGCCACATATTTAGATCTGGGACCTCAGGTAGTTCTGGCTGTTTGACATTTAGAGATTTTGTTTTGTTTCAAAGTGAAAGATGGATAGGAAAAATCATTTGAAATACTTGAGCCCACTTTATGAGAATAATGTGTATCTAGCAGATTTAACTGCTCCATAGCTTAACACATTGCTACAACTTTATTTCTGGGTGAAGGAGAGTGTAATTAAAAGAAAGGAGAGGGGCGCCCAGGTGGCTCAGTCAGGTAAGCACATGACTCGATTTTGGCTCAGGGCGTGATCGCAGGGTCATGAGATCGAGCCCCCAGTTGGGCTCCTTGCTCAGGGGGGGAGTCTGCTTGAGGGTTGTCTCCCTCTCTGTCTGCCCCTCCCCTGCTCACATGCACATGCTCTCTCTCTCTCAAATAAATAAATAATCTTAAAAAAAAAAAAGAGGGGCGCCTGGGTGGCTCAGTCGTTAAGCGTCTGCCTTCGGCTCAGGTCATGATCCCAGGGTCCTGAGATCGAGCCCCACATCAGGCTCCCTGCTCAGCCGGAAGCCTGCTTCTCCCTCTCCCACTCCCCCTGCTTGTGTTCCCTCTCTCGCTGTGTCTCTCTCTGTCAAATAAATAAATAAAATCAAGAAAGGAAGGAAGAAAGAAATGAAAAGAAGAACAAAGAAAGCAGGGAAAAGAGGGAAGAGCCTCATTATCAGTTCACAGCCTTTCCCAGTCTTAAAATAATTGTTGACTACTCCTTTCTTCCTATTCTGGCACCAAACCAATTCATGAGAATTTAATGAGGAAAGTGGAAGGGGAGGTGCACGTGCACACACTCTAGTGACAATAATAAAGTGATAGGTATTTTTAAAAACTGAACACAAGTCATTCCTCCTAAAGGTATGTCATAGATAGTAATACAAGAGGAGGGCAGCTCCCAGGCCACATTTTGAGGACTATAACACTTTGATTAGAATACTGTGTTTATTCTGAAGCTCAAATCTTTGCTGAGATCTCAAAGGTTAAGTTTTGTCCTGAAATGGATCAATGTTCTGGTCAGTCTTAAAACTGTCTTCGTGACTATTTGGGCCTAAATGCAGGAATAGTATCAGATCTTTTCAAGTTCATCAGTAAACTAGGTAAGTTTCACTGTTTGGGGGGATCTTATACTGCTTTAGCCCACATTTTTTAAAAAACGAGATATTTAAACATACAGGAAATTTCAGAGAAGTATATAACAAGCACTCACATAGCACGTGTCTACCACCCACATTTACTAAATGTTGACATTTGCCATATTTTCTTCAGGATTTTTTTTTAAATTTAATTTATTTTATTTGACAGAGCACAAGCGGGGGGGAGCTGCAGAAAGAGGGATAGGGAGAAGCAGGCTCCCAGTCGAGCAGGTAGCCTGATGTGGGGCTCGATCCCAGGACCCTGGGATCATGACCTGAGCCAAAGGCAGACGCTTAACCAACTGAGCCACCCAGGCACCCCTGCTTCAGGATTTTTTTTTAGGAAATAAACATTACAGATATAATTGAAGCCTCTTTGTGTACCCCTCCACAATCCTGTCCTTTCTGTCCCAGACGTAACCTCAGAAGCAAACTATCATCATAAGTTGATGTGCTCTTTTCCATCCATGATTTTGCAGACATAGATCTTTTATAGTGTGTGTGTGTGTGTGTGTGTGTGTAGTATTTCTGTTTTGAATTTTTACTTACGTGCTGTCATCTTATTTGCCAGCTCTTCTTCTTCTTCTTTTTTAAGATTTATTTATTTGAGAGAGAGTGAGCACAAACAGGTGGAGGGGCAGAAGGAGAGGAAGAGGGAAACGCAAGCAGACTAACTGTGCTGAGCCCAAAGCCCAACACGGGGCTTGATCTCATGACCCTGAGATCATAACCTGAGCCAAAACCAAGAGTCAGACGCTTAACCGACTGCCCCACCCAGGCACCCCAACTTTTTCTTTTTATTATAGAAAATGTCAAACATAAACAAAAGGAGAGGTGTAGTGTAACAAACATCCACATATTCATCACCTAGCTGTAACAGTTACCAGCTCCTCGTTAATCTTTTTGAACTGCATTCCCACCTACTTCCCTCTCTTATACCGTGGGTTTTTTTTTTAACTTTTTAAAAATTTATTTTTTTTTAAAGAGTTATTTGAGAGAGAGCACACGAGCAGGGGGAAGGGCAGAGGGAGAGGGAGAGAGAGAATCTCAAGCAGACTCCACCCTGAGTGCGGAGCCCAACATGGGGCTCAATCTCACGACCCTGAGATCCTGACCTGAGCCTAAATCAAGAGTGGGATACTTAGCCAACTGGCCCACCCAGGCGCCCCTCTATTTTTTTAAGTAAGCACTATGCCCAATGTGGGGTTTGAACTCACAATCCTGAGATCAAGAGTTGCATGCTCTGAGCCAGCCAGTTACCCTTTCCCATGCTCTTTTAAAAATATAATCAGGGCACCTGGGTAGCTCAGTTGGTTAAGTGTCTGCCTTCAGCTCAGGTCATGAACCCGGGGTCCTGGGATGGAGCCCCATGTCTGGCTCCCTGCTCGGGGTGTCTGCTTCTCCCTCTCTCTCTACTCCTTCCCCCAGCTAGTGCTCTCTCTCTGGCACACATGCTCTCTCTCTCAAATAAAAATCTTCAAAAAAACCATAATCAATATACTATTATCAAACCTAAAAAAATTAATAATTCCTTAATATCATCAAATATTCAATGTTCAAATTTCACAAATGGTCTCAATTTTATTATTATTATTTTAAAGATTTTATTTATTTATTTGACAGAGAGAGAGACAGCAAGAGAGGGAACACAAGCAGGGGGAGTGGGAGAGGGAGAAGCAGGCCTCCCGCTGAGCAGGGCCCGATGTGGGGCTTGATCCCAGGACCCTGAGATCATGACCTGAGCCGAAGGCAGTCGCTTAACCGACTGAGCCACCCAGGCGCCCCTTATTATTATTTTTTTTACAATTTGTCATCAGCTCTTGAGATCTGCTGATTCACTTAAGGTTTTTTTTTAAAGATTTTATTTTTTATTAATTTTGAGAGAGAGAGCACGTGTGAGTGTTAGCGGGGGAGGGGCAGAGGGAGAGAGAGAATCTCAAGCAGACTCCATGCTAAGCTCGGAGCCCGAAGTGGGGCTCAATCTCACAGCCCTGAAATCAGGACCTGGTCAAAATCAAGAGTTGGATGCTCAACTGACTGAGCCGCCCAGGCACCCCTGATTCACTTAAGTTTAAGAGACATTAGAATTAGCGGAGGAAATGAAGTCAGTATATTATTTAACCCTGTCACTTGTGATATGATATTCAACCTGTTGGTTGTCCAACTTCAGCAAGAATCCATCCCTAGCTTACTGGAAAGAATGAAAGGAGGTGATTTACAGAGATAGCTCACTGTTCAATTATGTGTATTTTGAGAGCCAAGGATGTGCTTCACACCAAGCTGGGTGCTCTGAGGGTAAGAAAGAAACCAGGTACCATGTGGAAGGAGAAACATCATGAATTAGTCGCTGGGAATGCCTTGAATAGGAGTCTCAAACTCAGTGCTTGCAGAGGCCAAGCAGGAACATAAAAAGGGGGAGGAAGAGGGTAGCCTTAAAGAAGGCTTGAGGACTCTGGAAGGTGCATTGAGTATGCCTGACCAAAGGACCACCTGCTTTTCATTTCCAGCCAGTTGCCCCCATGCAGGAATGCATGCCCAGTGTTGCCAGATTTTCTGTTGTTTCAAGAGAAACCAGAAAATTGATAAATTGTATATGCAGTCTAATTTTTAACTGTTGGAAGTTAATGTAAAAGTAGTTTGTCGTCTGCAGAGATGGATGATAGATTCGTGGTTGCCTAGGACTACTTGGCGGGAGAGGGCAGGTAGGATAGAGAGTGCTGATGGGTACAGTTTTGGGGACGATGAGGAAGTTCTAACATTTCATTGTGGTGAGGATTATACAACTCTGTGACTATACTAGGAACCATTGAGTTATATACCTTAAGTGGATAAATTATATGGTAGTGAATTTTATTTCCATAAAGTTTTTTTTTTAAGATTTTATTTATTTATTTGACAGAGACACAGTGAGAGAGGGAACATGAGCAGGGGGAGAGGGAGAAGCAGACTTCCCGCCGAGCAGGGAGCCCTCTGCGGGGCTCAATCCCAGGACCCTGGGATCATGACCGGAGCTGAAGGCAGACGCTTAATGGCTGAGCCACCCAGGTGCCCCTCCATAAAGTTTTTTAAAAAGTATTTTGTGGGCCAAACAAAATATGTCTTGGTGCCAAAATGGGCCACCAGTGTCCTGGAATCTGAGGCTCAACCTCTCAGCATCTTTTCCCACTTGTCAAATGGGAGACAGCTAGCCTCCTTCCCACCGTGTCAAGGATAAGCAGGGGTACTTAGACTAAAGGTTGCCCAGGCCACGGGCCCATAGTCAGCAGGTACTGGGAGAGCCTTGCTGAGGGATTCACTTTTTGCCTGCTTCAGAAAGAGAATGGTCATTGGTGGCTGGCAGCAGACTTGAGTCCTCAGATCTCAAATATTTATTATGAAACTACTTTTTCAAGAAGCCTCTCTACAAGGCACTTATTTATTTGGCATTGCCAGGGTGAATAACAAAGAGAGTGGAAGCTCATTTGCCAGGTACATAGTTCCTAGGTACAAATACTATTAAAGAAATGGACAGGGCCCCTTTATATGGGGTGGTTTTAGCAGAATAGAAGCAGCTCAGCTGCCTCCCCCATCCTGCTCACTCTTCACCCAGTTGCTGGCCTGGCAGGTGAGCTCGTGGGACTGCAGAGACAGCTGGGTCTGGTTCCACCGTGCGCATCATTCCCGATGCCACCTTCACCTTTCCTGCACACCCCTGCCTGCGGCTTCTGGCATTCCAGCCGCCTGTTCAGGCTCCATACTTTAGGCTTCATCGACCAATCATTTGAGCTTGGTTTTAATTTTAGGCAGCCAGCATCTATCTGCATACCTTCAAATGCCAGATACTGCTGATACATAAAGTCTCTGAGCTTGAGAAACCTGGGCTGAAAACGGACAAAAATGGAAACCATAAATTCAAATAGATAGCAGAAGGAAATGCAGACTACCTAGTGGTACAGGTAATGGGGATTTTGTGAAATAGTAGGAAGAGGATAATTAATTCCAATAGGGGATTATCGTTCAGGAGGAAGGCAGTGACATTAGAACTGGGTCTTTAGGGCACCTGGGTGGCTCAGTCAGTTAAGCGTCTGCCTTTGGCTTGGGTCATGATCCCAGGGTCCTGGGGTTGAGTCCCGGGTCGGCCTGCCTGCTCAGCCGGGAGTCTGCTTCTCCCTCTGCCCTTCCCCCCTGCTTGTGATCTCTCTCTTTCTCTCTCAAATAAATAAATTAAAAATCTTAAAAAAAAAAAAAGAAGAAGAAGAAGAAGAACTGGGTCTTTATACTCTCTTGCTGGGAAGGACAGAGAGGAAGAAATGAACCTAACATCTTAATTTGCCTTGTTACTGGGAGTCTAGTCTGATTTTGCTAGTAAACTCAAAATTAAATATCTAGGAAAATCATCTCTTCAAAATATCTAGAATCTGAAATGCAGGTCTCATCTTTACTTTTCTTGTTTTCAATCTCTGCCAGCAGGTCCAATTAGTCTGTTGGCATCACCACACCCAGATGAAGGCAGTGAGCAATTACTGGAAGCTTGAGCCAACAAGTTCCCGGAGTTCTCCTGTGCAGTGCTGTTCTCACTCCCTGAGCCTCTGTCCCACAGCCCTGGGGCTGCAGCCATACTCCTCCCTCCTTCCCAGGCTCTCAGCTCAGTTTACATCTGCACCTTGTCCAGGCTTCTTGCTGTTCTGCCCAGGCCGATGAGTTTGCACATTGTCTCCTGTCTTCTCTCTTTTCTGTTGGCAGAGGTTCCTGCTATCTTAGAGAACGGGCATTCCCTATCCTTTAGCTATTTCCGCCTCCTTCTGTCTTGCCAGAGTCAGGCATCAGGATGGCCTATCTAACCACTGCCCCCCCGCCCCAACACACACACACTTCTCCTAAGAAGAGCAGGAATAAGAGACAGAGAGGAAACCAGGGATGTTGCAGGAAAGCCTTTGGTGCAAAGATAACCTTGGCTATTTAGCATCTCCTGATGTGTTTACTGCTTGCTGTGTGGGTTCTGGAAATACCACTCTCCGCCCCAAGAGAAGTGATCAATAGGCAGCAGGAAAAGGCTTGCCCCTGTTATATGTGCAGCTGCAAACCATGTTGGGGTGGAAGGGTGAGCGTATCGACTGTGGTGGTAGAAGAGTTAAGAAGGAAGAGAACAGGGACGCCTGGGTGGCTCAGTAGCTTAAGCGTCTGCCTTTGGCTCAGGTCATGATCCCAGGGTCCTGGGATCGAGTCCTACATCGGGCTCCCTGCTCAGCGGGGAGCCTGCTTCTCCCTCTGCCTGCCTCTGTCTCTCTCTCTCTGATAAATAAATAAAATCTTAAAAAAAAAAAAAGAGAAGAAGGAAGAGAACAGGCTCTATCTGCAGACAGTATCAAGTCTCGACATCTGTCCTGCACAGAGTTGGCATCTGTGTCTCGAAACACCATTTACTTTGGTTGGGCCCTAGGTGGCACCAGAGATATTGACAGAGAAGTCAGATTCTCTTCTGGCACCCCACTCAATTTACCAAGGATTGGAGCAGCCGGATTGTAATGTTGGGTCTTTTCTCAGGTGATGCTTTAGAACTTCCCTGCTCTTTACCATCAGAATACCAGTGAGTAAAAAAAAAAAAGCATAGTAAAAAAATAAAACAAACACAACCCCACCCCCAACAGAGCATAGAGGTTTGCCCCTGCAGTATGAACCAGATAACGTATGTTCCATCAGTCAGCTTCAAGTATGGTGGTGTTCATGGTGGTGTCTGTCCTAGAGACCATGGAGGGCAGGGAGAGTTCAAGCCTGAGCTGCGAAAGTAGGTTAACAGTGTCCCATGTGGTTTAACAGAAAGAATCATGTTCTTCCCACCTTGATTATGTTCCTGAACTTGGCTGCTTTGGTGCTTCTAGGTACTTTTCTCCCCTTTATTAGTATTATTTTTGATTCTAGAAGTAAAGCATGGTCAGTGTAGAAAAGTCAAAGAATACCAAAAAATCAAGTAATACTTTGAGGGTACAGTGAATGTTCTCACCATCCCCAGTCCCACTTCCCTCCTGGCAGAATGCATTTCCTCTATAGACGCTCATACAAATGGACATGTTGTACACAGATATAAGGTCTCTTTTAAATAAAAGTGAAACCATATTATACATACTGTATGATATATATCTCTTGTTTTTGTCGTACTTCTGACTTCTCTTTCTCTCTCCTCTCTCCTCAGGGATCCGGTGTGATTAAAGCTGGTTTTGCTGGTGATCAGATTCCCAAATACTGCTTTCCAAACTAGTAAGTAATTCTGTAGCTTAGTCAGAAGCTTGGGAGGCTTGTCAGCTTTGTTATGGGGTCAGCCCTCCACCTTTTACAGAGAAGGATCTCTGATTTGGGTCAGAAATATGAAATATACAAATAACTTAAAATAATACATGTTCATTGTAGAAATTGCGGGCAATGCAGAAAAGCAGAAGAAAATCAAAATCAACTATAACCTCACTCCTCAGAGATAATCACAGTAGAACTGAGTCTATTTCTTCCCTCTAAGCATGCACGTCTGTACATCCTTCTTTGTTCTGTCGTGAAATGAAAAGTGATGGTCCTCCCTCTCTCTTTTGTAGTGTGGGCAGACCCAAACACGTTCGTGTCATGGCCGGAGCCCTTGAAGGTGACATCTTCATTGGCCCCAAAGCCGAGGTGATTCCCAGTCCTACTGAAGAAGCCTCAAGCCAGCAGAGGACCTTCATCATTCCCCACATGGGCAGTGTCCCAGCAGTGGGACAGCCATGACTAAAAGGAGCAGTTTCCTCTTTTTTTTTTTTTTTTAAGATTTTATTTATTTTTGACAGAGACACAGCAAGAGAGGGAACACAAGCAGGGGGAGTGGGAGAGGTTGAGAAGCAGGCTCCGGGCCATGACCCTGGGACCATGACCTGAGCCGAAGGCAGTCGCTTAACCGACTGAGCCACCCAAGCGCCCAGGAGCAGTTTCCTCTTAAAATATCCCCTTTGGCCCCCTCATCCTAGGTTTAGTTGGTTCACTTCTCCCAGGGGCAGCATCTGGTTTTAGAGAGGAAATATCTGGAACCCCACTTTGAGAAACAGAGACCTGTCTGGAAAACAGGGCTCTTGCTTTCCTTCTGTATTCTGTCACTACCTTGCCAATGATCAAATTGGCTAGCTTCATTATTTTTTTGGCAAAAGGGATTCAGGGGGAGATCCTGGCTGGGATACCCTGGGGATGAATTAATTAGCACCACTTGGAGGAGCCCTGGGGCAGCTTCCAGAAGCGGACCAACAGAATCACTGTTGCCAACCTCGGCTGCAAGCATTGAGGCCCAGACGTGGGAGCCCAGGAGATTTGTGTCCTGGGATCAGGCTATGAGGAGGGTGCCTCCCGTCACTTGCTGTAAGGGCACTGAGGGCCCATGGAAATGCAGAAGCCTCCACTCTGCCAGCTGATCGGGCAGTGAGAACAGTTTGCAGCATACAGTTTAGAGACGTGGCAAACAGGGGCCTACCTTTAGCCCTGGGTGAGGATGGTGCGGTGGGCACTCCTAGTCCTGGAGGAGCGGGGCCCCCTGAGCTGCCTGGCTGAGAGGCTAGCTGCCGCTGTAAGTCCTGCTCTCTGCCCCCAGGAACACCGAGGGCTGCTCTCCATCCGCTACCCCATGGAGCATGGCATTGTCAAGGACTGGAACGACATGGAGCGCATCTGGCAGTATGTCTATTCCAAGGACCAGCTGCAGACTTTCTCAGAGGAGGTGAGGGTCCTGTGAGCAGGGTGTGCAGAGCTGTGCAGAGTCACCGCCCCAGAGATGAGGAGGAGCAGAATGATCACTGCTGGGAGTATTTGAATCTTACTGGGGTGCCAGGCCACGTGCTCTTCAGCCAGGTCTGCCCTTAATCTGCATACCAGTCCTAGGACAAACAGGGAGTATTATCTCCATTTTATAAACAAGGGAACAGAAAGAAGTTCAGGGAAACCAAGTAGCCTTTCCAAGATCACCTAGGGAATAAAGTGGGAGAGCTGGGGACTCAAACCCATGTGTTTCAGACTTCAGAGCTTATACTCTAACTTTTAAGGAAGTAACTCTCAAAGCACAAAAACAAGGGAAGGTGAATACTAGACATATCAGAATTTCCAGGGGAGGGATATGTTCTGTTTTTCAAAAATACCTTCAATATTTAAATTTAATTTTGAAAAAAAAATTTAAACGATTATTTTTAACATAATTCCAAATTTAGAGTTTAGCAAAATCTGGACAATTAGAGATATAGAGTAAATACAGGGGCCTATGTAAGAATCTTGGAGGACAAGGTGGGAGGAAGGGGGCAGAGGCAAGGACAGAATGAGACTTGTAAAGGGGCCATAAATTTGGAAGGTTGACAAACTGGCTTGTGCAGGGGTAGATGGCAGGCCCACCTTGCCTTTTTTTGGAGGGAGGCTCACAAAGGTCCCCTCAGCGCTCTAGCCCAGCACACAGGGGCTTCTGTGCTGATGAGGGGTATAGATCTCGCCTTGTCCTGATGACCCTCTGGGCATCTTTCATCAGCATCCTGTGCTCCTGACGGAGGCGCCTTTAAACCCACGGAAAAACCGTGAACGAGCAGCTGAAGTTTTCTTCGAGACCTTCAATGTACCAGCCCTTTTCATCTCCATGCAAGCTGTGCTCAGCCTGTGAGTAGCTGCCTGGCCCCTTGAGGGCAGAATGGAGGTGCCTGTCCTGTGGGTGGGAAAAGGGAGTATTGAGACCATGTCCCATTCTCGCTCCTCTTGTTCTTTGTCTTGGCGGCTGGGCACCCAGGGCTCTCCACTCTGCCTGCTGGGAAGGCCACACACTGCTACAGTTCTTCCTAAAGGCCCCTGTAACACGTTCAGATGCGTATCCAGTGCCTGCTTGTGCAGACATTATGCCAGGCTGGTGATAGAGTTGTGATGGAAACACCACAACATGGTCCCTGTTCTCACACCCCTATCATCCCTGTCATGCTCCCAGCCTCCTTCATCCCAGGGTTAGGTCTAGGGCTGAGATTGTACACTGGTGACCTGCAGGCAGAATGTGTTTGACCCCATTAAAAAATTGTGAGCCAGCATTTTAACTAGATTTCCGGGGCGCCTGGCTGGCTCAGTTGGTGGAACATACGACCTTTGATCTCAGGATCGTACGTTCAAGCCCCACATGAGGCGTGGAGCCTACTTAAAAAAAAAAAAAAAAAAAAATTGGGACATTTTCTATCAAAATCCAAACTTCTGGCTTTTCTGAAAAAACTGGGATGACCTGGCAGTGCTGGGCATGCATTCCTATAGATGAGACAAAAATCAGCTGTAGCCGAAGTCGCCACTGCCATTTCCGGCAGAGTTTGCAAGCCTCATTCTGCTACAGCCCGTTCTACTCCCTGTTGTCCTCCCAGCACGATCTTCATCACACATCATGGGTTTTTCCCCATCGTATCACAGAAATGTGTCTCTACCCTTGTCTTTACCAAAAGCTAGAGAAAAACAACAACAACCGAGGATCTAGGAGGCCATGTGGGGAAAAAGCGAGTTTTTTGTGCAAGTGAAAATATTATTTTCCTTTACTCATTTACCTTTCCTGCCTGGCCCCTGTAGGCATTTGAGTTTTTTCCTCTTGTCCGGAAAGTAAAAACTGCCCCAGAGGCTGGGTTCCTGAAGCAGTCAAAGGCAGGCCATCCCCAGAGACTGGAAGGCCTGCTCTTCTGGAGTGGGGGAGGGGCTCAGGGAGGCTCAGCTCTCTTCCAAGTTTTTCAGGCTTGCTTATGCTCGGGCTTCCTCAGTACTGCGTAGTCTGAAGTTCCTAGAGAAAGGCAGGCCTCGGCTTTAGTTTAGCTGACTTTGAACTCTAAAAAAAGGGAGTTTCTTCCCCGAGTGAGGAGGCGGGCGTTAGTGACAGGTTTGCTCCCTGTGCTTCAGTTACGCCACAGGCAGGACCACAGGCGTGGTGCTGGATTCTGGGGACGGTGTCACGCATGCCGTGCCCATTTATGAGGGCTTTGCCATGCCCCACTCAATCATGCGCATCGACATCGCTGGCCGAGATGTCTCTCGCTTCCTTCGCCTCTACCTGCGGAAGGAGGGCTATGATTTCCACTCATCATCCGAATTTGAGATTGTCAAGGCCATAAAAGAAGTGAGTGCTGCCCCACGCGCCCAGGGATGGGATAGGGAATGGGAACGGGGCAGCCAGGACCTCTGTGACCTGGAGTGAAGAGAGGAGAAGCTCCAGTCCTGGGGGGGCGATCCTCTGGTCAGGCTCTTTTATCCCCAGCCAGGCCTCCTGGCTGCCATGTGATCCCAGCTGGGCCCCCTCACACTGATAGTCACTGTCCCCAAGTGATGCCATCTTGTGGGGGAAAGGGAGCTGCTGCTATTTCTTAAGCTGGGTGAAGGTTATACCGGTGTTCATTGTGTTTTTATAACTTACGTACAAATTACATATGTTCTTTTACATCCTTGAAGAAGTCAGAATACAGTTTTCTTTTAAGTAAACTAGATCCTTCTGCCACCCATGCCTCTAGGGCAACTTGAGTTGGGTAGATGGGACCCAGAACCATGAGTAGTAGAAAGAAAAAAGAAGCCTAAGTCTGGACTAAAATTAGATTGTGGTCTCAGACCCAGCTCCAGAGAGCCAGTTTCCACGCCTGCCCACAAGGAAGATGGAAGAGGTAGGAACTCGAATCCTAAGTGCCACCCAGTGGAGGCCGACAGAGGCCACCCTGCTGTGCTCCAAGGCAGGAGCTCTGTGGCCCTTTAGGGCAGTCACTGTGGATGAGCAGGTGTCTGCAGCAGCACTGGGACTTTGACCAGGTAGGCCTAGGTTTCCCGCCTGCCTAACTCCTGCTCGGTTCTGCAGAGAGCCTGCTACCTGTCCATAAACCCACAGAAGGATGAGACTCTAGAGACAGAGAAGGCTCAGTACTACCTGCCTGACGGCAGCACCATTGAGGTAGGTCTGGATCTCCCTTCAGTCCCCCCAGAGGCTCTGGGCCCCAACAGAACTCCGCAGGGGGAGGCTGGGGTCACATGCATCAGCCCTTTCACACCCTCTCCCTGGAGCCCTAGAGCTCTCGAATAGCATTGTCTCCTGCAGAGCGAGGCATCAGGGACTTTGCTTCTCCTGTGTGGAGGAGAGGAGGCACCAGAGGTCAGGATGGGGTTTGGAAGAGGGTGGTTAGCGCTGTTTGTAATCATTTGGGCACAGTATAGGGTGATTGAGCTGCCTCTTCCTGGACCTGCATTAATAGGAAGAAATTTCCATGAATGAATAAACCCATGTATTAATGCCAAAGGTCTCTTGGCTGGAAAGTGCCAGAGCTAGGAATAAACATAAGAGCTTCCTCTCTGTAATTTCCCGAGAGGTCTCTTTGTCCCTTTTTGTTTCCTGATTATTCCCAAGAGCCTTGTCTTTATGTTTTGAGGCCCTTGACATACCAGGTCTTCCCTGAGCCTGGCCTTCCTAGCCACCTGGTCACTAACAGATGGGCAGAGGGGCCTCTTCCATTCTCACTCCCAAAGGGACCTCAGCCCTGGGCCCAGCCTCTGAGTTTGCCCTCCACCCTGCAGATTGGTCCTTCCCGATTCCGGGCACCTGAGCTGCTGTTCAGGCCAGACCTGATCGGAGAGGAGAGTGAGGGCATCCACGAGGTGCTGGTGTTTGCCATCCAGAAGTCAGACATGGACCTGCGGCGCACGCTTTTCTCGAACATTGTCCTCTCAGGAGGCTCCACCCTGTTCAAAGGTTGGTCTTTGCTCTCAGGGCCCATTGCCAAGGAAGTGTCCATATCTGGCTGGACCCAGATGCCCAGAGAATTGACTTGAGATTCTCCTTTCCTGCCCATTCAGGCTTCGGTGACAGGCTACTGAGTGAAGTGAAGAAACTGGCTCCAAAAGACGTGAAGATCAGGGTAGGAGCGTGGTGGGGGCAGGGCTGGGGCTGCGTGGAACCGGGCCTCCCCTCCAAGGCTAGACAGCTCCAGCTTCCACACTGACCTTGAGGTCTGCCAGAGGGGAGAACCCATTTTCCTTCTCCCTCCCAACAAAAGGGGGCAGTTCTGATACCCTGATGGGGCAGGCTGCTAGGCTGAGGGCCCCACGTGAGGTCTTTCAGAGAAACCGTCACGTTGGCAGATTGACTCCTGGTGCTCCCTTGTGACACAGCCCACCATCTTAGTGCTTGCTGAGGGGAGCTAAATGAAGGAGTGTGATCTTGCCACAGAGTCTTCTTCCAGTCGGCCCCCAAGAGCTGAATCTTGTACCGACAGCTCCAGCTTCCCTGACAGCTATAGATACTTAGGGCTGCTGGAAATCTCCTCCAGATGAGTGTCAGGCTGGCCACGGTACCCCCCAGAGAGGCCACGGGGTCCAGCAGGGACACTGTGTGAAATGCATCCACTGCCTTGGGCATTGGAATTGGCCGTAAAGATGAGCGTTGGCCGGGAAAGGGACAAGGAGGATGAAAGTCTCAGAGTCCTCTTTCCACCAACCCTTTCAGATATCTGCACCTCAGGAGAGGCTGTATTCCACATGGATTGGGTGAGTAGTTCTCCTGGGAATAAGAGTGGAACAGGAAGTAAGGGCATTGTTACCCCTCACCACCCCATCCCTTTAAAGCAAAGCCTTGTCTGCTTTGGCCCCACGGGGACACGAATACCTACTTTCTCCCTCTCACAACGTTCCTTGGGATTCCCTCCACTCCAGGGGCTCCATCCTCGCCTCCCTGGACACCTTTAAGAAGATGTGGGTCTCCAAGAAGGAATATGAGGAAGACGGTGCCCGATCTATCCATAGGAAAACCTTCTAATGTTGGGACATCATCTTCACCTCTCTCTGAAGTTAACTCCACTTTAAAACTCGCTTTCTTGAGTCGGAGTGTTTGCGAGGAACTGCCTGTGTGTGTGAGTGTGTGTGTGTGGGTACGAATGTGTGCGCATATGCGAGAGCCGTGTGGCCCAGGGATCCCAGGGCCCAGAAAGGACGATGAACTACCCATGATGGCAACGGCCTGAGGCCTGGGGTTGACCACTAACTGGCCCCTGACAGGGAAGAGTGCTGGCAGAGGGCTCCACTCCTTCGTCAGCTGGGCCTTTGTCTGGCTGTGTGGGACTATGTTTACTACCATAGGGAGACAGAGAGGGTAAATCCCGGGAGATCTTGCTGCTGCCCACCCTAGGCTGGGCTAGCCCCACCCCGTCCCACCCCCAGGGTGCCCTGAGGCCCACTGCCTCCCTTGCTTGTCCTTCTGCTCTCGATGCCAGTTGATCATGGACTGAGGACTGGGGCTGAAGTTGAGTTCTGTCTGGTTTTGTTGCAATTTGGGTTTGGGTGGGAAAGCACTCCAGGAGCTAATACTGAGACTTTGGGGTCAGGAGATGGCAGGGGGCCCTCAACCTCACCTGGGGACCAGGACCACACTGGGCATTTGAAGAGGCAGGAGTAGTGCTATACTTCTGATTGGTGGCAGAGTGAATGCTCCAACCCCCAGCCCCTGTCCAGGGGGTCTCGGGAGAGTTTCAGGAGCCTGTTGGCCCCAGGCCCTGTTACTTGCTTTTCATCCATCCTTGGGCAATGCCATCTTCCAACAGTTTTATTTATTGACGTGTTTGTTCAGTATGGGACTGGAGAGGGAGCCCATAGCCTCCTGCCCACCAGTCACCCTGTTCACACTAATGTTTACAGCACCTCAGTTGAGCATAGCGTCCAGGGCCCCGCCACTCCCTGCTAATGGTGAACTAACAGTATCCACAGGCCTCAGGCCTATTTAGGATCAGAGGCTACATTCAAAGTCACTACCACCAGCCTCTTTCTTTCTTCCTCTTCCATTTGCTCACTGCCCTGCAATCAACAGGCTGGTTGCCAGTTGGATTTTTTGGAAACAGGAGGTAGAATCACTCTTTGGCAGAGGCCTCCAGCAAAGGAGGGGTATAGGGGATCCAGCCCCCTTAGGACTGGAGAAAGAGCCACCATTAACCAGGTTGCCTTTTCCCACTCTAGCTGCCCCAGGGGGGCTAGGTTGTAGAGGTGATAAGGCCCCAACTGGGCTGATTTGTGCCATTCTTAACTTTGGACTTATCTGATAAAGGAGGAAGGAGGCCAGATCAGAGTGCCAGGAGCTGACAGGCTCATCTCCCCTGATCCAGAGGGGCCAGGTGCCTACCCTGGACTGGGCTGGCCTCGCAGTGTCCAAAGGCTCTTTAGCCCAGATGGTGCAAAGCTGGGGCTAGCGGATCTTCACCGGCACCCTCACCTGTGACACCAAGACCCGCCCCAATCCCAGATTCCAGGCAGCATTCTCCCCCATGCCGTCCAACGACCAAAGGCCCTGCCAGGTATGGGCCACAGCAGCAGGTGTGTGTGAAAGCGATGTGGCGACCCACGGACTGCAGTGTGCTTAACCAGCTCACCTCCCTTCTCCTAGCCCAAGCCTGTCCCTTGCACAAACCACGTTGCCTGGTGGGGCCCAGTGTACTTAAATAAAGTCGTTCCAATAGATGCATCAGCTGGGCCTCTTTCTCTGGTGCTGGGTGGGAAGAGAATTGCTGCGGGCCCTGAATCTGAGGCGGTGATTGGGCCTTGTCTGTCCTCTAGAGGGCACTCTTGTACCAGCCAGACTTAGCCAGCCCTTCACCCAGGTCCCAGCCTGTCAAGTGGATACAGAGATGGTGTCCATGCCAAAGCCCCACTTCAGGAACTGAGGGTCCCAGCCCTGCACATACACTAAAACCTATGACTGAAACTACCTCCAATGAAGGGAGCACCTCTTGACATCCCTGAAGTCAAAACTTGCACGTGGATAAGAAGCTCAGGAGCTTAAAATGTAGTTCCTGGGGCCCACACTCAGATATTCTGACTAATCAGTTCTCCATTTTAAACCTGTATACTTGTTGGGGGGGCTTTCCAGGCACTTTGCAAATGTTAACCTATTTGATCTAACAACCCTGCAAAGTATTTTTATTATCCTCTTTGCGGATGAATTAGAGCCACAGAAAGATTATGTAATTTCCCAAAGCTCTGCCCTTTATTCGCTAGGATTTGAACCCAGGCGATATAGCCCTAGAGCCTCAATTTTTAGCCACTACACAGACCCTCAAAAACCACTGGCCTTGAGCAGTAGGTCCCAATCAAGTGGGACGCATCTGGCAATGTCTGGGGACATTTAGTTGTCACAACTGTAGGGAACTGCTACTGTCATCTAGGCAGAGGCCAGGGATGCTGCTTTAAATACTCGCAACAAAGGACTATCCGGCTCCGAATGTCTCCAGGTTGAGAAATGCTGGCCTGGAGCACAGGTGTTCTATCCCAGCTGCACAGGAAAATCAGAGCTTCCCAAAACCTCCGTGCCCAGGCCATAGCCTAGAACCCATGACAGCAGAATCTTGGGGAAGATAATTCAAGACATCAGCATTCTTGAAAGCTCCCAGTGACTCCAGGGTTGAAGACCTCTTGGAAGCAGCTGCTTTTCCTTGCTCACCATGTCTGGCAGTGGTGCATGGGAAATGCACCAGGACATGACCGTAGGCCTGCAAGTCATTTTGCTCACAAATGCCCATGCAGCCTGGTCTGCATGCCCTCCCCGCTACCTCAGTGACTCTGATGAGGGTGACCCCCACCCCCACCAACTCATCTGCAGAAAAATGTTCTCGGGGTGCTTTTCCTATTAAGTGAGGAATCCTGTTCCCCAACCCCACCAACCCACCACTCCTGCGCATAGCACAGACCTCAGGAACGGGAACAGAAATGACTGACTTTAATCAGTCTGTGATGATATAAACCTCTTTGAGAGATCAGGTGGGGGTGGGGGAGCCCTGCAGCAGCACAATACTTTAGGCACAACTGAAGCAGAGAGGTCAGAGAAACCACTGGAAACGTGGAGGGAGGGGGCGGTGGGACTCACAGCTTCCCCTGAGTGGGTGAAAGTGGCTTCTGAGCCCACACACAGCACCAGCCCCAACCAGGTGATGGAACAGGCCTTCATGCCCTGCAGCAACCCCATGTGATCACAGAGTAGCCCCATCCCTTCTTGGTCCTCTTCCTCCTGCCCCACGGGGGGAAGCAGGTCCCTGAGCACATAGAGCCCAGCCCTTGCCCAAGCTGGGCCAGACAGCCAAGCCGGAACTTAGACCTCAGTGATGCTCCTGGCTCAGCCCCAGAAGCTCACACTCTGCCATCTGTCCTCCAGGCTGTGCCCCAGGGAGGTAGAGGAGCAGGATGAGGGGCTGGCAAAAGTGGCTCCTGCCCAGGGCTGCGACAGTGTCCTCAGCAGGTTGGCCTTGCTGTACCTGCCACTCACACCATCTTAACATCCAGGGTTTGGGCCCGTGATAGGTTCTGGCGCTGGGCTTTGACCATGTGCAGGCGTCTCCCGTGCAGTGTGAACTGGGACCAAGTGAACAGCTGCAGCAGAGCACAGATGATGGGCACCAGCACCAGCAGGTAGAAGCAGCCCTGGCGGAGTGTTGGGGCCTGGGCTGGGGCTGGGGCCGGGGGCTCTGGCCAGGGCTGGGCACTCCCCACAGGGGTCAGTGGGGGCTGCTGGAAGAGATCATGACCTAGGGTGAGAGAGCATGCAGAAAGAACAGGGTCAGCCCTGGTCTCCTCCAAGGTCCGCAGTGCCACATCTCAAACGACGCGCATACATTTCTAAACCACAACTCACTTCCTTTCCCAAACTTGCTTCTCCCCTGTGCTTTCCTTCTGGGTGACTGGCACCACTATCCACACCATAGACTCAAAGTCTTCCTGGATTCTTCGGTTAACCTCACCACTCCCCAGCAGCCAGTCCTTCCCCTCCCCCGAATTCCAGAACACATGCCACACCCAGACACTTTTTTCCAGCCCCCCTGGCTCCATCTGCTCAAGCTTCCACGGCTTCTGCCACAGCCTCCCCACAGCCCATTCTCCATACAGCAGTCAGGGTGAACTTTAAAAACCAGATCAGACCATGTCACTGCCCTGCTTAAAACCCTTGATATAGTTTCTCTTCACACTGAGAATAAAATCCAAACCCTGCCCTGATGGACAGAGCCCTCTGCTGCCCCAGCCTCATCTCCTAGCCACTCCTAATACCTTGGGCTCCGTACTTGCCCCCCCATCCTGTCTGGGATTCAGTGAGATCTTTCTAGACCACATTCTTGCCATCCAGTCCACATCCTTGGTGTCATCTCCTCAGAGAGGCCTTCCTGGACCACACACGCTAAATAGCTTCTCAGTCACACTGCCTATTTTACCATTGCTTTTCCCACTACCATTGCTATTTCCTTGTTCGGCTCTTTATCGCCAACCCCACCCATCCCTCTAACTAGAATATAAATTCCATGATGGCAAAACCATTGTTATCTCCCTAAAGGGACCTGGAGCAGCTCCTGGCAGTGAAAGTATTCTATACACGTTTGTTGAATGAATGAATGAATGAATGAACGAACGAACGAACCACTGAAAGATGGGAAGAATTGGAGACTCAGTTCCTCCGCCTACGTGGGGAGAGGCAGAGGAGGTGGGGCCCAGGAACAGCCTCTGCTGGCCAGTTGCCATTCTCTCCCCCTTACTGGACCCAGCTTGTAGCTTTGACCCCCGGAGCCTCAGGAGCCCGGTGCCAGCCCCCGGACCCTCACCTGTGTAGAAGCACAGCAGCCAGGTGCCCAGCAGTGGGGCAAAGGTCTGGCCCGGCTTGGTCACCAGGGCCACCATGCCAAAGAGAAGAGCTGAGGCCGCCTGCTTGCGGTGGTTCAGCACCAGGTCCTCGTCCACCAGGTCAGTGACCACCAAAGTCAACAGCTTACAGGTGCCCTCCGTGAAGACACGGTTGCTGCCAGCGAAGAGAGAGGGGGCAAGGGTGAAGGGGTGGAGCAGAGGGGCGGGGGTGAGGGAGGGCAGCGCGTACCTGGCAATGAAGAGGCAGAGGAGGCCAGGGCGGTCGGGGCCGGCCAACAGCATGAGCAGGCTCAGGCCCAGCTTGAGCAGGAAGAGCCCCCGCACCACGGCGTAGACGCCCCAGCGCCGGCACAAGGGCAGGAAGTAGAGATTGTTGACGTGGGGGGCCACATAGGAGATGCCTGGACAGAAGGGGGCAGCCTTGTGAGGGGGCACTGCTGTGGCTTCCACAGCTCTCCGCACCAACCATCGGCGTGGCAGGCTCTGTGCTGCGAGCTTCACATCCTGTTATTTCATCCTCACCACCCTTTAGGATCAGTCCTGTTATCATCCCTACCTTACGGGGGATAAACGGAGGCCCCAAGAGATTAAAGAAAACACAGCCAAGGCCACACTGTGAATAAGAGTCAAGACGCACAGCCAGGCCCGTCAGCCGGGCGGCCCCGCTGTGAGCCGGCCACTGCGCCGCCTCACCTCTGGGGGCGCCATCACGGGGACACCAGGAGGGCAGCCCTCGCCTCCTCACGGCGCAACGGGTTCCCACCGCTTCCTCCCTCAGCACAGCTAGGCTGGAGGGGCAAGCCCGCAGCAGCGTAACCCATCCCCGCACCCCGGGCTCCCCCGCACCCCCGGCCCGCACCAGGCCCCGGCTCGGGAGGGAGCTGTGCGGGCAGCTGGGCGGCTGCCACTCACCCAGCAGGAAGGAGCCCGTGGAGAGGGAGATGTGGTCTGACAACAGATGCTCCAGGAAGAGGGGGAAGAAGTTGCTGTTGAAGTGGCAGTGAAACACCTGCAACCCAATGGGGGCAGTGAGGAGGCTGCTGGGCTGGAGGGCAGCTGGGAGCAGGCCAGAAGCCAACCGGTCAGCGGCGGGAGCAAAAGCAGACTTTAACCCCATGTCCCTCCACACAGAACATGCCAGAATAACACCCAACACCAAATTCCTGTTGCTTATCTAATTTTGCTAAAAGGTAGAAGGAAGGATAAAATTGTCAAACTGAATGATTAAGTTTTTCTCTCTTTAATTGAAAACACTAGTAAATCAAGCTTGATGATATAAACACCATCTATTTCTGAACTTGGCGAGCTGACATACTACATGTGTTTTAGGTGCGGCATTTAGTGTTTTAAAAAGATTGTCACAGAGGGCGCCTGGGTGGCTCAGTTGGTTAAGCGACTGCCTTCGGCTCAGGTCATGATCCTGGAGTCCCTGGATCGAGTCCCGCATCGGGCTCCCTGCTTGGCAGGGAGTCTGCTTCTCCCTCTGACCCTCCCCCCTCTCATGTGCTCTCTCTCATTCTCTCTCTCTCAAATAAATAAATAAAATCTCTAAAAAAAAAAAAAAAAAAAAAAAAAAAGATTGTCACAGAGTTCCCAAAGGGCACCTCTTTTTCATAGCCTCCCTTTGCAGGTGAAGACACAGCTGCCCCAAGAGAGCTGCCTAAGATCACATGGGGAGTGAGGAGTTCTGATGGTGCTAGAATCCAGCTCTCCCAACTACCCGACCTGTATTCCTGCTAGCAAATCGCCCAGCAGTGCTCACACAAGGCCCAGCTTTTAAGGAGCCTGTTCCCCTGAGTGAGGCACATCCTGGCCATCGGGGGGCTGGGGGGGTTGCTGCTCCCATACCTGCACCAGGTCCATGCCCACGAACCACAGGAAGTTCCGGTGGCGTGCGAGCTGCTGGAGGTACTGGCTCAGAGTGATGCTACCTGCGTCCTGGCAGCCGGTAAGCAGCTCCTCTCCGCACAGGCTACAGGGCAGGGGGGAGTCACCGATGGCCTAGGGCTGGGCCAGAGCCATCCACCACCCCAGGGCAGCCGCCCATCGGCCAGGGGACTCCGTGTGCTGGGGGGAACCCAGAGAGCTGGGCCAGGCCACTCACCCGCCATTCACAGCCAGGGCTGGGCACTCTGGCTCCCTGCCAGCCGCCTCAACCTGCCGCCCAAGCAGCCGTGCGGCCCCCATAAAGCCCAGCCCAGAGCCGGTGGCCAGGGCCACACAGAAGGCGCGGAAGGAAGAGAAGTCTTCCTTGTTCCAGAAGGCATAGGAGGCAAAGACAGAGAGGGAGCCAGCTGCACTGAAGACGGAGCAGTAGAAGTTGAGGTGGGTACGGTCGTGGGCAGAGAGGGCCAGGTCAGCCAGCAAGGCATGATGGTGCAGGTCCACGAGCGTCAGGAAGCCATCATAGAGGCAGAGGCACAGCAAAAACTGCAGGCCAGCGGGTGCCCAGGGCACCCAGAATGCCAGGAACGACAGCGCCAGCAGCGGCCCGTGCCAGCCCAGGGCCCGCACCCGTGCCAGCACCACGGCCCTCGAGGAAAGCCCGGCGCCCGACCTGCCAAGGAGAGGAGGAAAGGTGGCAGCGGCTTTACCAACTGGGCAAGCCCCAGTTTCCCCTCTGCCCAGGCCCCAAAGGAAGGACAGAGGCCCAGAGTATGGGACTCACGGCAGAGTGAGCCCACTGAGCCCCGCGTCCTCAGCCTTTGACTTAGGAAGGACAACTCACCAAGGGGTATACTCTCTCGTCTGCTCCCTTGCCAGCCTGCCAGGGCTGATGGGCAAAGGGTGGTGGGATACCTATTTCTCAGGGTTGGAGGCAGTGTTGGGCCCAAGCAGGGATGGGGTCAAGGAATCTGCCAGAAGCAGCAGAGAGGGTCTGCTGTACAGCTCCCAGTTCTGAGGATCTGACAAGCCAAGCTGGGGTGAATCTCTCCCCAGGTGAGCAAGGCAACAGTTAGTCAAGGCCACTTCTCCCACGTGCCTGACCTCGAGAAGGGAGGGAGCCTGGCCAAAAGCTGAAATGGTCTCCCTTTCTCTCCCCACCCCAAACACAGGCACCCTGGGGAGGGGTGGGGTGGGACAGGACCCGTTGCGAGCCATCCCCAGGACACAAACCGGGGCTGGGAGCTGAGGAACTGATGGTCACTCAGCCAGCCGAAGAGGGGGTCGTTGAGGCTGTTCCAGAGGAGAAACACCGTCTGTGGGCAGAGCGGACATGGGGCAGGTGGGCTCCAGGCAGCCTCCTCTCCAGAGTTTTCCCTACCCAGCCTGTTCGCCACCCCTCAAAGATGAGCCCAGCTTTCCTGACTGCAAACCTTTGCCCCGTGTAGTCCCTCTACTAAAACCCACTCCACCAGCCACTGCCCCATCAAACTCCCACCCATGCAGGGCAAATTTATCCAGCCGATAAATATATGTGAATATATTTTATCATATATGTGAATATCTAGAACTGTGCCAGACTCATTGGACAGTGGCCAGGAGAAGGAGGAGTCATCAACACCTCCAGCTCCAGCTTTTCTTGCTGAATCATGGTGGGCAACCTGGCCTGCCCCTGCTCCGGACTGGGTGGGACCCACCCCTGCAACCTGCCCAGCTCCCCCCCAGTGCTGGCCTACCTCTCCAACCCAGAAGGCAGCTTTGTTGATCTTGTACACTGAGACAAAAGTGTCCACATAGTAAAGCAGGAACACATTGTGCAGGATAGAGATGAACAGAGCCAGGGAGCCATAGACCACAGCCGTAGGAAGGCCCAGCATCCAGGCCTGGAGCCTGCCCAGCCCCATGGCTGCCAGCTCGGCGTCAGCCCCAGGAGCACTGAGGAGCGCTCACATCCAAGAGCAGTCTGGCCATCCTTGTCCCTAGGGAAGAAGTAGCCAGTTAGCTGCAGGGATCAGAGCCAGCTCTGCTCCTAACCCCAGACCTCTGAATCATTTAAAAACTCATTTCTGGGAGCACCTGGGTGGCTCAGTCGGTTGAGCATCTGCCTTTGGCTCAGGTCATGATCTCAGGGTCCTGGGATTGAGACCCACGTCAGGCTCCCTGCTCAGTGGGAAGTCTGCTTCCCCCTCTCCCCCCCCCCCCCCCTGCTCGTGCGCTCTCTCTCAAATAAATAAATCTTAAAAAAAAAAAAAACCAAAAAACCTCATTTCCACTGGGAGAAAGTTTTTACTCAAAACAAAGCTAGGGAATTATCAATGACATACAACTGAAACAGTGCTGGGCTGGATACCACTATTCAAGAGTAACCCAAGAAAACTGATAAAGGCATGGGAAAAGAAGGCAGGCATCCAACAAGTGCTGAGCCAGGTCATGTGCTAGAGCAGTGTGCTCAGTATCTTCTTACATCCACACTATCTTATCACAAAAACCTTAACCATCTGGACATGCCAACTGTGGGCGTGGGCATACAATGTCCCTATAACCTCAGCAAGCTACTTAACCCAAGCCTCAGTTTCCTCTTCTGTAAATGGGAAAAAGGAATGATCATGCCTACTCTGCAGAGGAATGTAAGGATCAAGTGAGGTAACTCATGGAAAGTGCTCAATAAATGGATGGTGGTGGTGTCATGATTATCTTTATAAAATCCCTACAAAATTTATAGCACTATTACCATGTGAAAAGAGAGCAATCCCAAGCTCAAAGATGTTAAGTAATTTGCCCAATGTTATACAGCAAAAAAGTAGGAGATTTGACCCCTGGCCTGTCTGGTTCTAAAGCCTTTTCTGCCACTTGACCTTTTAAATCAGGTTCCTACGCACTGTTGGGTAGAACAGAGAAAGTTGCTGTGATGTCCGGTTCCATAGGTATGTAAGAGTGATAGAGTCCACAACCACTCAGGCACTTTGATTCTGGAAATTCCACCTCAAGAAACGAACCCCAAAGGAACATGTACAGAGACGTTCATGGCAGCAACAGTAATAAACAGCAAAAAGTCGGACACGGCCCAAGAACGAAACAAAGGGACTGTCTCAGCAAGGCCGATGCTCTCCAGAAAAGGCAAGCCCGTGGCCCACCTCAACACGCAGAAGAGAAACTCAAGAACATGTCACGTGAAGAGAGCACAAAGGACAGTGTGGGTGCCTAGCTTCCAACCAGGCTAACTTACACACAGAGGCTGGAAGGACAGACCGACTATGAGAGGGAAGGAAATAAAAGTCAGATCTTTTTTAGGGCAGGCCTTCTCAAACTGGAATGTGCTTTCAAGTTACGTGGGCACATCATCAGAATGCAGATTTTGACTCAGGAGGTCTGGGAGGAATCAGATTCTGCATTTCGAAATGGCGCCCTTCCCTGGTGGTCTAGCAGTTAGGATTCAGCGCTCTCAAAAGGGCGCCCAGGTGGCGACCACAGGGCCATGACCACAGTTCAGGCAGTGAGGCATTAAGCCTGCCTGTCTCTTTTTTTAGATTCAAAGATGCCGTTCTCTTTTCAGAAAAATAACCCTGTGTGTGCTTGCCTGACCCCCAGAGGGAAGCTATGAGGATTTCCTTCTCTCAAATTCCCTGTTGTGCATTAAATCATATCCCCAGAAAAAAAATATGCTCAAGCCCTATCCCCCAGTACCTGTAAGTATGACCTTATTTGGAAACAGGATCTGGGCAGATGTAACCACGTTAAGATGAGATCAAAGTGAATTCGGGTGGGCCCTTACAGGGAGAAGGAAATTTATACACAGAGACAGACACACACAGAAGGAAGGTGGCCATGTGAGGACAAAAGCAGAAATTGGAATGATGCAGCTACAAGCCAAGGAATGCCAAGGACTGCAGGCAACCACCAGAAGCTAGGAGGAAGCAAAGAAGGATTCTTCCCTAGAGCCTCTGGAGGGAGCATGACCATCTGGAGTTGTTTCAGACTGTGAGTGAATAAATTTTGTTGTTTTAAGCCACCCAATTTGCAGTAATCTGTTCCGGCAGCCCTAGGAAACTTACACATACCCTTGGGGGCTGTTCCTCTTTGAGTCCTTGTGACCCAAGCCTGCCCATGGGCATGATCTACATGTTGGTGAGTGCACGCATGCACACGCACATGCACACACAGACACACACAGCTGAAACTTCTGCTTCCCATCATGGTCAGGCCCTGAAGAGCCAATTTCAGCCCAAGTCCAACAGCAGTTGACCTCCAGGACATGTCCTTGCCCCATGACCCACTATAGCTCCTGCTCTGTGCCCACCCCTCCAGGGCCTCTGTCCAGCCCAGCCTCCCCTAGGTCTTCAAGCCACCCTCTCCTCTGGCCAGGCCTTTGTCCTTGGTAGTGCCCCTGCCAGAAATGGCCTCCCATCTCCCCATCCTTCAGGAGCCCGCACTGTGTCCAGACTCTCTCCAGCCCCTCACTGATGCCTCCTGCCACCGTACCACAGACTCTCCTGACTGCCCCCACAACAACGTGTGGGGTTTCTTAGGGCAGAGCCTGCATCTTTGCCCTCCATCTCCCTTGGGGAGGGTGGGCTGGACACGGCCACTCTCTGGTAGAAAAACAGGCCCTGAGGGGGGGAAAAGGAGGGAATCTCAGTGGGATCTCTCAGGCTCATTGGAAAATGAGGACAATTCATTCAAGAGATCCAACCTGGTGCCAGTCTATGCCTAGTGCTAGGGAATGAGGGAAGAAGAAGCAGCTAGAACAACCTGAAACCAGCCGCTAAGTCTGTGAGAATCTCTCCCGGGCTACAGTGAGCCAGGAGGATGGCCAGCTAGCCTCTCCCTGGAGCCCTTAAGCCCCTGAAGGAACACTTGGTGGGAAATACTTTTTTCCCCCATAGCTTTATTGAGGTATAGCTGACCCACAATGATCTGCATATATTCAAAGTGTACTGTCTGATCAGTTTTAACATATACATGCACCTGGGAAACCATCACCACAGTGGAGATCATGAACATACCCATCACCCTAAAAGTTTCCCTGGCACTTTCTAAGGAACATATTGGAAAGAAAACACAATTGGGGGCCTTCTAAGTCCTGACTGTACCATTTACTACCTGTGACCTGGAGGAATTTGCTTAACTTCTCTGTGTCTGTTTCTTGATCTGCGATACGGCACCAACCTTCCTAAGACTATTTTTAGCAGTCAAGGGGAAAATACTCTCAAGCACTTAGCACATAAGTGCAGTGGACACTCAAACTTCAGAGATTACTGCTGTTGAGCCTCTCAGACCCCCCAAACCCACCACACAAGGATGGGGTATTAATCTAAAGGTGCTTTGGGGCTGTAAAGCACAACATATACCTCTAAAGGTGCTATCCTTAACCCAGCTCACTTTCTCAAATTCCCCAGGGCCTTTCAGACCCCCCCCCACCCCCACCCCGGCCACCACCTCACCTCCAAAGCCTTTGTCCAAAGGGAGTGAAGTGTCCCAGGCCCCCACCCAGATGTCCAGTGACCTATCCTGGTTGCTGGAGAAGGTGAGCCCTGAAGGCCAAGTCCCCAGCCTCCACCAGCTGGCTCCTGGCACTGATGCTGGGGTAATAGCAGAAAACCTCAGAGGGTGGTGACATGGGAAGGGTGTGACTTTTGCCATCAGGAGAGGCTGGGTTTAAATCCCACCTGCACTTCGTACTAAGAATGTAACCTCAGGCAAATCATTTAAGCTGTCTGAGCCTTGGTTTCCTCACCTGTAGAATGGGAATAATAATGCCCATCCTTTAAAGGAATGCAGGGAGGACTAAACTAATGCCCAGGAGCCCAGAGCACTGTTACATGAAAGATGTTCAGAAACTGGCTTCTTCTTGGGCTCACTATTAAAAGACTGGAGTAGGAGCAGGGGAATATCCTGGTAATCCGGCCTCTTCCCACGGGAAGGGAATTTGAGAGACAAGACAGAGCACACAAGGCTAAGTCAAAAGAGGAGAGTCTACAAGTAGCAGGAACACATGCACAGTTCAGGAGAGCCAGATACAAGCCCCCACCACAAGCCAGGGCCAGAGGCCCTGGTGACCTGTCCAGGTGAGCCTCTGCCCAGGAGAGGGGGCTGGGGGAGGAGTGTGCAGGGTCACACTCTTCCAGATTCCGCTCCTCCCTCAGGAAATGCCTTCCCCTACTCGCCCTCCCACCCTCAATACGCCCCAGCAGAAAATAGCAACCCTGCCTCTCCAAGGGAGGAACAGCTTAGAACCCACACCAACCTAGTTGCATAAGCTGGGTGAAATACCCTGTAACCCAGCCAACTCCACCCCCACCTTGGCACCTGGCAGGAGAGCCTGTTGGAGGTCACAGGAGCCCACCCCGCCCTCGTGCTGGGATGGTCCCCAGTTATGTGGCTTTGAGCCAGCCTTTCCTTCTCCCTAGGCCTTGGTCTCCTCATGTATAAAGTGGGGATGATGACAATTTCTTGGATTGCTGCAGGGCTGAAACGCAAAAGGTACATAAAGCCCCAAGCACAGTGCCTGGCACATAGGAGATCCTCAACGAACAGTAGCTACTGTTACTCTTTTTCATATCTCTCGTTTGGTTTCATGATCTTTAAAGGGTTTCAGTCAGTCTCCTTCTGTCAAATCCATGATGAAGTGGTCTCTCCAGCACCCAACATTGATGCCTCTTGCTGCCTAGTATATCCTGCCATCCCTCAAATTCTCTTTTAAATGCCACCTCCACACCTTTGTTCATGCTGTTCCTTCCACTTAAAATAGATGTAACTACATATCATTTCTCAGGCATCTGGGTATGTCTGGCTTTTACATCCATCATCAAGAATCCTTACAACTCTTGTTACTATTTCCATCTCATTTTATAAACGAAGAAACCAAGGCTCTGAAGGTTAAATAAATCACAGAGCTATTAGGGGCTGGAGCAAAGATACAGAAGCGGTGTTTTTGACTAAAAAATCTCAGCATTTCTCATGTCACTATGCCCAACCCCACCACCATCTTATCAAATCCTGCTGAATCAAGGCCCAGTTCGGTGGCACAGGCCTGAGTACACCTAGGCAGGTGTTCTCTTCCCTCTCAGGCCCCTTGGCTCCTTTATCAGAGTCCAAATGCCTCCTTTACCCTCCTCCAGCACCCAAGCTCTGTAAGAGCAGCACCAGGTCAGACCCCAGTTTTCTACTCCCTGCTTCCACCAGGCTCCTTCACCACACAGTAGGTGCTCAATTAATGCCTGCTGAGTCAATTTGCCCCTAAAAGGCCAATATGGGTATCCCCAGAACTAGGGAAGAGTAGCAGCCCTAGGATTGCCACCCCCAAATCCCACTGTGCCCCTCAGCTCTGCTTGGCTGTGGAAGTCAGAAAGAGGCAACCAGGGGAACCTTGATGAGCCCTGCTGAATAAAACATGTACAGCAAGGCAACAGGTGCACAAAGAGGAAGAGTGATAACAAAGTCACATTTATTAAGCTTGTACCACGTGCTAAGGAAAGCAGATACAATATGGAAAGAGAGCTCAGGGCAAGGAGGTAGAAAGACACCAGATCAGGAAGGGTTTTGTAAATCACACACAAGATTCTATCCTGAGGACAATGGGATGGGGGGCACTGGGGGGGCTGGTGAGGTGACAGAACTAGATCTGTTTGGAAGGAATCCCCTGGCATAAAAACTCTCTCTTCTTGACCCATCAGGCTTCTGGAAGATGAAGAACTAGAAAGGATGGAAACAGTAGCATCTCCCTGATTTCTGAACCAACCTATAGTGGCTGCGGGCTGGTGGATTTGGTGGAGGAAACCAAGAATGCCAGACTGGGCCCCTAGAGTGAGGGGCATCAGGAGGGTAGGTGTTGATTCCCTTCAAAAGGACTAGCGGCTATAAATAAAATCTTAAAAAAGAAAAAAAAAAAGGACTAGCGGCTGTATGCGAAGCAGTTTAGTACAGAGAAAAAGCTACTAACAAGCATAATTTGGAGTTGGGGGCCCTGAGTCAAGTCTGAACATTATCACTACTAACTAGCTGAGTTTATTCCTACATCTGTGA
This sequence comes from Neomonachus schauinslandi, assembly GCF_002201575.2. Taxonomy (NCBI): domain Eukaryota; kingdom Metazoa; phylum Chordata; class Mammalia; order Carnivora; family Phocidae; genus Neomonachus; species Neomonachus schauinslandi. Next base: position 128,248,488 of record NC_058408.1, on the reverse strand, counting down.
AGCAGGAGAAAACAATTCCATTCTCTACCGGTCCTCAGGAGTATCAAATGAAATTGAAAGGTGTAACACCCTACACAAATATTAGGTGTGTCCTTTTCTCAACAAGCAGCTGAACTCTGAATTGTCTGCTGCCTTTCCTGTTTCACAGCCGCCTTGCTCGTCTCCCTGCCCAGTCTCCCTCCCCACAGCAGCTTCCAGTCCTGGCAGGAGGGCCTCCCCTGGCGTGGGCGGTGTGTGTTTGGGGGTGGGGGGGACCACTCTCCATTCCAAATACTAATAGGCCTATCCTCCTCCTCACGCTGGAAATGAACTTTCACCTTCCTGGGGGAGGGACCTTCCCCCTCTCCCTCCCCCACAGCACTGGAGGGTCAGCGACTTCACCCTGGGACCACCTGCCCCTCCCAAGCCACTGAGGAGTCTGGGGCTAACCCAGGAGGTCTTTACTCAATAGCTGGCGCTGAAACATGTGGTTCTTCAGCCCGGCTGTACATGAAAGTCACCTGAGGAGTTGCTCAATACCGAGGCCCGGGCCTCACTCCTGACCAATCAATCCGAATTTTCGGGGGTGGGGCCCAGGGTTAGTGTTCTTTTAAAGCCCCCCAGGTGGTTCTACTACGCCACCAGGGTTAAGGGCCATTATGTTAATGAAATGGATCCCGGCCTGAGACATCCCGCGACTCCAGCCCCCCAGGGAGCCCTTCTGCAAGGATTCCACCCTCACCCCTTGAGCCCAAGCTTCTCCCATCCTGACCCAAGGGCTCTCCCAATCCACAACCTGATCACCTCAGGGACCCCCCCGCAGACAGCCCCCAGGACTCCCAGAGCCGACAGCATTCCTGTCCCCCTCGGGTCCGTCCTTTGTGTCTGATCGGCCCCCAGTCCGGCCCGCTCCTGCCCCCGCGCCCGGGCCACGGGCCAGCCCCTCACCGATACCGTGGCAGGCGAAGCCTAATCCTGCGGCTGCCTGGAGCCAGGTGCGAGTCAGTGCGCCTGCGCGCGCCCCGCCGGCGGCTTCCCTAGCCTCTCCCTCCGCCCCCAGCCGGAGATTGGCTCCGCGCGGCTCCCGGGACCGCGCCCCGGCAGGTGCCCGCGCCCGAGGCTGCCGCAGCCATATTTGTCATGGGCGCATGCCCTTAGGGACCGGAAAGAAAACGTGGACGCTGGCAAGAAAAGAGCAGTGGCCTGGATTCCTGACGATTCACCTCCTCTCTTTCACCTTTATAGGTGCTTAAAGTCAATTTCTGTTCAAATCAGTAAGACTTTCTAAGCTCTCCCCTCTCTCTCCCGGTCCTTCCTTGGTATTAATTGGCAGAATGAAGAGAGCACAGCACCTTCTTACAAGCCATGTGGTCTGACTAGATGCACAGCTAGGCGGATGAGGAGATGACAGTGGCACAACCTGGGACTCCCTGATGCTGGATTGTGAGCCCCTCAAGAGTGGACAGCCCCAGCTTAATGTGTGGGCACCAGGGCTCAGGCCCCAGCGCCAGGCCCCGAGAGCGCTACCATGCAGCCCACCCTCCTCGAATTAAAAATAAGAATAATAAAGTAAAAGGAGTACTGAGCTCTCACTAGATGCCCTGTACTGTGTTAAGCACTCTGCATCCATTATCTTGTTGAGTCCTCACATCATCCCTCGGAGGCAGGTGCTGTTATCCCCATTTTACAGAAGAGGAAACAGGTTTAGAGAGATTCAATGACTTTCCTACAAGCAAGAGGCCCAGACTAGCTGGAACCCAGCTCTTCTGCCTCTCAGAACAGTCTTTCTTCTTCCTACCCCTGCCCAGGGCCTCAAAGTCAAGTTTTGTTTTGCTCAGTACAGTCTGGTGAGGATGTCCCATGTCTTTTCACAATAGGCCTGTAAGGCTGGTTAGTTTTCCAGGCAATCAAACAGCACACACTTCAGGCCTACAGTTATTTCTACCTTATGATATGGGGCAATGATCATGGGGGGAACCTGGGTTCCGGGAGACCTGGGGCCCAGTCCCCTAGCTCCACTTCTTTGTTAAGGGACCCTCCTGGGGTGCCTGGGTGGCTCAGTTGTTAAGCGTCTGTCTTCGGCTCAGGTCATGATCCGGGGATCCTGGGATCAAGCCCCGCATTGGGCTCCCTGCTCCGCGGGGAGCCTGCTTCTCCCTCTCCCACTCCCCCTGCTTGTGTTCCTTCTCTCTCTCTGTCAAATAAATAAATAAATAATCTTTAAAAAAGGGGGGGGACCCTCCTTTTGTGAGCCTCTGTTTTATGCCTTAGAGGGATTTTGTAGCCATTAAGTGAGTAATGGGAGTGTAAGAATTTTGCCAGCTTTTGGTCATTATGCTTTTGTTGATGGTTGTCAACAGGAAAATCATCCTCTTCCTCCTGCCTGACAACCTGGCAAAGGGCCCACCCACAGCAAATGGTCTAACACTAGAGCCCTGGTATTCAGGGGTTAGAGTCTGTCCAACCAGTTCCTGTGGAGCCCCAGCAGTCCCCTCAACTTTGCTCCCAGCATCCACCACTCACCAATCTCATTTCTCCCCAATCCTGTCCCTTCAGACCCTCTTCTTACCTCCTACGTCCCCTCGAAGCAACACACATCATTTCTCTTCTAGACTTCAAGCAATTTCTGGAACCCCCTCCTGCTCTAGGAAGCCCTCATGACTAAAAAGAAGGTGACCATTATTCTCCCATCCCAACCCCTTTCTCCCATCTATGTTTTCCTGGCTGCGAATACAAGGCTGGAAACCTAGCATTCAGCATGGTGTCTGGCACACTAGGGCCTCCATAAATTGACTAAAGGAGTTCCCCCTGCCTTTCCATTTTTGACCAGCATGTGCCTTTGTTGCAAAGCAACCCTGACTCTTTACTTAGTCCTCCAGTCCAGTGGGAGAACAGGGGAATGGAAAGGGCTGCCAAGGGGCCAGAAATGAATGTGACCCATTGGAAAAAATTTGGCCCTTATGTTGCACTTAATGTCTCATGGTTACACTGAGGCTCCTCATCCCTCTGATTTTTTTTTTTTATTAAAAGATTTTATTTATTATTTATTTATTTATTTATTTATTTGACAGAAAGCACGAAAGAGCACCATCAGGGGGAGCAGTAGAGGGAGAGGGAGAAGCAGCTCCCCACCGAGCAGGGAGTCCAAAGTGGGGCTCAATCCCAAGGACCGTGGGATCATGACCTGAGCCCAAGGCAGACGCTCAACCAACCGAGACACCCAGGTACCCCCTCATCCCTCTAATTTTATAAACAATGTAACCAGTTAACCTCTTGTGTCAGCACCAGGACTAGGCCTTGTGATTATCTCCAATTTCCCTTCCTGGTTGCCAGCCACAGAGCTAACTGGGAAGGGACATAGGATGCAACTGGGGGATAATATCATCTGCCTGACTTCTTGAGTCATACCAGAATCCCTGAATTGTGGGACAAATAGATACATAAACAGTCTCTCTCCTTGAAATTCTCTCCTCCCTTGGCTTCTGACCTCTCTGATCTAGGTTTCATCATGTTCTCCTCCTAACAACTCCTCCTCAGTCCCCTTCACTAGGGCACTTTTTTCCCAGGGGCTTTCTAAAATCAGAGGGCAGGTCACCCAAGTTTCCATTTTCTTTTTTTTTTAAGATTTTATTTGAGAGAGTGAGAG